>NW_027191468.1:49276-577511 GCF_011745625.1 Cladosporium halotolerans | reverse complement strand
CTGATTGCTGATTGATTTCTGATTGAGCGCCCACCTGACTGATTTGATTCCTGATTGAGCTTCACCTGATTCTGAATATTCAAGATTCAAGATCTATGGTCCTCACAGCAGCTTTCTCGGATCCGGACTTGTAATCATTGATGTTTCACTGAACTTGCTGATATGTCTCACGTGTTTGTAAAAGGTTTGGAACAAGGTCGCCTGCATAGCCGCCCATGCGATGAAGCTCATGAGCGCCATAAACGCAAACGGAGACTTCGTGCACTGTGGCCCGTTGGACCACGAGCCAGACAACCAGTATCTCAGTGGAACAACCACAATTGAGGCTTCTCGTAGAGGACTGCGGAATCATCACAGGTCTTTGCATCCTCAAAGCTACAAACCGCTAGAAAACAAACAGCGTCAAGCTCTCAGAAGAATAAAAATTGGGGTATTTCGAACGCAAAGACAAAAGATCCGCTGAAACAGTCATCCGCAAACATGCATCAAACAAATGGTCAGCCACACCGTCTACCCGGCGCTCTCACTCGAACAAGTCCTTGCATCCCCAGTGCTGCTCAACGCCAAACTCGCCAGGCGCCTTCCAATCGTCATTCTCGTACGAGAAAATCGCCGTCCTGCCACCCGCAGCCTTCATGATGCTGTCGATCGCAATCTTCTGATCCTCGGCACCAGGAACAGCCATACCATTGGCGCTGCCGAGCGAAGGCCAGCCAGACTCAAGGTTGTAAGCCTGCTTGTCGCCGCCACAGGCCTTGGCCAGGTCGTCGAGCTGCTGGGAAACGAAGTCGCCCGCACCCTCAGCGGAGACATCGGTGTTGAAGAAGGGGTGAATGTTGGCGCCAGCATAGTCGACGGCGGGGCAGAGAATGTCAGCATACTGGGCGAAGGAGCCGGTCACCTCAGAAGTGCCGACCGGGCCCTCGAAGCCCGCAGCGCGGAACTTGGTGCGGACATCGTTGACGAAGTCAGCGAGGCCCTCGGCGGAGGTGTAGCCGTAGAACATGGCTTCGTTACCGGCGACGACCATCTCAACAAGTTCCCACTGATCTTTACCCCAGGCAGTGAGCTCATCAACCTGCGCGTCTGTGTTGCTGCCAATGCCGGATTCGTCGACCCAGATGCCGAGAATCAGTTTCAGGCCTTCCTTAGCAGCAGCGGCGCCGACGTTCTGCGGCCCTGAGCAGTCTGTGGCGTAAAGGCGGACCGCAGTGAAACCCTTTGCTTTGATCCCGGCGACGTCAGAAGCGACTGTTTCGGCGGACTTGCAAGTACCATCGCTGGCGTAGGGGGTGTAGCAGAATGCCCATTTGTTGCCGTTGGATGAAATGGTGCTGTTTGCGCTGGTGGATGAAGGAGCGGCGCTGGACGAAGTGGAGCTCGGACTGGGCTCGACGTAGGAGCTAGATTGAGCGTAGGAGCTAGGCTCAGACTTAGCCGAGGAGGTCACAGTGGCGCTTGACGCGGTGGTGGATACCTTCTTGATGTAGGCCGCAGGTGCTTCGTAAACTGCAGGCTGCTCCGAGGTCGACGCAGCGGGCTCCTCGGACGACGAGTCTCCCTTGCGACGAGGGTGCCAGTCGTCAATAAGCTCTTCTTTAATAGAGGACGCGGACGTGGCGGCAGGCGCGATTGTCTCCCATCCAGCAGATGTGGTCGCCTCGTACTCCCCAAGGTCAGGGACCAGAGTGGGTGCTCCGTACCAGGTGGTGGTGTATGTGTAGCAGCCACAAGAAGAGCCCATAGACTCCGGAGGAGGTGAAGGCTTAGCCGCGTAAGCCGGGTAGTTTTGTTCTTTCTGGTGGAGGTCCAAGTGACGCTTGTGTTCACCATGTTCGGCGTAAGCAGTCGAGACGGCGACAGCAGCCAGAAGCAGGGTTCCACTGATGGTCTTCATTGTGAGGGCCGTGAGGGTTTTTCGCCGCTGAACGAGTGAAGCGATCACACAAAAGAGAACGAATGACTGAGTGAAGAGAAAGACAATTCCTTGCCTGTGATAGGTTGACCAGCACCTGAACGAATGTATGAACGAATGTATGAATGTATGAAGTACGACGAAACAGCGCCGTGTTCGTGGGATCGGGCTACCTTATGGGGGCGCGTGAACGCCAGGCTGGCATGGGGGTGCCATAGCGCTGGCAGGGCCATATCACAAGCTAGATGAGCCGTTAGGGTTAGTGTGCTTGATAGGCTGTTACATGTGAAGTAGGGTCACTAGGGTGTGAGGTTTGGCGGCGGCGTTCGCAACGGCTATCGCAACGGCTGGCGGGCAGAAATTCAAGGGCAATTTCCCGGCGATCATTTTCCAGACTAGGGCGGCAAGTGAAGCGCAACGGCCGACGACGAAGGCGTGAACGCATGTTTGGTCCCACGTTCGGCCCATTCGGCAGGGCAGATCCAGAGACACATGTGCTGGTGCGCTGTCTGGCCGCGGTGATTAGTCCGTCGCCACCCTTGGGTCGGTCGCCGGCTGCGGCAACTCCAGGGCAGGCCAGCGAATACAGGGCGTTTGTCGGTGAGCGTGCCCGTGAGAGCGACAGCTGCAATCTCTCCGTGGTCCCCTTCCGGCAAAATAACACTCTTGGCCATCATATACGGTGTCTGCCGGGCGACCGCTGCGGCACCTCGAGCGGAATCAGGCGCAGGTCCATGTTTATTCTCCGGATCTGCAGGGCCGCGATTTCGGCCTGCTGGTACGCTGGCGAAGAGGCAGTGCTGGGAGAAGTCGCGCAAATAGGGACTTTTAGCTTGTATCATCGGCGTCAGGAATAGACGCACCAAGCGGCCGAGCGCGTGGTGAGACGATGGTGAAGCCGGGGTGTATCAGGCGTGTCAGGGAGCAGGCGAGTGCGTGCGTGAACCCACCACGTGACCGTCCTCTGCCCTCGATATTTCGGCTCCACGCCTGCCGACGCACGGCCCGGCTGCGGCCTGGCCTGCTGAGCCTGCCTGGACCCTGCCAGAGATACTCGCGAGCGGCACCGCAATGGGTTCGGCATCAGTCTGTGGTGGTGCCAACTCGCTGCTGCCCTCAGGCACGCCTGGCCGATCTTTCGGGATATCGATAAGCCTCGGGAGATCTCGAGCTAGACCGGGCGGATGATCGCATTGTGCATTTGTCGATGTTTATTCCCGCCGCGGACCCTGACAGGACGGTATGGAGCAGCTGCGAGACGACGAAAAGCCTTGTGAGGCTCTGCGTTATTGCCGACGAGAATGCGATGCCGCAATTATACGTTGGCATTGGCTCTATCTCATCCCCTCGGCACATTTATAAATCTTGCGCCAGACATTCCAAATATGCATTCTCGTGCTGAATAATTCGCAGCCATCCAGCCCCGCGTGGCCGAAGCCGCTGGAAAATTAAGTCAGCAACTCCCAGTGATGATTCCCGTCCCACCTCCACATCGACCACACAGCCAAACTCTACCCCCACCAAACAAAACCCACCCATTTCCCACTCCAACACCGCCAAAGTGTTCGCCAAAGCCTTCCACCGAGCCGGAGCCTTCCGTCCTCTACGCTCCAGCATCTCCCTCCCCTTCACAGCAGCAACAGCAACAGCCGCAACCGCAGCAGCAGCAACAACCACCTTCTACACCCCACCTTCCGCAGCCTCGATCCTCCAGCAGACCCGCGCCATGCACTCCAAAGTCGTGATCATCGGCTCCGGCCCTGCAGGCCACACAGCCGCCATCTACGCCTCTCGCGCCGACCTCAAGCCCGTCCTCTACGAGGGTTTCCTCGCGCTCGGCATCGCCGCCGGCGGCCAGCTCACGACCACCGACGAAGTCGAGAACTTCCCCGGCTTCACCAAGATTCAGGGCGCGACGCTCATGGACCAGATGCGCGCGCAGAGCGAGGCCTGCGGCACCGAGATCGTCAGCCAGACCGTCGGCAAGATCGACCTGTCGGCGCGGCCGTTCAAGTTCTGGCTCCACCCGATGGGCGACGAGGAGACTCTGGAGGAAGAGACGCACACCGCGGACAGCATCATCATCGCGACGGGCGCGAAGGCCAGGCGTCTGGATCTGCAGGGCGAGGAGAAGTACTGGGGCAACGGCGTGAGCGCGTGCGCGGTGTGCGATGGCAGCCTGCCGATTTTCCGCGAGAAGCCCTTGGTCGTGATTGGCGGTGGTGACTCGGCGGTCGAGGAGGCAATTTACCTGACCAAGAAGGCGTCGAAGGTCACCGTGCTGGTGCGCAGGGACGTGCTCCGCGCGAGCAAGGCGAACGCGCGCCGCCTGACGACCAATCCGAAGGTCGAGGTCAAGTACAACACGCAGGGTGTGGAGATCAAGGGCGAGGAAGGCCCTAGGGGTCTGATGCAGAGCCTGGTGATCAAGAATAACAAGAGCGGCGAGACGGAAGAAATCAAGGCGAACGGTCTGTTCTACGCTGTCGGCCACGACCCTGCGACGCACCTGTTCAAGGGCCAGCTGAAGATGGACGAGGACGGATATCTGATCACCACACCTGGTACTACCGAGACCAGCATCCCTGGTGTGTTCGCCGCTGGTGACGTGCAGGACAAGAAGTACAGGCAAGCTGTCACTTCAGCTGGTGAGTTCATATTCTCAACGTCCAGCCTCTCATTAGCAAATGCTAACCCACTTTTCCAGGTACTGGCTGCATGGCAGCTCTTGAGGCCGAAAAGTTCCTTGCCGAGCAAGAAGGCGAGGACACTCCCGACGCGGACAACGAGGTGAAGAAGGGCAAGCCCGAGGCCAACGGCGAGGTGCCCGAGTACAGGTCGAACCCTTTGCTTTGAGCGACAAAAGTATCTAGATGTGCGGCACAGCATGTTGGGCTATAGAATCTAGACGGAAATTACACGAACGATACTTCAAACAGCAATTCCTTCACTGCCCCATTTGGTATATCATGATATCGAAGCAACGCCAAAGGTACAGGTGAGCGTAGCCAGCGAAGCGGTCTCTGCTGAGCGAATGTATCTCAGAGTACGGTGCAACGAGAAGGATGCACGTCGTCCCAATTGTACGCATCGACGATGATTTGGTTCGAATGCGAGCGCGTCTGCGCCATTGCGCAGCAAATATTTCCATCGTGATTGCTCGCGATCGGAGGGCAGACCGGGCCTTTGAAAGCTGAGGTTGTTGATTTGGTCAATCTTCTGATCCCTGCAGCGTTTTGGGCGACGCCCTCCGCATCATCGATGACTTGGGGGAACGCTAGAGCGAGTGTTACCAGCGGCAAAGCTCAACTTCCAGTGCCGAGGAGCTGGAGCGCACTCTTGAAAGCATCGACAACTTTGACATCTGCGAGGTCACGGTCAGCGTGGGTCCTTCGTAGCGGTAAGAAGCAAAACGTACAATGATGTCTCTTGCTTTCAAGCTCCTCCTCGTGATGGCGGACAAGTGTTGACTGCGTTTTGAGCCTGCGCGTTTGTCAGAACTCCGGCACAGTGGAGAGAAATGCTCCAAAGCATCACTGACCTCTTGAAGCTCCGATCGACCTCGCGAGTGTGACCTGTTTCGGCCCAGACAGAGAAATACTGTGAATGTCAGAAATGAACATGAGTCAATTGAGTGTGCTCATACCCCGCAAAGCTCATTAAACGAGGTATAGATGTCTTGCTCTTGAGCAGCAAAGTCTTGCATATGATGGTGATAGCGCGACTCAAGGTCCTCCCAGTCAAAGGCCTCGATAGCATTCGCAGGCTCATAGAAAATGTCTGTAGGCTCAGGATTCTGGCCTTCTCCTAGATCCTGCTGCCGCCCCGATTTTTCATGGCTACGCTTGCGTGATGGCGCATGCGGAGTCTTCTGGGTTGCCATTTCCGAGGATGGAGCGTGGGGATCATCGTGATCCTGTTCAGCACAAGTGGATTCAGACGGGGCTTCTTCATCAACGTCGTTATCGGTTGTCTGTGGAGGCTGCGCGTAGGTTGCGGTGGCCTTGAAGTTCGGCCGCGATGGGGGTGGCATTGCAGGGTCTGTGATTACACGATCCGCCTTGACTGTTGAAGGCGTCGCGGTGGCGCTCTGTGCGCGAGGGACAAGTGAAGCTCGAGAGGGTACATTGCTCGTCCCTTTATCATCGTGGTCTTGATGCGTATCAGGCATCTCTACCGTAATGTCATGGTTCCTTTGTTCATCATTCGTAGTCTTCTCCATGCTGGCAGAGCTGTTCTTGACCGTTGAGAGTAAGCCAGGAGCATCGGAGTCACTGCCTCCCATTGGAGAAGGCCGCGCTGGGGTCGACGGACTTTCAGCCATCTTTGCTCATTTCGTGATCTTGACCGAGTCACATCATGTTCGATGGTACCTGGTAATAAGGCTGAGACCGCGAAGGTGAAGTCGTGTAGAGCGGGATGGATCCGGGGAAGTCGCGACGCCGGACACGCGGGCCACGCGGGGTCACTTGACAGGGCAAGTCATCCATCACCGGAGCTGGTGACGTGCCTCCCTCGCCGCCTTGAAGCACGCGACATGTACCACTGATGTATCCATCCTACAACCTTCCCGCGTCCTGAGTCTTCTAGCTGTTGGCTTTTCCGCCCCGAGCACAAATACCAGAATCCCTTTGTCCAAGCGCTCTACCATATAGACCGTCCACTAACACAACATGATACGGCTGAAGTATCCGCCCTCCCGCGAGCGATCATCAACAAGCGCATTGCCCTAAAATGGATTGCAACATCTGCGCCAGATCTTTTGATCGATCCCGAAAGCCGCTGTGCACCACTTGTGCGCAAGTCTCCGTCTATGAGCCGCGTATACGCCAAGTCACCGGTCTCCTCGAGCGTGAGAACTACCACACGCACTCTGAAGCAATCGTCCGACCTGGCAACGACGGTGTCCTCGCTGCCTTGTCCCAAGATGCTGATTGGGATGCCATCACAAATGCCGTCAAGAAGCACAGCTCCGAGCGGGCCCAGGCCGAACAGGAGAGGGTCGAGGCCCGAATTGCT
Organism: Cladosporium halotolerans; assembly: GCF_011745625.1. Classification (NCBI taxonomy): domain Eukaryota; kingdom Fungi; phylum Ascomycota; class Dothideomycetes; order Cladosporiales; family Cladosporiaceae; genus Cladosporium; species Cladosporium halotolerans. Next base: position 570,577 of record NW_027191468.1, on the reverse strand, counting down.
GCCATCACGGAGCAAGCAGACTCCCTGCGAAAGCAGATGGAGGATTACAGGAGCTATATACGGGATGTCAAGCGGAAGAACGAGGAGCGCCGCCAGGAGATCACGACCGAGCAGAAAGAATTGGCGAGCAGACGACCGCAAGTCTTGACTCCAGTTGAGAGCGCCCAGCAGAAGGCGGCACATCGAGCCGAAAGAGTACACACGAAGACTGTGGACGCTCGGGCTTACATATGCAGGCATTCCTCCAGTCTGAATGGCGTACACCAACTTCGAGACATACATGGCAAACATACCGGCCGCTATCAGCTCAACGGACTCGTCTTGCCGAATCTGAAGGAGCTAAATTCTCCGGTAGACGATGCAGGTGGATTTCCATATGGGAAAGGCTCAGACGGCACCAATTTCGAGCATCATGCGCACGTCAACGCGTGCTTGGACAACGTTTGCCATCTACTTGGCGTGTGGTGCCACTACCTCTCCATACGGCTTCCCGCAGAGATCATCTTGCCACACTCTGACTTCCCTCATTCTGCTATCTTGCCAGAGAAGTCATCCTACAAGGCCACCAATCTACCCTATCCAACGCCTCTGGCGAGTCACCCGTCAAGCCCATCAGCATCCCGGCTTCTGCAAGAGCAGCGCAATCTCCCACGTCCACGCTTATTGCACCTGGACCGACCCCTGTCTCGCCTAGCCAAAGAAGACCCCAAGACATTTGGCCTTTTCGTCGAAGGCACCATGCTACTTGCCTGGGATGTTGCCTGGCTGTGTCGCTCGCAAGGCATTGCAACGATCAATACATTCGACGAGATCTGCGACATCGGGCGCAACATCTGGCTGCTCTCGCTCGCGCAGCAGAAAGAGGGCTCGCGACGCGTTCGCGAACGCGACCGCAAATCACGCTCCAGTACCGATGAGCCTCTCCATCCAGCGGCCGCCTTCGGCATGTTCAGCCACGGCAACCTGGGGCATTCCCTGGCCGGTCATGAAGGCGCCGCACTCCTGGCCGACTGGCGGCTCTCGCAACCACACCGGCCGATAGACAAGCTGCGGAACCATCTGCTGACCGATATCACTGGTGCAGAGTGGGACGTGTTGGACGAGGAAGACTACGCCGATTCGCAGAATGCAGGAGTGGATGGCGGTGAGATCGCGGCCAGCACTGTGCTGGTGGGCGGAGCACAGCGCAGGGCTCTGGGGGATCAGCATCCAGCTATGAGCGTGATGAGTGTCGCATCGCATGCCGAGCGGCCGAGAGGGGAGAGTGGTTGGATGAAAGTTAGGGACAGAGGTGCGGGTGGGGTAACGTGACGACGTAATTGAGATCAGGGCACCCATACAGGCAGTCTTGGCCAAGATGGTGTTTCCCAGCTTTGGGCAATATACCTAAAAGGTTATAAAGGAGCCTCGGTTAGTGTCCAACAAGTGACTCCATACCTATTCTACCAAGGAAATAAGAGTATTTACAGCAATGCTTTCAAACGACCCTGGCATAAATCCAAACCTGGCTGGACCATAGCCTCTAGTTCGCCTGAGAAGAATGCCTGATACAGACTGAAAATGCACTCCAGGTCCCTGACGTACCTTGACATTAGAATCGCGTGCCACGTGTTTCGAAAAAGTCGTCAAGCAGGCCAGCAGGGCATCGTACAGCTTCCCGGCCTCTATCTAGTGAAGATCACATTCGCAAAATCTGTAGGAACTGGAGGTTACATATAAGCCGCTTGAACGCAATAGTAGTATCTCCAACTTGTTAGTTTCAACCATATCACCGTACTGCCAGAGCTCATGGAATCCTAACGCTTACTACCCGGTGTGAGAGCCTACTACTAGCCAAGCAATGAATCTTCGACCACATGATGAACGCCCTTCAGGAAGAATCCGACCTGGACTGCTTGAAAAGGGCCTTGCTTGCCTAATCACACATGAGCCACATACTACCTTACAGAAACCATCGGTGATGCTCTCATTCAGTTTTGTGTGTCGCTGCTGGTGCTTTCCTGAAATTGAGTTGGTCTGTTCTTGTGCCATAGGATATGCTAAGACAACATACACGACCTTTCTCTTCATTCGGAGTAGACATGATCCGTATTCGTCTCATCATCGTTGCCCTTCCAATAGTCTTCTACGCCGCAAAACGCCTATGCTATACCCTTTCAATCAAAGAATGGCCCACCACCCTGACATCCCTTCCATCTGACCCCCAGACACGCTCAGTCGTCTCGGCACCTCATGAAATCTTCCATGCGCTTGATCTCCGCAGCAACTTTGCGCTGGAGCTCCAAGTCTTCCTCGCACTTCACCTCATAATCATCCTCGCACTTGACCTTGGTCCCGTCTTCGCATTTGACCTCGACTCCTCCCTCGCGCTTGATCTCTTGGCTTTCTCCGCGCTTGATCCCCTAGTACACGCGCTGCTGCTGCCCCTGCTGACCGCCAACAACCGACGAAGAACCAAAGTTGTTCTGCGAAGACGCTCCACTACGGGCATTCAGCTCCGCGAACCAAGGGTGTGCCAGCGCCTGGTGTGCCGAGCAGCGCATCTCGGGTCGCATCTGCAGCATCTGGCCAAGCAGCTGCAGGCCCAGGCTGTCGACTTGCGGCAGGATGGCGCGCAGCTCTTGCGTCGCGTACACGGGCCACGTCGGCTTGTACTCGGGAAAGGCGCTGATGCCCGGCCAGGAGCGTTCCGAGGGTGTGCCCATCAGGCGGAAGATCTTCAGCAGCTGGTCTTCGTTCGTTGTGCCAGGGAAGAGTGGCCGGCCGGTAAACATTTCTGCCATGATGCAGCCTGCACTCCAGATATCGATGCTTGTATTGTACGTGCGGCTACCGAGCAGGACGTCCGGTGCACGGTACCAGAGGGTGACGACTTCGTTTGAGAAGGTGTTAACTGGAATTCCGAAGGCGCGGGCGAGGCCGAAGTCGGCGAGTTTCAGTTGGCCATGGTTATTGATGAGCAAGTTCTGAGGCTTCAGGTCGCGGTGCAGGACGCGGTTGTCGTGGCAGAATGCAATGCCGCGCAGCAGCTGCCACATGAAGCTCTTGATCGTGGCGGGCTCGAGGGAACCACGGACGCCGGTCGAAGTGTTGGTGTACGAGTCCATGTACTTCTTCAAGTCCTTGTCCATGTACTCGAACACGAGCATGAGCTTGTTCTCGGTGTGAATTACATCGTAGAGGCTGACAATGTTCTCGTGCTTAAGCTCTTTCATGAGCGAGATCTCGCGGATGGCGGTGCTGGGTGTTCCCTCTTCGCTGTCAAGATGGATCTCCTTGAGGGCGACGAATGCGCCGGTCTGGCCATTGCGGCCTTTGAATACCTAGAGGGAAAGGAGTCAGGGTTGCTGACTCGGTTGGGTGATTTGAGATGACAAGACAAGACGGCATACCGTAGCATATGTGCCCTCGCCAAGCTTCTCAAGCTGCTGGAAACTACTCGGATGACGCTTGTCCATGGCTTCTATCCTGTGTCCTCCGCCGAGAGAGCGCACACTGATGTTGCTGTCTGTCCGGTTGTTGGCCCCAAGGGATCCTACAGCAAGAGTGCCGACGTGGGTGGGATGCAGTCGGATCTGATGCGGCTCCTTGCGAGTATACTTGGGGTCCCAGAGGATGTCGCGCGAGGTGGTGAGCTGGTTCGCGATTGTCAGGGGGGAGGACGGCGGCTGGGCGGCGTTGGTTGTGTTATTGCTGGGTTGAGAGGAGCCACTACTATTAGGGTGGGTGCTGGATCGAGCGGTGGTGGGGCGCGGGGTTGAGGAGGCCGTTGTGAGGGCGGTGGGAGGGTGAGGGAGCGGCGCGCTCGAGGGTGGTGGAGGTGAACGAGAGGTTCGCTTGAGCAATAGACGGAGTGAAGCAGTGTCCGGGACGGCAAGTGGGCATCTGAGAGCTACAAGGGGTGCGGGCGGTGGTGCGGTTTGCAGGATATGATAGGCGTGACTGGCGATCTGATACAAGGTACACCACTTCACGCTGCGACTGGCTGTCCGAGCAATAAGCGTGTAGGCGCGCGGCAGGCGCGGCAGCAGCCGCTCAGGCAGGAACAAGGCATTCAGGCTGTCCGCCCGTGTGCGCCCGACGCGCCTGCAACAGCCTTCCCGCCACGCCCGCGTGCCAGGCTCTTTCTGCCTGACCCTGCCTTTCTGCCTGACGCAACGCGCTCTTTGTGAAATTTCGCCGCCCACCCCGCCACTGGCAGGCGCTTGCAGTGCGTGCAGCCAGGTCCCGCAGCCAGCGAGTGTGTCATACACCCGTTACTTAACCTACCCACCTTTCCCTCACCATCGCACCCCACCACACAACCTACACCACCCAACACCTCTCTTCCTCCTTCTCCCCAGGCAACGAAGCCGCACTACCACACCACTCACCACCGGCCACTCCGCCGCCATGCCCAAGAACAAGGGAAAGGTGCGTCATCCCACACCCACCCCACACCCCGCCAGACCGCGGCCACCACCACAAATGCTAACTCCGTCGACTGCAGGGCGGTAAGAACCGCAGAAGAGGAAAGAACGAGAACGACAACGAGAAGCGTGAACTCACCTTCAAGGAGGAGGGCCAGGGTACGTCTTGACATCCTGTCGTCGCCGTTGCCGACGCGAAACGTCGATCATCGGTTCATCACACCCGACGAAGACACACCGCTGACTGTCCACTCCAGAGTATGCCCAGGTCGTGAAGATGCTTGGTAACGGTCGCCTCGAGGCCGCCTGCTTCGACGGCAGCAAACGTCTCGCACACATCCGCGGCAAGCTGCGAAAGAAGGTCTGGATCAACCAGGGCGACATCATTCTGCTGTCCCTCCGTGAATACCAGGACGAGAAGGGCGACGTCATCCTCAAGTACTCCGCCGACGAGGCCCGTTCGCTCAAGGCCTACGGCGAGCTGCCCGAGACTGCCAAGATCAACGAGACCGACACCTACGGCGGCGAGGAGGAGGGTGGCATCGGCTTCGACTTCGGCGAGGACGACAGCGACAGCGACGGCGAGATCGACGTCGACGACATTTGAGTGGGCGTTCTGACTTTCACTTGGATGATGTTGTGCGTCGGGCGCTGGATGCATGCGGAACGAATACCTTACTGCCGACCAGGTGCGCTCTGGACAAAAAGAAAAGGAGGAGGCAGTTCGATGCCCCTTCTTCTCACCACCATTGCCGCATATGACACTCCTGGCCAATTGACGATACCAGCGCGTGTGCGCCGACTGTTGGGCCTCTGCTGTTCATGACCCTTCGAAAAATCTTGCATGAGGGGGCGTATTCACGTTAGCTATGAGAATCAAGATCAAAAGAATTTGTGCATTCGGTTTCTTTGTTCACTTTCTTTTTATCGTGTCGATGATCTGTCTCGTCGTGTTCAACTGCAGCGCACTGTGATGAGGCGGTGAGAATACTTCGGATGCTGCAGCCAGAAATATGAAATCGGATTGAGCTCAGTCAATTGTCAATCTTCTCACCATGTGTATCTCGACATAGTCAGGAGCCACTCTATCACGTCTCTCATGCTTCGTATGAGACTTGTCCGCCTCACATCTCTCCACACTGCGCGACCACAACCTCCTGCACAGGCCTCTCGTCGCGCGTGCGCACATTCTCGATCTTGCGCACGACGTCCAGGCCATCGACCACGCGCCCAAACACCACGTGCTTCCCGTCCAGGTGTGGCGCCGGAGCGGTCAGGATGAAGAACTGGCAGCCGTTGGTGTTGGGACCCGAGTTCTGCACGTAGCATTAGCACACGAGACGACGAAGAAGAAACCGAACAAAGAACGTACCGCCATACTGAGCACTCCCACCCCATCATGCCTGCCCTTGAACCCCTCGTCCGCGAAACTCCTGGTCCCGTAGATCGTCGCGCTGCCCGTGCCATCGCCGTTCACGAAGTCCCCGCCCTGCACCATGAAGTCCTTGATCACGCGGTGGAAGCGCGCGCCCTTGTAGCCCTGCGGCCGGCCGAGGTGGTTCTTGTGCTCGCCCGTACAAAATTGCCGGAAGTTCTCCGCCGTGCGAGGCACGCTGTCGGCGTGCAGTTCCATCTTGATCCGCCCGAGGGGCTCGCCGCCGAGTGTTATGTCGAAAAATACGACGGGGTTGGGAGGCGTTGGTTCAGTCATGGTGAATTTGAGTTGATCTTTTGGAGGTTTGGTAACTGACAACAGTAAGGTAGGTAGGCTGCTTCGCCTGCGTCAACGCTTTGTTGTGTGAGGGATCACCGCGGTTCAGTATCGGAAAGTTTCCAGGCACATCGGGCCAAATGCTATTAGTATTATGAAAGCCTCCAATTACTGGTTTTTGTAATTTCCGATGTGAAAAAGTGATGGAAGATACTACCCTCTGCTGTAGACTTTCAAGGCTGCTTATCATCCGTTCGGAGAGTGTGTCGCCTGCAAGCACGGTTGCCGTCCACTTTCTAGGGTTAGGGTTAGGGTGAAAATATAATGCTGATTGAATATTTCTGTATTACCATCCGTCACTGACTTCCTGAAAATGGTTTCTCGGCGAAGAGCCTAACACAAGCGAGGCAACAATTTTCAGATGCGTGGTGAACGTCCTTGAGCAAATTTTCACCCTGCACTGTCTGGAAAGGCGTTGCTCTATCACAGCGGACAGCACCAGCCCTCGTGCGGGATACTTGATCAAGGTGATTGTGCATCAATTGCATTCAAGGCTCATATAGCATAATCCTATCATCTATGTCACATCATATCCCTCCAAAAGACGCCATTTAGCTGTCCACCAACACTCTACAAAATCTTCTCCTTAACATACAGATCCACATACTCGTCCACAGGCATCTTGTACAGCGCAGCGGGGTCGTTGGCAAGATCGACCAGCTTCTTGACGTGGCTCTCGCTGAAGTGCGGCGCGAGGTGCTTCTGGAACTTCTTCATGATCTCCGGCTTAGCCTCCTCGCGACGCAGGCGGTGGCCCAGTGGCGCCTCGACGACCTCCTCGTCCAGGACCGTGCCGTCCTTCAGCTTGACGGTGAGAGCGTTGGCGATGGTGCGCTTCTCCGGGTCGTGGTAATCCTTGGTGAACTGCGGGTCCTCGACGCAAGAGATGCGCTTGCGGAGGGACTCGACGAGCTCGGAAGTGGCGGCTTCGGAGCCGTCGACGTAGTCCTCGGCGGTCAGGCGGTTGAAAGCGAACATGGTGGCGACCATGTACTGGACGCAGTGGTCACGGTCGGCGAAGTTGTCCATGGGCTTGAGCTGCTTGTCGATGATGCGGATGCAGGCTTCGTGGGTGCGGTTCTGCACGCTCTCGATGTCGGCGGCGGACTTGCCCATGGCGGCGAGCTTCTTGTTCAGGCGTTGGGCGGCCTCGATGGCGGTCTGCGAGTGGAACTCGGCCGGGTAGGAGACCTTGAAGAGCACGTTCTCCATGACGTAGGAGCCGTAGGGGCGCTGGAAGTCGAACTTCTTGCCGTGGAAGTTGACGTCGTAGAAGCCCCAAGTCGGGGCGGAGAGGACGGTGGCCATGCCACCCTCGCCGGCCATGACCTTGAGGCAGACGTTGACGGCGCGCTCGCAGGCGTCACCGGCGGCCCAGGACTTGCGGGACATGGTGTTGGGGGAGTGGCGGTAGGTGCGCATGGCCTGGCCGTCGACCCAAGCCTGGGAGATGGCGTCGCGGGTCTGGGCCTCGGACAGACCGAGCATCTGGGAGACGACGGCGGCAGAGGCGACCTTGACGTTGACGACGTGGTCGAGGCCGACCTTGTTGAAGCTGTTCTCGAGGGCGAGGCAGCCCTGGATTTCGTGGGCCTTGACCATGGCGACGAGCACGTCCTTGACGCTGAAAGTGGCGCCGTTGCCGACCTTCTTGCCGCCAGCCTTGTTGGAGCGGTTCATCCAGTCGGCGACTGCGAGGATGGCACCGAGGTTGTCGGACGGGTGGCCCCACTCAGCGGCGAGCCAGCAGTCGTTGAAGTCGAGCCAGCGGATCATTGCACCGATGTTGAAGGCACCGCGCACGGGATCAAGCTGGTAGGGTGTGCCGAGAACTTTTGTGCCATTGGGGACGGTGGTGCCCTCGACGACGGGACCGAGCAGCTTGGTGCAGTGGGGGAATTCGAGGGCCTTGAGACCGCAGCCGAGGGTGTCGAGGAAGACGAAGCGAGCGGTATCGATCTAAAGGAGGGTGAGTTAGCAGTGAGTCAGTCAAGAAAAAATCGTCACAACGTACAGCCAGCTCAGAATCGATGTTGTAGTTGTGGATGTAGGAGGCCATGTCGACGATTTCCTGGTCATACTGGGCGGGCGGGGCGGGCGACGCAAAGGCGTCACCGGCGGAGGCTTGGACCATTGTGGTAGAGAATGTGCGGGCGGTGTTGAGGCGTTGTTGGAGGAGGGAGGAGGAATTGAGGGCGTGGTGTTGAGCTAACCGCGAGCTGCAGAGTGGAGCTCTGGGGCCGGCTCTGGCGATGCTTCTCGAGGCGGCGCGGGCGACGCTGCGGCTGGCGATGAAGCTCATGTCTGGTGGGTTGGAGGTGGAGGAGGAGAGACGACGGCCAGCGGAGCGATGCGGTGCCTCAATGGCAGATGGTCGGGAAGACGCGCGGTGTGCGCGAGAGTAAATGGCCGTCTATGCCGAGCGGTAACGGACGGCTCTGGGGAGCTTGTGGAGTGACGGCGGGGGGTGTTGGCCGAGGTACAGCGCAGCATCATCGCCTGCGCTTGGATCGCGGCGACGACCGTGGCGTCCTCTGCGAAACACCTCCCCACTATCCCCGAGACCCATTGGCGTCCACATCCTCTGCGCCGAACGAGGCTTTGCTGTGCCTTTTGGGGATAAGCAATACCTCTCGCAGGAGTCCGATTTGTTGCCGTGGTGGCGTCCTCGCCGTGTGGTATCGAAGCCGATCTTTTGGTCGAGCCTGCGATATCGGCGGAGATCTGATATCTAAGAAACCATCACTGTCGACGGAGCATCGATATCGTGACCACGGAATGGTTCGTCACATTAGGTATTTCTCATCTAGAAGTTTGGAGGCTTTGGAAGACCACCACGCGTTCTAGTATAGTCGATGTTTTAGGTAAGCTCTCTGGGTAACACTTCGCTTTCAATAGTCACGAAAAGATAGCACGTCACAATTCCCCTTCCTTTTAGAGAATGAGGTATCTAGAGATCACCCTCAGAAAAAAAAAACTTTCCGATCTATCTCAGCCTGCGCATGAATATGCAATTTCCAGGAACTCCGTCATCCTCCAGCCGATGGCTTGCTATGCAAGTCAAACCCATGAGCCAAACAACAGGTAGACCGTACCTGTATCATCATCTACATATGCTGCTCAAAAAAACCAGAAGCACAATCACTTGAATCTCTGTTGCATCCGAATCCTGTTCCTCGTGACCTGATCATCAGCCTCGTCAGCCTTGCCCGAGATGCGATCGAGCTGTGCGTTCTGGCTCTCCAGCACGTCGCCGATGACTCTGCTGGCCATGCCGACGCGCTTGACAGTGTGGCCTATGCGGTCCCTAAAAGAGTCAGATGGTCAGCAAAAGCACACTTCCGTGGGACGTTCAGTACTGGGACAAGAACTAACAGGTTTGCATCCAACTCATCCTCCATCTCATCGTCCTCGCTGTCCGCATCAAACTGATACTTCGACCGCTGCAGCAAGCTTGCCTTCTGCTGCTGCTGTGCCCTGTTGGAATTGATACCCTTCTCGCCCTGCGCCACGCGCTGCTGGTCAGCGTATTTGTGCGCGCGAGTAACCTCCTCGATCTTCTTGTTCTGGTGGTGGCGCTCCATCTCGAGATCGTGGTCCCTGTTAAGCCTCTTTTCCCTGTTGCCGCGCTCACCGCGCACGGGCATGAACATGGTCGTGTTGGCAACGTTGTCGAGGACGCGGATCTTCTTATCAGCCGTCTTGGCCTGCACGTTGGCGCTGTCCAGGTTCTTCTCGGCGTTGTGGAAGCTCTCGCCCTGGCGGCCGATGTTGCCGATGATGTTGGTAGCTAGCTGATCGAGGTTATCGGCGGTACCGACGAGGCGGCGAGTAGTATTGACGTCCTCCCGCTTGAGCTGGTTCATCTCCTGCTTCGCGGCATTGACCTCCTGATCTTCCTCCTCTTGCGCGCTCAAGCCTGGCCCGTAACCACCAGGCATCTCAGTAGAATCGAACCCGCCGCTCGAGAACCCGCCCGAGTTGCCATAGCTCGTGTCCTGACTCTCTTCCTGCGGTGGCGGCCGCTGCTGCTGAGCGCGCTTCGCCGCGTCGCCAAAGAGCTCGTTCCTTCCAGCTTCCGTGCCCATAGTCTCCTGGCTATTGCTGCGACCCAGACCGCCGTAGCCACCAGCGCCCCTCGAGCTCGAAGAAGGCCCGCCGTAAGGGTTCTCACCGTATCCACCTCCCTGGCCATAACTGCTCTGTCCGTATCCTCCATTGCTAGGGGGAGCCCTCGGCGGCCCACCACCATACCCTCCCGGCGGCACGGGGCTCTTATCCCTCGAGAACTGTCCAGGGCCGGAGTAACTAGGCGGCGGGCCGCCTTTCTCGCTGCCGTTCAAGCTCATGCTGTTGAAAGAGCCGGTTGGAGGCGAAGAGAGGTTGCTTTGGCTTTTAGGGGCGTATGGATCATTTTGGCTGCTCTGGTTGGCGTAGGGGTTCGAACCGCCCGATGGAGGGGGCGGGGCGGCGTAGGGGTTGGCGGATGAGGGAGCGGGTGAGGAGCTTTTGCTAGATTTTGAGCGACCGCCGAAGAGGGAGCGTTTCTGGGCGTCGAGGTCTTCGCCGCCTTTATCTTTCCTGCCGATTCCGAAGGGCATGGCGGGCAGTGGTGTGAGTGTTGCTGAGGGTGATTACCAGGGGCCTTCCAGTAGTGAAGTACTATATTCCTGCTGGAAGATGTCGGAAGGGGCAAGTTGGTGTTTGAAGGTCAGTATCAGATTGACAGCGGTATGATCTGAATCTATTTTCAGGAGAATGGTGAGACGGCCTAGCGAGTTTAGGAGCGAGTGGTGCGAGCAACGCAACCGCAGGTGGCGGAGCGCGCGCGACCACTCCCCGCATTCAGGGTCCAGTTCAGGCACCAACATCAAGAACCCTTTGAAGATGCCCAAGCCATAGAGTGAGGCGCTGATGCGTTCTTGGTAGGGTGTGCACTCATCAATGGCATTGGCATTCAATGGAAAGACATTCGTGAACTCAAGGTCAAGGTGTTTTGAGCTCAATACTTTGCTCGCGTCTTTTTATACTACAATACAGAAAGCTACGCGCCTCATCAGCCATTTCCCCCGCCCCTCCAGTCCCTGTGGCCACCCCATGGACTGTCATGCACACAAGGATTACCATGCGTTGATGTCAAAGTATTCCTCGCCGAAGAAGGTAGCGACGACCGTCCGGTCCGAGAATTTCCTGCCAGCCAGCGCAGCCAGCGCCTTCGACGCCGCAGCCGAATCCTCGAACTTGACGTAGATCTTGCCAATACCGGCGCTTTGTCTGGAGCCTGTAGGGCGGGGCATCTTCGTGTCGAGAAGTTTGCCGTACTTAGCGCATTCGTCCTTGACGTCTTCGAGAATTTCTGATGCGAGGGTTAGTATCTGTCTTGACGTTCAGGCGTCAAGGGGGAAACGTGAATGCTTACCTTCAGACTCCTCGACGTCCATCAATTCCTCAGGCGTGATCATGTTCATCAAACACAGCACTCTGCTGCTGTCGGCATCCGACTTGGCCTGTGTGCCAGCCATCAAGCTCATGGCGTTCACGCTCATCTCTCCGCTGACCTGCTGGATACCAATACTGGCACGCTTGACCTTCAAGTTCGCATCACCCAGCTCCATGCCGTTCAAGCTTTCGACCGCAGCATCCGTGACGCTGGAATCGACGTACTCGCAGAAAGCAATGCCTCTGCTCTCCTCGGTGGAGCGGTCCTTTACCAGCACAAACGACTTCAGCTCGCCGAAAGACTGGAGAAGCTCCTGCATGTGTTCGTCCGTGAGGTAGATGGGAATGTTGGTGATGCTGATCTTGTTCTGCGTGTCAGGAACGGAGTTGGAGAGCACGCCAGCTTCGTTCTGGGTTTCGTCGGTCACGGTAGGGACGATGTAGTCCTTGGGCCTGCGGATTTCAAGGCCGCTCGCCGAGCCGTTCGAGTCACCGTTGCTGGTATCCATAGCTTCGGAATCCATGTGCATGCCGTCAAAAGCCATGGCATTCGTAGCGTCTTCTGGGGTCTTGAACTCGAGTAGCGCATAGCCCTGGGCCTTGTTGACTTGTGCTGAGACGCAAGGGTCAGAGCCCTTGGTGACGTTGAGACCGTTGAGCTGCAAGTTGAAAAAGGCGCTGACGCTGTCGTCGGTAGCAGAAGCAGGCAGTCTGTGCACGAAAAGACGCTTCGATTGACGAGCAGTGGCGGGCTTCAGGGCATTGGTGCTGGCCTGGTTGCCAGGCTGATTCATGAATGCTTGCAGCTTGGAGGGATCCATCGCCTGCTGTCTCGGTGCGCCGGGCAGAGGGAACATGCCTGACAGCTTAGCCTGCTCGGCCGTGACATTCTCATATCCAGGCGGCTTGATGTCCCACTGATTCAGCCTGCGCTTGCGAGTGATGATCGGCACCACTTCTGTGAGGTCCGGCGTGGGCTCTTTAGGCTTGCGCGGAGGCGGCGATGCACTCTTCACGCGACTCTGGCGTTCCATCTGGCGCATGTCGTCGTTGTCGCGCGCCCTATCCGTATCCCGACCGTCACCACGATGATCACGATCGCGGTCACGCCTGTCATCGCGACGGCCTCCCCTGCGATCATCAAAAAGATCTCTGTCGCGGCGGTTGTCACGTCTGCGATCGCCGTCGTCCCTCCTAGCGTCTCTCCTCGCCGCGCCACGATCCCAATCCCTGTCGCGTCTGTTGTCTCTCCCCGAGTACCTGTCCTCGCGCTCCCTCTCCCTGTAGTCTCTGCTGGAAGAATAAGAGTCTACATCGCCATAATCCCTACGCCCTCCGCCGCCGCGCGGGGAGCGCGAACGTCTGCGCCTGTCTCCTCCATCGCGGTCGCGTCGGCGGTCGTCGCGAGAAGACTGCATCCGGCGGTCAGACATGATGATCTGATCTCGTGGATGGGTTGTAGCTTGCCCGAGCTCTTACGGAAGATCCAGCCGGGAAAGCGAGCTGTTTCGTGATTCGAGTCGCGGATGGCGGGTGCACCGTGTAAGGCTCGATTGAGGCTGTGTTTGCGGCCCCGGGTTTTGCAACGGTCGGAAATGAGAGTCGTACGGTGACTCTTTGGGAGGGAGAGGTGAGGTCGAGTCGCTGGCAAAGCGTAGCCGGCGAAACGGGTTGGTGATCCAATGCTGGAAGTTCGCCGTTGGAGCTCAAGAACTCTCCCGACGCGTGCCTGAGGCGGCAGAAGTCGCGGCGGTGGCGGCCTGGACTTCTGGCGCTCGGCCCGCGAACGCATGTGAACACTCGAATAATCCCGTCTTCCTTCGATGCTACCTTATCGATTCCGGACAAGCACATGAAATATTTCTGTGAATCACGATCACGTCTCGCGTGGTCTTTTGATGCGCGGTTGCAGCAAATCCCTCCACGATCAAACATGTTCAACCCGGTCTCGTCCACGTAGGAGCCATCTGTGTGTTGAGCACCGATACCTGCTCCCTCATCGTCCACCTCAATCTACCCGTTGAACCTCATGGCTCAGACAAGAAAGTGGAGGGGTGTCTGCTGGCAAAGAATTGACCTGTAGCTTCTTACCTTCCCTTCTCATCAATGTGCATCTCGTAAGCTCGACAATGGCACCTCGGCCTCACGTGCGCAGGCTCAAGCTCAGTGCTGCGTACGTTCAAGAGCTGCAACCCTGCTACGACCTCTTTCAGCCATACTTCCGGAGTCCGGTCTCCGTTCACACGAAGCGATGAGGCTCTGACGTCTCTCCAAGCCGGTCACGTTCGCTTACCAGCCACGCGCTATTTCGTCTCTCGCCTACAACTTGCTTTCATCCTGCGTGAAACCCCGCAAAGCCAAGTGGGATCGCTACGGAAAAATCGCAGTTCCTGCGCCTTCGCCATGTGGAGCCGCAAATGGAATCTTGGTATAGTCGGCCTCTCGGGTCAATAGCTTGCGGCTGTCTGCTCGGCTCAAATATATCAGGTAGGTGTTGTAGTCGGTCTATGTGGCTTCTAGAGAAACAGCTCTTACATTTACGACCATGGTGTCCATCCGAGCCTTCGTTGTTGGCACTTTGCTCACCTCGTTGGCTTCTGCCAAATGGATCGTTCCCGCTGGCAGATGGCACGATACTGACGGTAATCTCATCAACGCCCACGCTGGCAGTGTAACCTGGGACCATGTTACGGGAAAGTTCTTTTGGTTTGGCGAGTACAAGACCGAAGAGCAAGAGGAGGGAGGTGGTGTGACGGTCTACAGCTCTGACGACCTGGGAACATGGCAATTCCATGGCAAAGCCTTGTGTATGCACACCAGCACATCATCCATCGAAAATCGCGTGTCTGACTTCGAATCCAGCTCCGATTGAAGGGCACCCATACATCTCGCCTGATATGATCATCCAGCGACCTAAGGTGATTTACTCTGAAGTCGATCAACAATACCACATGTGGTGGCACGCCGATAACTCTACATACGGGCTGCTTCTACAAGGCTTCGCTACATCGCCCAACATCACAGGCCCATACAACTTCGTTGACGCCACGGCACCTCTGGGCAACTGGTCCCAAGACTTTGGTATGTTCACCGACTACAAAGACAACCAGACCTACGCGCTCTACTCCAACGGCGACCGCCGCGAAGGTCGCGACGTGTACATCAGCTCCTTCAACGATGCAATCAGCGCCATCGACTCCGTCGTGCACCGCTTCAACAAGTACGACCTCGAAGCGCCGACCATCATCCAGACGGACGAAAGCTACTACGCACTCATGAGCCACAAAACCGGCTACCGGCCCAACAACGTCGTCGCCTTCCGCGCCCCTTCCCTCTCCGGCCCCTGGTCGCAGCCCTTCATGATCGCGGAGCCTTACAAGCGTACGTACAACTCGCAGTCCGGCTTCTCGCTGCGCATTGTTGGCTCCGAACGCACAACCTACATGTACCTCGGCGACCAATGGGATCTGCGCTCCGTCTGGGATAGCCGTTACGTCTGGCTTCCCCTAACCGTCGACGACAAAAAGCACTCCGTCTCCCTGCCCTGGTACGACATCTACGACCTGGACATCCCAACCGGCAACATCACGCCCATCAATGGAACCAGCTACGCCGCCTCGGAAGCAACCGTCTCAGGCTCCGCCTTCAAGCAAGAAGCACCCTTCGCGACGAACGGACAGATCGTGACCGGCATCTCCGGCAACGACAGCACCGTGACCTTCCACAACATCTCGGGTAGCGGCAAGAAGCAATGGGTGTCCTTCTACTACCAGAACACCGACGACATGGGCTTCGGCGACCAGCCCGGCGGAACGCCCGACCGCATCGGCGGGACGTGGGTGGTCCGACGGATCAGCAGCGTAGTCGTCAACGGCAACACAGCCGGCATGCAGACGCTGGTGCAGCGGGATACGCACAAGGGAATCATCATGTCGACGCCGCTGGAATTGGATTTGGAAGCTGGTGAGAATGTGATTACGGTTGGCGGGCTGGACAACGGCAACGGGACGATGGGCGCAGATCTCGATCGTATTGTCGTGTTCCCTTCTGAGGAGGATTGGAGGGCTGGACCTGGTGGGCACTAGGTGTGATGCGGGGCGGCTAGATAGATGAAGGTCGTTGATAGACGCGGAGGCAGATCTTGCAACCCTTAGAAAGGCGAAGGTCTTCAAATCAATGGCAACCAAGATGATCCTTCGACAGAATTCCGCTATCCTCCATCATTGGAGAGTCTGTGGCTGTTCCAGATCAACGTTCAGGGTGATGACACTCGAGCCCTTGGGTTAAGGAGGGGATTGCCGTGTACGACGTTGTTTGTTAAGTATCTCGAGGTTGCATAAGCAAGACAACCTACTACCATCGCGTTTACATGATCGAGGAACAGCTGTTACTCGGAGAGTCACAAGCTGCACACCACAAGCCTTCGATTAAGTCTTGGAAGGCAATACACATGTTCATACATCTAGATCTTCGACATCCCCGATTCTCTTTCGAACCGAACAGCCACAGCATGAGCTGTCAGGACAATCTACCAGCGCATCGTGGCATTCCCCTTGCCAGCACCAATCGTGTTGCCAAAGTCGCCTTTCTGGGTCGTGAAATCCGAACGCTCTCCCAGACTCTCGATCCTGCCGAGCAAGAACTCCAGCTGCCTATAAGCCGCGGTCGGGGCGTACTGAGGAACCATGTGTCTGTGCAAAGTCAGCAAACGGGAGCGTTGAAGAGGATGGGAATGATGTAACTTACCCTGAAAGATCAATCTCGACGTAAGTCAATCCGCGCTCGGTGCGGTACTTGCCGAAGTTGCCAGCACCGCCGAGCGTACCAAGGTTGAGCTCCTCGTGGTAGGGAACAAAGAAGTCGTCGCCGGGATACTCGGAGAAGCCCTGCGCGCCGTTCCAGGTCATGTTCTGGATGGTCATGAGAGTGCCGTTGGCAAGCAGGATGAAATCAAGCATGCCGTGGCCGATGACGGTGCGGTTGTTCTTTTCGATGACGCGGGGCAGGACACTTAGACCGGAAGGCGGCGAGTCATCGTTGTCGAGGACACCATTGCTGCACTCTTCCCACTCCTGCAGCGGAGCGTTGATGGCGCGCTGGACCTCGGTGCGGTTAAAGTAGATGCTGGCGCCCTCCGGGAGGTAGCCGATGCTGCCGGGGAAGCCGAGTACGTCCCAGAGGAGCGGGCAGGTGGTCGCGACTTGGTAGACATCCCAGCAGGGGTTGACAAGGATCGCGGCTTCGTAGATTTCGTTCTGTGAGAAGATGGTGATTAGCTCAGAACAGATGTATGATATACTATCACTTCTCCCCAGTCGATCCATCAGATAGCGAAAGCGAATAGACCTACCCAGAGTGAGCAGCTAGTATCGTTGCCGTGCACGTTCGGCGGAGTAGGAAGCGGGCCCTCAGGCGGGAAAGTGAGCGCCTGCTCGTAGAAATCCGCGTAACCGCAAGACTGCCACTTCTCGTGCAGGTGGTCGACAAAAGTCTCGTTGAAGCTGAAGAGACCGCTCCAGTAATCGATGAAAGGCACGGACGGGATATCGTTCGTGATCACGTCGTACGAGACGGACGGGTCGTAGATCATGATCGAGTCCACGTTGTAGTAGGTGGTGTCGGAGGCGTTGTGCATGGCGTCGGCGATGTAAGGGACGTAATACCCAGCATAGGACTCGCCCGCGATGTAGACCTTGCGGCCGTGGCTGGAAAGTCAGTACAAAACCCCCACTGTCTGCTTGCTGTCGCGACTTACAGTGCAAATGTGTCCACGAAGTTCTTAAAGAAACCAAGGAACTGCGCGGCAGTCTCAATCTCGTCCTTGGGGGCGCCATCGGCACCGACGCTGCTGAAACCAGTGCCAGCAGGCTGTTCCACCCAGACGACATTGGTCAAGTTAGACCACGCCCAGTTGTTCTTGACGGGCAAGTACGTGCCATACTGCCAAAGGAACGGGCCGTTCTCCTGCAGGAAGCCCTCCAGACTGGAGCAGCCAGGACCGCCGTTGAGCCAGATCAAGATTTCATCTCCAGCAAGCTCATTCGGAGACGGGACGAACCAGAAGTAGAGCTCGGAGGCGTTGGCTTTGTCGGAGATGGGAAGCAGACCAGCATAGCTCTCACCAATGTCGAAGCTAACGTCGGGGATGGCAGACCCGTCCACGGCGAACTTGGTGGTGTTGGCGTTCTGTGGGATGATCGTGCTGGTGTTCTTGCCACCGTAGGCAGGAGGAGGGCTGCGGGTGTCGAGGTGTGTCGCAGGGCGTGCACGCTCGAGAAGATGGCGTTTGTTCACATGGGCAGGGTTGCGAGAGAAGGCACACACGGTGCTCGTGAATGCGAGGATGCTGAGACGCATGGTGTCGCTCTACCTAGGTCTGTTATAGTTATGGCGGGCCCAGCAACGGTTGGAAAGATGTTCAGGAAGAATGGGTCACCTGCAGAAGGTAGAAATGTCGTGCAGGGTTCTACGAAGAAGCATAAAACGGAAGATGGTAGCACCTGCATTGGCCATCGCTTACCACATTGGCATGACTATCGACCGGCCATAGGTAGCCTCGGTCCTGGCAGGATAAGATAGAGTGTTTGAACGGCGGCCGGCGTCCCTTGCATCCACCTGGTTGGAGCTTGTTTATACGGTTGGCGAGTCCAATCATCGCCGACGAAGTGGATCCTGCAGCACAACGAGATGCTTGTCAAGGCTTAGCTCTGCTTCGACAGGCTTCCAGGTTACAGTAGTACTGCGACGCTACGCTGGCCGATGGCAGGTAGCGTGGTCACGGAAACAGATAAGAGATCAAGTTACGTCGATCTCCGCCGGCGCACCGCAGTGAAGCGGATACCGCTGTACCCAAAATGGCAGGTCATCGGCAGAGCAGGCCGAGGTGGAGTTCAACCAAGACGCGTGCAGCCTGTGCCTCTCTTCGAACAATTTAATGGCACAAGGGTCCGAGGGCGGTGGTAGCACAACATCTCGCGATTATTCAAGACCGGAGATGCACAGAGAGACGTTGGCAAGCCTTCACTAAAGTTTTACCTCGAGACGAAGTCGTCCACAAACCGGTTCGGTGCAACTTTTACCATGTTATGACGGTCTGTCGGTTTGTGCTGTATATGCTCATCTCAGATAGCTCCTCGGCCAAAACGCAAAAAATTGCAATCACGTTCAACATCGGCAAAAGAAATCAATGGTCAATACGAGGGTCGAACTCGCGACCTTGGCGTTATTAGCACCACGCTCTAAACCAACTGAGCTAATCGACCGATGTTCATGGATTGATAGTTCCCACTGAAACTATTCACCCCAACACATCTGCCCCCAAGCCTGAAAGGCAATATCGTAACTTACCTAGTAATAGCGACGAGTGCCACGATCAAAAGTCAGCAAGGCAGATATCTCAATACTCGCTCCGAAGCTATTTACAAGCAGGCCAAACCAAGGCCACCAAAGCCAGCCATAGCACCATCGTGCGAATCGAAGCGCGACCCAACATCCCAGAAGTAGGTAGAAGCAAAGCCAAAGCGCCGTTCATGCTCCAACTGAAAAAGATATTGCGAAACTGAACCAACAATCGCTCGATTTCGTGCCTGTCCATGCCAAAGTGCCAAATGCTCGTGCCTTTTGGAGGAACCTGGAATCCACCCACCAGCTCAGCTTTCCACAATGCATACCTACACTTTTTGCAGAAGACAAGAACACTTTGGGGGGTAATACAACGCCAAAAGAAGTGAATAAAAGTCGAAGAACGTGAGATCCTCCCCCTTCCCCTGCACCAACCGAGCCGCAGCAGCTCACATCAAACTCGTGCTCTTCTTCCTCCCCAAACTGAACCTGTTCTTCTTCGCCTTCTCCTCCCCACCAGCGCCGCCGGGACTCATCGGCGTCTCCGCCGGCGCCGTGTCCGCCGGCGCCGCGCCCTGCGGCACAGCAGGCAAACCAGCACTGCTGTCCCTATCCTTGCCGCCGCCGAAAATCTTCGGCTTCCCCTTGAGACTCATGCTGCCGTGCCTCGCGAAGCGCGACAAACCGCCGCCGCCGCTCTTCTCAGCAGCGGGCTCCTCGCCTCGCTTCCGCGCCTCCTCGGCGGCGCTCTGTTTGGAAAGCTCCATGATCTGGGCCATCTCCGCCTCCTGCTTGCGCCAAGCCTCCATGCGCTTGTTGGCGGACTCTTTCCGCTGGGCGGCGAGGGCCTTCTCTTCGGCCTTCTGCGCGGCCTTGCGTTCTTTCTCTTCGGCCTTGAGTTCCTTTTTGGACTTGGGGACGTTGAGGTTGGCGACGGAGGGCATGGCCGGGGCGCTTTGGGAGTGGGCGTGGTGGTGGTCCGGGGCGACGGGGGCGGTGGCGGCGTGGGCGAGGGGTTTCATGTGGTCGAGGAGTTCGTGGGGCGGGTCGGTGACGGTCTGGGTGTGGTGGAGGTGGGAGAGGTTCGGTGGGGAGAAGGTTGAAGGATCCATTGGGGTGGTGCCGGCGTCTGAGGTGCGCGGTTTGTTCTGCTGGTTGCCTTCTGCTTCTTGCTCTTTGAGCATGGCCTCCATGGTGGTTTCCTGGTAGAACAAGACGTAGGCGCAGGCGAGCTGCTTGGCGTCCTGGACGCCGGGCTGGGGTTCGCCGCCGAAGAAGTTCAAGACGTAGTTTTTGTCGACGGGCTCGACCAGCTCGTCGTCGAAGAGCAACCAGCCACGGTCTTGCGTCTTGATGATGCTGACGTAGTGGCCGTGGTATGGGCCGCCTCCGATGTGGACGACGACAGCGTAGAGCTCGTATAATCGATCCGAGTCGTCGGCGTCCTCGGTGGTGTTGAACAAGCGCAGGTAAAAAGGGTACACGACCCGGTGGAACAGCTTCTGTAAGCGCTGTAGGTCCTCCGTGTACTTGAACCGCTTCAAATGCAAAGCCAAAATGCGAGGCAAACGCTTGATCTTCATGCGCTTCTCTGCTTCCTGTAGACCACCGCAGTTGTCGCAGTGGAATTTGTTGCGCTCGCAAAGCATTTCCTCTTCTGAAAACTTCCTCAAACAAGACGTAACCGAAGTATGCGCGCTAAGGTCGACTGAGAGATCCAGGAAAGCTTCGTCTCGCTGCGAGGTGTTCTCGCATGTCAAGCATCTCGTTTCCGAAGTGAGTGTACCCTCGAACAAATCATGCACCCATCGCGTGTCAAGTCCGTTGGATGGGGTGTGTACTCCGTTGACGCCGTTCGTCGTGGTCTTGGACAAGGCCTTCTCCGGTGCTCCTCCATTCGCTTGTGCTTGCAATACAATCGCAGCGTGCTGACTGGAGAACATCTCGACGTTGTCAACGACCTGGTTGAGGAGCAAGTTCAAGAATTCGTGGGCGTCTTGGTGCATCGCAGTCCGGAACATTTCGTTCTCCCTTCGCAAGATCTCCAGGAACTTGTGCGGGCTGACCACGCCTATCCGCGACTTTTGCTCAATCACCGCCTCGAAGATATCCTTCAAGGATGTGAACAGCGACTCGTCCATGCCGTACTTCTTCGAGTTATCGTATGTCATGTCCAACACAGGCCCGTTCTGTATGGCCATTCTCTTCTTGTACTCCGGCGAGTCTTTGCTTTCTTCGGGTTTTACTGGTGTATTTGGGCCCGGCGACGTGGGCTGTGCCACCTTCCTCGCAGGCGACATGGGGTTGGGGTATGGTGTTGTGCTTGTGTTCTTGTGACCTGTAAGACCGCCATTGGCGGCTGACTTCTCGAGCTCATCGCTGATGCTGTCAAGGAAGGCTTTTGAGGGAAAGTTGATTACGTGATCGCGGAAGGCTTCTGAGTAGTAGAGTGCCGTGACGATCGAATTACAATAGCTGCGGATGGAGTCAGTGGGAGTGTTGAGTTGTGGCGCGAGAAGCAATATCCACGAACCATGTTGAACCGTACTGTTGAAAAAAGGTCAGCTGAAGTCAATTGAATTGAAGCTTTGAGGATCACGTACGTTCTCGAAACCGAAGTATTTGTCGCTTCCATCCGCGCGAACCGGCTCAAGTGAGTCTGGCGCCAAGAGCTTTTCCAAAGGCGTCGGCTGGGGCGCATTCGGGTCCTTCTTTGCTGGTGGTGATACATTGGGGTTGCTAGGTGTCTGTGGGCGCGCGAGCAGGTGTTAGTCCAGGCGACAGGCGTGTTCGAGGACGAATTGTCGCATTGCAGAGGCTCGTGCTCTCGGAAATGCACTCGACGAGATGGCGGGCAGGAGGAGACTCACGGAACTAGGCTTGAACTTCCCAAAGAACGACATAATTATGAGATCCTCCTCTTAGCTCGTCCGGGCCTCCAATGCGCCTCGCGCGCGCTCGTGACAAGCTTTGCTCCCGCTCCAGTGCCGGTGTTCCTCTCTTGCTGGTCGAAGACGGTATACGAAGCCGCAGAGGCAGTGATGTGGGCCAGAAAGAGAGCGGTGGTTCTGGACGCGGCGGGGCGCCTTTTTGCGGAGGGCAGCAGTTAGAGTTCAGATCGCCGAGGAGATGTGAGGGTGAAGAGAAGGCAAGGCGAGCAGCGCTGTCGGCCAAGACGCAGGCACTGCAGGCGACGGGGTGGGCGAGCGAGCGAGCGAGCGTGGTTCTAGGCGCGGCGGCGCGACGAAGGCGAGTGCGGCGGTGGGATTCAGCAAAGGCGGGCAGGGAAGGGCAGCACTGGCAGGTGGATGGGATGGGTATTAGGCGGGCGCACAGCGAGGGCAGCGGGATGGGATGCGCCGCAGCTCGCGGCGGCCGGGTGTGGAGAGGGCGGGACTCTGGGCTCGCTAGGCGCAGAAGGGGTCCGTGGAGAGGGGCACTGGCGCGCAGTTGGCCCGTCGGCGAGCGCGCCAGGCCACGGCGGCGTTGGAAGGCGGAGACGGTGGCGCTGGACGGGAGGCGGAGAAGGATGTCTAGATGCTGTTGTCTGTCGCTGGTGTGATTTTTGGTGGTGGTCGATGAACATGAGTGTCGGTATGAATCCTCAATAGATATTCCATTCACTTACACAACCACGCTCTTTCCCTCGCTCACCACGAGGCACCAAGGCACCAAGGCACGCAGGCAGACAGGCACTCAGGCACTACGGAACAGGCGCGTGGCTCGCGTGGGAGGGCGAGCCGGGCGAACTCTTCTGCTCGCTGACAGCCGCCGATCGCCCACGGACGGAGATTCGGGCGCGCTCGCGCCGGGTATATGAGCGAGCGCCACGTGCCCGAGGTGCCCCAGGCGCCCACCCGGCGTGCCAGTGCCAGCAGGCCCAGCGCCCCAGCACGCACGAGACCTGCGGAAACGGCGAGTTTCGACGATCTGAGGCCACCCGCGCCCGCCGTCGCCGTCCACGCTCTTCTAGAAGTCTGCCCACCCCACCGCAGAACATGCACGAGAAGCAGAACATGCACGAGAAGCCGTGCCCGCACAGCCAGCTGCTGCAGAGCCATCACCACCCGCCCGGAAGAGAGCGACTGGCATCTCCACCTCGCCTCCGCTCTGCTCCATATCCGCTGACATCATCCCTCTGGCGCTCTCGGAGGGATTCGAGGCTGTGTACCCGTGTATATCTCGTATCGATAGCGAAATAACACCTTCCCACCGCCGCGCTTCCCACAGAGCTCCCATCGGTCTCCATGCACCTGCGTCCAGCACCCGTGGCACCCATCGCTTCCCCACCGCATCCCCTGACGCCATCGCCAACTCGCACTGACTCGAGCAGCTCGCCGCCCGACGCCCTGCATGCCTCCCATGCGCCGTACCGCGCGATGCGAGCGAGTGACCCCAGCCACAGCATGCGACCCCAGCGTTGCATTCGCGCACACATACACACGCACGCCGTCATCAGCCAAGCAGGAAGGATGACAAGAGTTCGGCGCTTGGAGGCAGCCACTGCGCGAGGGCTTCAGCAGTAGTCGATGACCCGCTGATTAATACCGTCGTTGGTGGAGAAAGCAGCTAGCCGGGCTCCGGGGAGCTGCGCGCGAGTCGGGCGAGTAGGAGGCTGTAGATATCGTGTGAAAATGTGGCTAAGATTGCGTGGGTAAGGTACTTGGCTTTGCGTGCATGCATCGACATACCGCCGTGCATCTCAGTCGGCATCGGAGAAGTGGCCTTCGGTGATACCTTAGGGCATCCGGTAATGTTCGGCGGTAAGAGCCGATTGTGAGCTTTAGACCGGCGAGGGATTGCTGCTGTTCCTCTGCTCTCGGTCCGCTGTGATGTCTGAGTTCGTCGCTGAGGATGTGAGTTTTCAGTGATAGTTGCAAGGATTCGTCCGCGGAGTCAAGCTCGCTTGCCGAGAAGCAAGCGCTCTCAGCCTACCATATCTGGAGCGGACAAGGACGATAGGAAGCTTAAAAGCCAAAACTCACATTCCTGCATTCGGAAAGCAGTGCCTAAAAGTGCCAACATGTATCCGGTGTGATGGAATCGCCCAGCAGCCACAACAGCTAATCTGCGCCGACTGAGGTATCAAATAGCAAAAGCGAGCCACCAGATCTGCCATCCTTCCAGAAACCCCTCCAAATCGTCTCGACAGCAATAAGAATTGACACCATAAATGAAGCAAACCCAGAAACCCCAGACAGAGCAAGCAAAAGCAAAGCAAAGCAAGACACCCCCTCATCCCTCTCTTCCGCCCCATCACATCGGCAAATCCAGCGCAATAGAACTACTGACATTAGTCTTCCTCCTCCCACCCTCGCCTCCAAACCCACCCAAACCCCCAGCGCCAGCACCAACATCAGCAGGCGGCGGGTTCTCCCTGACAAACTCCTCCCTGATCCTCTTCGCCTCGGCATCCCACTTCGCAACACTCGCCTCCCACTCCTTCCGCGCCTCGTCCGCCGCCTCCTGCGCCTGCTGGCTCTGCAGCAAGTAAGGCTGCTTGTCCGCCTCCGGCAGCGCCTTCCACCAGAGTCCGAGCGTCGAGCGGATGGCGTTGCGAGCGTTGGCGAGGGCGGGGTCTTGCGCGCAGTGCTCGCGGCACTCGTCCCATTTGGCCTTGGTGAAGAGGAGGAAAGGGTTGACGCCGGCGCGGAGCGGTTTGGGCGGGCGCTCGCCGATCTGCGACAGCAGGGAGCCGACGAGGGCGGCTTCGTAGTCGAGGCTGCTGGAAGCGGAGGTGGTGGCCGTGCTGGCCCAGAAAGAGGGGTCCGTGGAGCAAACGGAGTTGCGGGGCACGGTTGAGGGGTTGGCAACGGTAATGGTGTCGGGGTCTTGTTTGATTGCTGGCTCCGTGGGTGCGGTTGACAAGCTTGCTGTTCGTGAGGTGGAGACCATCGGTGTGTGACGCGACACGGCAGGAGCGAGAGGCGTAGCATACGTCGATGTGCTCTCGCGTTTGGTGACAGCTGCTGAGCCCACGAGAGGCGTCGGCAGATTGATCGGACCGGCCATCGCATCCATGACATCTGCTGCCACGCGAAGTCCAGAGAGGAAAGCACCGTGCACCGTAGCCGGATGTGTGCCACAGGTGGCCTCACCCGCAAAGTGCAGATTGCCGACCGATCTGGCCATGGTGTCATAGTCCTGCGGTCTCGTGCGAGGACCCACGTATGAGTATGTTCCTTTTGTGAACTGATCTTGCTTCCATCGTGTGACAATCACCTCTCGAGGTGTAGGAACGCTGGGGGAGAAGACCCGCCGAAGTCTTTCCGTGACCTCATTCATAAGCGTATTGGTATCCGTCGTTTCCGCCTGATATGCTGCAAACCCTGCCATGAGTGCAATGAGCATTGGTCTGCCGCTAGTCTTGGTGGCGTTCCAGATCAGGTAAAATCGTCCTCTGCCCTGCTCGTAGTGCTTTGGGTTGAGGCTGTTGGCGCGTTCCGCTTCGTTCAGCAAACCAAACATGTCACGGCTGTCGTCCCAGAACGGTTCGTCGTAGAGGAGGATGACCTGGTTGCAAGTCAGCAAGATCAAAATGAGCGCAGCATAAATCCCTGCTACTTACCTTGTTGAGCAGTCCGAAGCCCATCCGCTCGATTGCTCCTTGCTTCCAACCCGGCAAAGGAGGATCAAAATCGATCGCATCGGACTTGAGCACGCCAAGCGGCGTAGTAAGCACTACTTCATCCGCCTCAATGACTTCGCCATCCGTGCAGACGATCTTGGTCACCAGATCACTGTCGGCATCTTCACTTGCATCGTAGTGAATGCTCTCTACTACTCGGCCAAACCGTACGTCGAGCTTGGTCGGCAAGTTCATCAGACCTCGAGGCAGCTGAGTGTAACCACCAACAATCTCCGAGTGCGCACCCTCAAACTCGTTTCCGGTGTCTTGATCGTGTCCGCTGAGACTGAGCCAAGGCACGGGTGCAGCGTTTGCGTATTCGAGATTTGCATGGTGCCAGTTGAGGAGGCGCATGTCCTGAGCAGTCATGTCGAGCAAGCCCTGGTACTGTGAGATTGCCTCGTCCATGACCGCACCTAACGTCGGGTACTTGGAGGCTTCCGCCGTCGACCGGAGCGAGAGCGTGTGGTTCTTTGAGACGCCATCGCGGACTTTCCAGCCCATGTCGTTTGCCGCGCGAGCTGCTCTTACGGTCCCACTGCTGTTTTCGGCGACCTGACTTCTGCCGGTCAACTTCTCCGTCCCAGGAGGCGCGTTCCTTCTTCTCCCTCTCTTCATGATAGCTTTGCGTTTCGCTTCGATTACTGAGGGCATCGGCTCCAGTTGGAAAGCATCGGTTCCTTTGGGAAGGGGATCTCGGCAGCGGTTGATGAGCTCTTCGTCACCTTTCAAGGTCTCCTGACGGTGCGCCACAGCCCTGAAATCGCCCACTCGATCTGTAATATCCGTGTATAAATCTGTGTTTAACATGTCCCTGCGCTCTTTCACCGCCTTCCCGTTCGTGTCATAAATGGTCAAAGCATCGGTCATCATGTGATAACGCAGTCCCAGTTGACCGCGTATTATTGTGTCGAGTGGGTTGCCGTGATCGAAGCCGGTGACGATCATGGCGCCCATTTCTGCTGTGTTCCGTAGATCGTTGGGTAGGCTGTCTTTCACTTGGCTTCTGAGTGGCTTGGAGTATACACGTCCTCCGATCCTCTTGCGGCCTTCGATGACGACCACCCTAGGCGGTCTCTCGCCCTTTTCGAGCCAGTAGTCCGAATTTTGTGCGAAGAGACCTTCGAGCTGCCGAGCTGTCGTAAGGCCTGAGACACCGGCACCGACCACAACGACTGCCTTCTGCTTGTTGAGTTTCTTTGCGTGAATAGCAGCGCCAGGATCACGGGGCACATCCACGCAGCCAAAGTTGATGTATCCACTCCTGATCAACCACTTGTATGCCACTTCTGCAAGACCAAAATATCGTGCTTCTTTTGCGCAGCCAGCAGCCTCTTCCACGGATATGCTACAGCGGGGATTGCGAACCCATAGGCGAAGAATAGCATTTCGGATATTGAGGTAGACTGTTGCTTCAGAAGAGGTGATCGTGTCCATAAGCAGGTTGTTCTCGCCGATGTGCAGAGAGTAAGGATCGAGGCGCGATGCATGAGCGGCTTCGATGCATTGACTAGCGAAGACGGTGACCGGAAGCGTATAAGGTATCGACGACCGTGGCTTCACAACGTCTTGCAGCTTCGAGATCATAGACGCGCGACGCACCCTCGGGATATAACTGGGAGCCACTGTCTTGTCCTTGGGAGGTCGCCCACGGCGCTTTGGTGGCGCTGTATGGGGAGATTGTTCCAGAGCATTGGGCTCCTTCTTCGTGCTCGGGAGTGTCAACGCTAGATCACTGACCCTCGAATTTAGACGGATTGATGGCTGCTTGACTGTGCCGTTCGACATGCGCTTTCTCGAAGGCGACGGAACGATGATTTGTTCCTTTTGAGAGTCTTCTGCAACGGTTGAGGAGCACATCGAAGAAATAGCGGTGCTGGTGGCGGATTCGAGGGAGCTATATCGCCTCCATTCGCCGTCCGCATCAACCTCCCAGGACGCATGTTGACTTTTGGATGCGGGCTTATTTTGATCGAAAAGGTCGCTGCCCGTCGACGACAGACTGGATTCGTCTTCGTCAATGCGCAAGTGTTTGGCCGGGCGGGCATCGATCGCTGCCGTCTCGACCGCTGAGGCGGCGTCGGATGTAATACTGGCTACCGCAGCCATTCTGATATCCTTCCAGACTTTCGGAATCCTTCAAGTAGCACCATGTATTCCAGCTATACCGCTATCGCCATTGAGGTTTGGGAAGTGAGGGGTGCGATATGGGGCGATCGATGCGGCCGATGTGGCTAAGCCGCGGCGGCGGTTTGGATGGTGAGGTCCGAGCGCTTGGCGGAGGCAAATCTTCGACTTTCGTGAAGGGCTGTGGCCACAAGCGTCGAAGATAATGGTGCCGTCTCGCTTGATGCTCCTGCACACAGATGGCGGCGTTCTGTCGCTGATGTCTGATCAGGTGCGCGGCGGCGGCGGCCGATGGCAAACGGGCGCCCGCAAGACTCGTCCCGGCTTTTCTCTCCACCCACAGCCTCCCCATTCGGCAAGCGTCCGTCGTCGACCTCACCTCACCTCCTCCGCTGTATCAAGAGAAACCAGCAATGGCGCGCAGCTGCCATCTGCCTCTATCTGCAGAGAAGCAAGCACGGCGCTTTTGACAGCTTCCTACAGCATCGTCATCACAAGACTCGTCGTTTCCCCACCCGTCCCCGCCACGTACGACGCAGGACACCAAGCGAGCCGATATCCGCCACACCCTTCCACGGCCATATTAGACGAAATGCATGCACGGGTTCTATGACAGAGTGGAGAAGACGAATTGTACAACCTGGGCATACTCCATGAGACGGAACGCGGCCGTGTGATCAGCGAGCTCCTCGCCGTTGCCGCATGTGCCGTGTCATTCGTAGGCATTTCAGCGTAGGTGATGCGACAAACCCTCCGTCCTAACACACTTGCATGATCCATCTCGTCTACTCAAATTTCTTCACGTCTTAAATCGGAATAGCCGCCCCTTCGTGTTACGGTCAAGAGAAGACAGCTCCACGTCTCTCTTAAGATGCGATCAAACTGACGCGTAGAAACCTGACAACCGCACCGCTCCCCACCGAATAGTAACTTACTCTCCTCCCCCGACTTCGACGCGCGACGCTGCAGTCGCCATCGACACCCTAAATACGCGCTTTTTGACAACCAAAGAAAAAAGCTCCAGCCAGAGCGCGTGCTGGTCTCAAGCTCAAATGCGCGCCCCCGAGTAAAATTCCCCGCAAAGCACATTGTTCGGCCTACGTTTCGGGGAAATTGCCTCATCAACAGACACAAGGTGGCAGTTGAGGTGGCGCTCGACTTTGACGAGTAGAAATATGCATGGAGCTTGCTCCCGATAGTGCGCGGGATGCCCAAGGAAGAAGGCCGGCGTCCCTTTCGATGCTCAGAATCTACAGTGTTAAGAGCAAGGAGGAAAGTACGAACACGCTGGAAAAATCTGTACATTCGAAGATCCAGGAGAGCATCATCCGCGTCTGAGCGGTACCAAAAATCATAGAACATAAACATCAAAAGCACTTATGGTGGAGCCAGTCACGGTTCTTGCTCAACAAGCGCCGCAGTCATAAGCAGGGAGCAGCGCCTCCAGTAACCCGACCCTAGTCTTTGTTCCCGATGTTCAGCTTATCCTTGACCTTATCCATGAACCCCTCCTTCTCGCCCGAGCCTGATCGGGGCGGGCCCGAAGCACCGCCAGTGTTGGCAGAGGTGTTATCTCTCGTCGACTCTACACAAGCCGATTAGTAAGGTGATGGTATGTAGAACACAATCTAAAACAAAAAGGAAGATTCATTTCTCGTCCCAAACCAAAGAGGCAGGCAAAACTACGTATTCACACATGCAAGAATGCAATGCAAACTCATGCGAACCAATGCGAGCAAAGGTAAAAAGATATATACTAACGGTCAGGCTGGCCCTCGGACGAAGACACGCCTTCGTCAGACCTGGGCTTGGGGTTGTCCGGGATGATTTCGCTCTCGCCCCAGTGCTTCTCGCCCAGCTTGACGCCGCCGGCGATGGGAATCGCGTCCTTGTTCTCCATCTTGCCGCGGCTGCCGCCGCCCTGCGTCTGGTTGTTGTTGCGCGACTCCGTCGTCGCTTGGCTCTCCTGCGCCTCGGAGCCCGTGGCCGTGCCGTCGTCCGCGCGCTCGGTCTTGCGCGTCTCGTCCTGGACCGTCGTGCCAGCGAGCCCGGCGCTGCTGTCGCGAGTGCTGGCGTCAGAAGAGTGCATGCCAGGGTTGTCGCGGCCAATTGAGTCGTTCACGCCAGCACCGGACCCGACACCAGAGGCCGAGCGGCTGTTGGCGTAAGCGTCGTCAGAGCCAACGCCAACCCCAGATCCGATGCCAGAGGTCGAGCGGCCACCGCTAGCATAGCTTCCATCGTTCACGGCGCCAACGCCGGTGGTGTCTCTGACCTTGTCGGCACCGACGCCAGTGTTGCCCTCCAGACCAGAGCCGTCGCCGTAGCCAGACGACACGCCGCCCGTGGCACGAGCAGCGACTGAGCGGGCAGAATCCTCGTCGTGAGGGTGCAAGTGCGCGCCCTCAGCTGCAGCATCGTTAGCACCCGCCTTCGAACCTCCATAGGCCGCGGCGCCGGCTGCACCAGCAGCGACAGCAGCCCCGGCAGCGGCCGCAGCAGGGCCATGGCCTTGCTGCACTGCTGCGCCGGCAGCGCTGGATGCGGCGACTGCACTGGCGCCAACGCCTACTGCTGCGCCACGGTCGTCTGCTGTGGCGGGGGCTTGCTCACTTGTTGTGTTGCCGTTGCCTCCTAGACCGACATAGCTGAGGACTGTAGGTACAATGCCCTCTTGGCCATTGTTTCCAGTGGTGGTTGTGGTGTTGTCGCCGGTGAGACCGGACGAAGTGTTCGTGGTGGGTTCTGTGGACATTGTGGGCAGGCGAGGTGTAGGTAGGTAGTGGTTTGGCAAGTATTACGGTTTAAGAGTGACTATTAGACTTGGGTATAATCGATGTGATGTAGCAAACTAATTGTGTAGAGACGAAGAGTATCGGCGAGGAGCAGAAGCAAAGGTATATCTACCTCATGGATTCCAGTTCTTCTTCCCGCCCAACCACGCAATGGACCCCGATTATCTGCTCCATCGCCTTCCAAGGCACATAGCGCCATTGCGGATCGGCAGAGCCTTACGTAGTTGTAGCACGCGGGCAATCCCTCGGTGAACGGGCGCCCGCGGCAAAAGCTGGAGCTCTGGAACGTGGCGGCGGCGGCGTTGTCTTGCATCTAGCCAGCCGTGATGTTGTTGCGGGGTCGTTGGCATCCTTTGCGTCGGAAGTGATGATAATTTGAAACATGTGCAGACTTGATACGTCGTATTGTCAATGGGCTCAAGTCTACCCTAAACACCATTCAATGAGAGCCTGATATTCCAAATTCGCCAAAATCAGAGCAGGTATCGGTGAAGCCTCCCAAATCGACGTGTGCACCCTCAAAAACGTCGCAAAGTCATTATCACCCCTTCCGCAACGCTCTCCCACCCGTGACGTCGCCCTTCAGGCCCGCAACCAAGCTCCGCCGTGCCGGCCTCAAATGATGCTTGAACAGCGGGTCCTCCAGGCCAGCAAAGCACGCGAAACCAATCGATGATATCTGTCTGACGAAGGATCCGGATTCTCGCGGGTTACGCATCTCTGCGCAGCATGGGAAACAGGGCGTCGTGGATGTCTTCCTCCCACGGGCGATGACCTCTAGCTTTGGAGACAGCTCGAAGCCGTGGCGCAATTTGTGTTTACTCTACGCTCTACCCGCGCTGCAGTAGGTTCTACAGCTGTTGAAGATCGTTGCTCGCGTGAGCTGGCTAAACGAGGTACAAGGGCGGCGCCGAGGCGCGGTGGTGGAAAGCTTGTGACGAGACTCGCGCCTGAAGGCCATATCGAGCAGGCGAGAGAGGGAGGGGAGGTTTGGTTGAACTTCAGGAAAAGCACGTAAAATCATGGGTGATTATCTCTGCAGCAGCGGCATATGTGCAGCTTTTACTTTTGAACATTATCGCTCGCTCTCTCTAGCTGGCTACCTTATCCTGCGCGTATGTAGGTTTGTACGCCGACTTTCAGTGGCTTCGAAATCTGCCATCCAAGGGAAACTTGACGAAAAGAAAAGGAAAGAAAACCTCGACCCTGCTCTCACGCCGACGAGCGGTGTATCCATGGCCGAAGCGATTAGCGATTACCATTGATCGCTGTATCGCGAATCCACCCAACAAGAAAAGAAATTCCACAGATGTTGAAAGGAAAGGTGCAGAATTAGGCTCCTCACTTGGCCGTGACGAGTCGTGGCACAAGAAGAAGCAGCGCCGGGCGCCATACGGTACAGAGAAAAAAGGAACAAAGCAAATGGACATAAGAGCAAGAGAAAACGGAACCAAAAAAGCAAAGAAAGGGCAGAGAAAAAGAAAAAGCAAGGATATGAACCAAGAACCAAAGAGAATGCATGAAAAGCAACAGATCGTATGATGTATGTGCATCATTTCTCCTTCTTCCTTCCCCAGATGGAGCGCGCTCTTGACCGGCCAGCAGGCTTGTTGGCGTCTTTCTGATTGGGGTCTTTGCCCAGGAATATGGTCTCCGGGCGTTTCGAATCTTTGCCTTTCTCGGCAGCCGGGTCGTCCATGTACTTGGGCTTGTAGATCCTAAAAGCGGTCAGTGTTAGGATGACCCGAAGATATTGTTCTTATAAGCGGAACTCACCAGCTGTTTCCAGCCATCGACATGCCCAAATCGGCTGCCTTCCTGTACAGAGTTGCTGCTCTCTTCATGTCCTTCTTGCACCCGAGGCCTTGGGTGTAGCAGTACCCAGCCTCGGCCAGAGCATCGCAATCACCCCAACCACCAGCAACTTCGTAACACTGCAGGGCAAGGGCCTTGTCCTTCTGGCAGCCCCATCCATTCATGTAGCTGATTCCAAGCTCGTAGACTGCCAGCGCGAACTGTGCCTTCCTTTTCCTGCGCTCTGCTGCTTCAGCCGCGGGGTCACCCTTGCTGTCCATCCTGGAGGCATTGGTGAGGGTCTGCTCGACGTCCGAGGGCTGCAGTCCAGAACCCTCAATCGCCTTGCGCAGCCAGGCCACGCCATCCTCCTGGTTCGGACGCATGCCCCAGCCGTGCCTACAAGCGAGCGCATACAGGAGCATTGCGGTTGGCAAGCCCTCCCTGGCTGCAAGCCGCAGGTGGTATGTAGACTTGGTGAGGGAGCCAGAGCTGTGCGCTTGAATGCCGATTTCGAGATGCTCTTCCGCCGTTAACTCCGCTGATGGCGCGCGTTGATGCAAGGGAGTCTGTCGGATTGTGCGGTCGGTGCTGTCAGTCTGCACGGAGGGAGTCGGGTTGTGCTTCGCATTTGCCCTCGAGCCGGCGCGTGGATCAGCGCTTCGACTGCGAGCCATCGATGAGAATCCAGCGTTCCTTCCCAGACGCTCTGTTGCCTCGATCTGCAGTTCCGCCATCTTTTGAAGCCTTTCCGACGGCGTAGGCGAGTTCTCACGGCTTACGAGCTTTACGGTGGAATCATACTTTGATGCTTGGCCAACGGTCTTCCTCAGATCCTCTGACGAATTATCCCATTTGAATTGGTTGTGGATCCAAGATGTACGTTGATCGGCGGAGCTACGGTACATTTCTCTGCCACGAGGAAGATCCTCACCTTGAGCGGTCTGGGGAGGAGCGCCATTGCTAGACATATCACTGTCTTGGCGCTTGACAGGTTTCGGCGTTGAAGCATTTGCTTGCGATGATGCAGCAGGCTTGCAGACTTCATCATCTTGCGACACCTGCCTTGACAGAGGTGTGCTTGTTGTTGTTCCCACGGTCATGGTTGACGCAGCGGAAGGCCTGTGGGGGCGCTCAGTTGACGGACGGGTTTCAAACGACGGTCGACCGTCACTCGATTTCCTGCCGTCGAATGCTAGTTGGTTGCCGTGGCTGCTCAAAGGCCGAGAGAAATTGAATGAAGGCTTCGGCAAGCGGGAGTAAGAGCCATTCAAGGAACGCTCTGAAGCTGCAGAAGGAGATCGCTTGGTTGCAGGTACGTTCGTGAATGGGGAAGCTGGTCTCGACTGTGAACGCGGCTGGCGTCCCGATTGTGAACCTTCGTCTTCCCCGCTATCCTGTCGCATTGGCCGGGCGTTTTGTTTGCTCCTTGGCGAGCTTGTGAAGGCTGGCGACTTGGGAAGCAGGAATCCTTGGTCTGATTTCTGGGAGCGAGTCGATCCATTGGTGAGGGTTCGCGGATGCGACATAGACCGATACGAGTCCACACTGCTTGTCAAACTCGGTGGAAGGTTAGGTGAGGGTGCTCCGACGTTCGCGGCATTTGCCTCCACGGCCTCCGGTGAAGAAGCCCTAGGAGCGCCGATGTTGAAATAGTCCCTGGGCTCCTCTCGTATTGGTGAAGGCTCTGGGACGTCGTAGAAATGTGAGGCTGCAGACTGTCTCTGGCTGTCTCTGCCAAAGTTGCCCAGCATCGGATACTGACTCTTGTGCTTGTTCTTGGTCTCCTCTTTGACCGTATAGCGATCGCTGGTGGTGGGCCTGTCCTCGTCCGATACCTCGCCAAGATCGCTCATGCCACTATCAGAGTTGCCGCTAACGCTTCTGAAATAGCCTGGCCTATTCGCGAGTTCCCTTGCGACGTCGGCATGCGGCAAGCGACTGAGTCGCTTTCCGTCCTCGGTTTCCTGGTCGAACTTCATAGCAAGCATGCGCGAGTGTTGGGCGAAGGCGTCCAATGGCGAGAGGGCGGGCGGCGCCTCGCCAGAACGCGGAGAAGGTAGGTCCACATGGAAGTTTGGAAAGCGTGGAGGTGTCAAGTCGGCGTTGTTATGCGACTTGGATAAGTCCAGGTGTGCGGGTCGCCGGGCCATGGTTGCGGATTTGCGGATGCAGTGAGTGGAGTGGAGCGGCCGGTGGACATGCGTGAGTTCGATATGCTGCCGTTCGTGGTCCGAGAAAGAGAATACAGTGGTCGAGTGGTTGGTTCGGGCGTGGCGCGACGGGCAAGACGGTGGGTCGCGAGATGGTGGTATGGCCCAGTCGCGGTATGCGGCGCAAAGTGCGGTGGGAGGTGTTTGGCTGGTGGGCGGGGGGTAATGAACGGACGGCGGCGCAGCAAGCAGCACTGCCACGGGCGACACGGGCTCGCGTGGGAGGTGAGGTGAAGTGAGGTGAGGAGTGGCGTGCGGGAGGAGTCGACGAGGTGCAGCGCACACGTAGGCAGTGCGAAGTGGCCCGGCAGCCGCAGCGCAGTAGGGAGTCCCAAGGGCGGACTGCGGGCGTGAAGATGCTCCAGTGCCTGACCCTGAGCGCCATTCCCCACCGCCGGCCAATCGGGACGGCGCCTGGGGCTGCGTCGCTTGTCGCCCCCCTGAGTTTCGCGGCGCCGCAGCAATTAAGGAAATTCACTCGGCCACCACATGCACCACCCTCACCACCCTCACCACCCTGTCCTCCATCATTGGCGGTGCGTACTCCGCGCCGGGATTGCGCCTGGCCTCCACGTCACGCCCATGATCATCCCGCTGCCCTATGCCCGGCCTGGCTGTCACGTCCGCTCCCTCGCCGTCTGCCATCTGGACCCGGCGCCACGGCTTGAGCCTCGTCTCGTTTCATCCTCCCCCTTCCAGAAGAGCGAGAAGCCGGGGTAGTCTCCACCGCGATCGGCGCCTCGTCCCATCTCGGCTCGAGCTACTGCACTCTGTCATTATCCCGCCGTAGGTTCTATACCATCGTTATGAGCCAGTGAAACTCTCACTGAGCGCGGACTCGACCGCACATGATTTGAGTATACCAATTGCTCGAATGCCTTCGACAAGTTGGTTCAGAGTCCACACCTGCTCAGAATCGAATGCGCTAAGAGCCACGAAATCGACTTCCCCACCAATGACTATTGACCGTTGAGCCAGACCCGCCCACGAACGCCTTCGAACGCCTGAACACGGGACGGGGGTGTCGACGGCATTCGGGAGGCCAGGGTAGGATGAGGAAATAGGGCACTATTGGTTTCGCTTGATGTTCGTAAGCCGACACTCATTCTGTGTACCTTGGTTTGCTGTAGCAGCCACACTGAGCTCAATCAACCACTGATGCGAAGGTTTGTGGCACGCGGCTCTTAACTCTCGCTGGAAATATTACTTCATGATGGTCCAGAGGCGAGGGTAGTACGCGACCTGACCTCGAGTGCTTCGGAGTACCTGAGAAGCGTCAGCTATCTAGCTATCTGGCATGTCTCGTCGAAGCGAGCTTTAGAGCCCACCCTTGCGAATTCACATCATAGCACAGGACTTTGAAGTGATTGAAGAATGACCAAATTCGTAGCAAGGGTTGATTGGGACGTCTATCATGGGTGCCCTTATCGAGGGAGCATTTGACTGGCCCTAGTTGAGTCCGAGCACGGTAAGAGTCCTTTCCAGAAGGAATGTGAAATATATGAAGGGCAGGACGGCGATGTGCGAGTTCTTTCCCTAGGCAAGTCCGTAATGAAAATCATCTCGGATGTACCTACCATCCCCTCGGATCGCAGAGCAAAGTTTTGCGGCATTGAACATGTACACGCTATTTGTATCCTTTAGTGAAGGATGAACGATATTTCTACAGCCGCCATAATCGAATACAAGGCATTCGGGTTCAGTCAGGTGGTAATTCAGCGTTCTGCCCCGTCGAAGCATCGGGGCCAGGAGCTCTCGGGCGAACATTGAAACTTTATTACAGATGCTTCTGATTTGACCCTGCTATCCTAGAGTTTTTTCCGTCCAAATTGGACTTTGTCATTGCAATTGGCCTGAAGCATTTGCTGATCACTGAGTCTGTCTCATCCCAACTAAGGAATCTGGTCGGCCATCTCAAAGCAGTCTGCTGGTGCTTTCGCAGGGTCGTCGAGACAAGCACATTTCCCAAGAATGCTACCAGCGCACACGGCAATACCAGCGACCCAGTTATTGATAAGAACATTCTTTCTGAATTGCGAAGTCCTGAAATCCATGTGAAAAGCAAACTCGCATGACCAAAGTGTGGTGTCTTGCCCAACCGTAGCCAAAAGCCGTTTGAGAAGCTCGCCCTCGCCCAAGGCAAGCTTCAGGGAGGCGACAGCAGCAAGGCTCTTGCAAAAGGGCCAAACCGCGCGCCGCAGAGGCCGCCTTAAACGTCCGTCGCAACCTCGCCCGCAACGCGTCCTGGGAGCAAACACGACCATGTCGAGATGAAGCCCCGCGCGCGCAGCGACAATGCCATCGCGACACCCTCAGGCGCCGCGCCCGGCGGCTCGACGGCGTTTGCCCTCGCGCAATTCCTCCTCCTCGCACAACGCCGACCTCGCGCGCTCCGACGGCCCTGACGATGGCATGTTTCGCGACGACCGCCCCGCGAAGAAGAGGAGGCTTGAGATCCGCGCCGGGCCTAAGCAGCAGACGCTCGACAGTCTGGGTTTCTTCAATCGTGCCGCCGCCATCGCCGCCGAGCCTGTCCAGCCGCCGAACAAGATCACAATCGCGCACCCGCATGGTCCGCTGATTGAGACGGTCAATGGCACGCGTTCTGAGCTGACCATTGGGGAAGATGCTACGGTAGAGGATAATGGGAATGGCGAGATCGATACCCCGAGCAAAGCTGCTCCTGATGCTCGACCAATGCCGGCATCACAGCCGGCGGAGAAGCGCAAGAAAGAGGAGCGAAGATCGCTCAGAAGTCGCGACGACGGACCAAGGCTGAAGAGCGAGCTGGCGGTATATTTTGGGAACTTCGAGGATATCATGTTCGACACGCCCATGGAGCCGGAGTTCATCACGGTCGATTCGGCTATATACGTAACAGACGACACACCCAAGGCCGTGAAGGCGGAAACGCCCTCGCCCAGCAAGAACAGTCGGCACATGAAAGGAACACCAAACAGCGCCCGCAGGAATGGGACACAGGCTCCTCCGGCTGTACAATCCTCGTCCACGAGCTACAACGGATGTCAAGTCGTCGACCTTTCGACGTTCCTCAAGAATGTCCCAGACTCAGCAGAAGATCCTCTTTCCGAAGACGCCTTCCTCAAGTCCCACAAGCGCGCAGAACGCAAGGAAAAGCAGCTCCGCAACATCGAGCGCGAGCGCGCAATGCACGAGAAAGTCCAATTGGACCGCCTTCTAGACGGTCTCCGAGGCCACGACTGGCTGCGAGTCCTGGGCATCACCGGCGTCACGGACGGCGAAGCGAGGAAGTACGAGCCCAAACGAGACTACTTCATTGCCGAGGTACAAGCGCTCGTCGACAAGTACAAGGAATGGAAGGACGAAGAGAAACGGCAGCGACTTGAGCGAGAAGCCGCCATGGCTGCCGAGCGCGAAGCCGAAGAAGAAGAAGACGACGACGACGACGACGAAAGTACCTCCAGCTCCGAGCTCTCCGTCGAACCGCCAAGCAGTGACCTCAACGCCTCAGCAGCGCGCCA
The DNA here is from genome assembly GCF_011745625.1 of Cladosporium halotolerans. Lineage (NCBI taxonomy): Eukaryota > Fungi > Ascomycota > Dothideomycetes > Cladosporiales > Cladosporiaceae > Cladosporium > Cladosporium halotolerans. Next base: position 532,557 of record NW_027191468.1, on the reverse strand, counting down.
ACTGCAGCAAGAAACCGCGTCCGCGCTCAAATCAAGCTCGAGGCAGTCCCACGCCGCACACAGCAACAAACCACAGCAACCTAAACCCCAGAACCGCGCCGCGATTGTCCCACCGCCAGAGCCTATACCCTATCGCCCGCCCTCGCCCATCACGAGCTTCTACTCCAAGCGCCACCTGCGCGACGCAGCCCTCAAGAAGACACGGCACGGTCGCAGCGTCACAGCTTTCGGACAGCCGTTGCCGGATTTCGATGAAAGGGAGTTCGAGCTGCCGCCTGACTATGTCACGGAGGAAGTACTCAAGGCTAGGGGACGGGAGTGGCGGAGGCGAAAGCGGGAGAGCGCTGCCAATGCTGCTGGTCGGTAACGGGAGACGAGTTACAATTGGGAAAATGTACATATTCTTGCCGCATGAGGCTCGCTTGAGATAGACTTGACAAGAACTCCTTCAGAACGCCTTCTTCTCTTAACTAGAGCTTCAGATGTGGTTGCTCTACACGTACGATTTCTCTTCCACGACTAACGTAAGTTATGGTTGCCCGTGTGTAAACTCGCTGACTTCTTTGCCCTGCACAATGGGGGGTGCGAGGCATTGGCAGATGACCTAGATCGTTTCAGAGCTGGCTGGCTGACTTGCTTGCTCGAGATCATGCTTCGAATTGGTAGAGGCGCCTCGCCCGGCCAAATCAGAGAAGCAGTGGCTGGCCGGGCGGTCTTCACTCTGGCTTGCTCCAACCGTGGTTTTCGTTCCTCCTCGCCCAAGCCTACGTATGCCTTTCGCATCGCCGCAAGGTCGCTCGTCTTATACCCATAGTCTCGTAGCGTCATAATCGTAGCCGTGGCAACATCCTTCCCCCCAACCACAGGGGCACCTTTCCTTTCTCAGTCCTCAACTCCCGTCCCTCCCCTCAATCGCAGCAGCAAGCCAGCCTTTTGTCTCTTGTCGCTTCCCAGTTTTAAATAATCCAATACTCAGCCGAAAGCCACAGCCCAGATAATGATGAGGACGTTCAGGAAAATGAGCGGGACTGTAACCCCTCAGTCAGCATCCACATCTTCAATTCGGATTCCTTGATTGGGCGGCGCATAACATACTCCGCATAAGCGTGCGCACAGAATTGATCAAATTGATCGTCTTCGCCTTCACACTCGCACCATCCGCGCTGCCGCCGCCAAAGGAAGGCTCAGCTTGTTGCGCATTGCCCCAACCGACTGTGTTTAGGTGTGGTTAGCTTTGCGCGTTCCTCGAAGAGAAGGGAATGCAAGCCAAGAGCGTACTGCGTGCAAGGAAGCGGTCTTCGGACAAGACTGCTATGGCGTTGACGAGGAGGACGGAGACTACGGTATAATGTTAGTTTGGTTGCGGTGAGGGTGTGGCAGGCAGGGTGGGTGCCGACCTTGGAAGAGACCGCCGAAGGAGAAGAGAAGGGTTGCCATTGTCGCGGTTTGTGTTGCTGCTTTGGAGCACTTTGGAAAGAGGGTTGACGTTGCCGGACAAGATGCTGCAGGAGGTGGTGGATGTTTGTCTGGGAAAGCTGTTCGAAACGCGGGACGTGGTCGGCTGGCTGCAGCTGGTGGGAGCCTGTTCGGGCTTTGGCTTTGACTTGCTCCGCTGTTGGACATCACTCGCGGACACGGAGACATATCAATGTCGTTGGCGCACCATTACGCTGAGCGTGCATTGCAGTTCCGTCTCCAGCAAGGCATATGGCCCCAGAAGCATAGATTGAGCAAGATGGCTGGTGGGTTTGATTTCCAAGCGTTCAATCGCATACACGTTGCTGATACATGTAGACTTCGCCATCAACCTGCTGGTTCCAAGTCTCGTTTTGGGTCACTTATACGCCGCGCCCTATTCAAAAGTGGAAGAATCTTTCAATCTGCAAGCAACTCATGACATATTGAATTACGGCCTTCCCTGGGCCAACTCGACGGCTGTCATCGCCGACAAGTTCGACCATGCCACATTCCCAGGCTCGGTGCCGCGAACCTTCACCGGCGCTCTCGTCCTCGCCGGCGCCGCTACTCCTTTCGCCCCTTTGATGAGCTCCCCAGACCAGATACAGCTTCTCGTCAGATCAATCTTGGGCCTTGCCAATGCAGCTGCTCTGCTATCGTTACGATCAGCTGTCGATACGGCGTACGGCAAGATCGCCGGCCGTTGGTTCGTTTTGTTCCAAGCAAGTCAGTTCCACGTCATGTTCTACGCGTCAAGGACGCTGCCGAATATGTTTGCTTTCACAGCCACGACGATCGCCTTGCGCAGCCTCGTACTGGCGAAAGCTGTCGCGTCAAAGTCGACGAGGAGCCAGAAGCGGAGGCGATTGGCTTTGTACCTCCTCACCGTGGCCGGTGTCATCTTCCGCTCGGAGATAGCAATCCTGCTCGCTATGGAGACAGTAGTCCTGCTCGTCCAGCAGCGAGCGTCGCTGGTGAAAGAAATTATACCGGCCGGCATCGCTGGTGCGGCCATTGGTCTTCTCGTCACCGTCACCGTCGACTCGTTCTTCTGGCAACAGTTTCCGCTCTGGCCTGAGTGGACAGGATTCTACTACAACACAATTCTCGGCAAGTCCGCAGATTGGGGCACGAGCCCACCAACATGGTACTTCATCAACGCGCTGCCGCGCTTGATGCTGAACCCAATGACCTTACTTGTCTGCATCCCACTCGCTATGGGCGTGAAAGCCACTCAAAAGACAAGTCAGGACATTCTGGTGCCGCATTTGGCGTTCATTGCCATCTACAGTTTGCTGCCGCACAAAGAATGGCGCTTCATCATCTATAGCATCCCCGCCTTCACCGCCGTAGCGTCCGCTGGCGCCTCGTGGATTTGGACACGCCGATCTAAGACCATCGTCTACCGTATCTTAAGCCTTGGTCTCGTGCTGACCACTCTCGCCTCATTCGCCGCGAGCGCCGGACTATTGCTGATCTCCAGCCTGAACTATCCGGGCGGTGCAGCGCTCTCGCGACTGCAGAAGATCGAGCCATCGCCCGGCCAGAAAGTTCACCTGGACAACCTCTCCTGCCAAACGGGCGTGACCCGGTTCCAACAGACGCAGCCGACGTGGACCTACGACAAGACGGAAGATGAGGATTTGTTGCTAGACCCCGGCTTCTGGCAGCAATTCGACTATGTGCTCGCCGAGGACACGAAGCGGGTCATTGGTAGCTGGAAGGTGGTCGACACAGTGGAAGGCTTCGCAGGCTTGACGCTGAGGCCGAGCGAGCAAGACATGGCAATTTCGGACGATTCAGGGACGGCAGCGACCTTGACACGCGGGTACTTGTCGCTCGGGCAAAAGTTACAGAAAACGACTCGCGGCTACTGGCCCGTGATGAAGATGGAAACCAAAATTTACATCCTCCGCCGAGAGCCTCCGGTCGTTCGGATGGATTGACGGATGATGGACGCAGACTTGTAAGATCACACATAGTTAGAGACCCTGTAAATGCATTCTCGTTAGCATTCCTTCCCTTTTCTACTGGCGACAACACGAGCACCAACTCACTCGATCAGATTGCCGTCCGGATCGCGACAGTAGACAGAGCGCAGCTTCCCCACCGCACCTGTACGCTCCACCACTTTCGATCCCTCCAGCACCTGTATCAATTGAGTCAGCCAAATGCGCCATTTCGCCTCGGAGACCACTGACCTCAATGCCGGCCTCCTTCCACCCGCTCAACACATCATCAATCCTGTGCTCCGTAATGAAACACAAATCCGCACTCCCGGGCTGCACCTTCGCAGCCTTAGGTTCGAACTCCGCTCCAGAGAGGTGCAAGTTGATCTTCTGTGCGCCAAATTTGAGCGCATGGCTTTACTATCGTCAGCGATACTGTCGATCGTCGACTAGCTATGGTTAATCGCCCAGGAAGATAAGGCAGGGTATAGTTGGGTTGAGTAGGGTTGAGGTACGGTATCATACCGCTCTTCTCCAACGCCAGAGACGAACGTCTCATGTTTCATGCCCAGGCGATTTGTATAGAAAGCGACAGCCGCCGGGATTGATCTCACGGTCAGCACGACATGGTCGAGGGCTTTGACGGAGAACACGGGTGGAGGCATAATTGACAATGCTTGATCGTTTCGCGCGACGGAAAGTAGTTACTACCGAAGCTGATACAGTTGATACGAAATGGCTTATGTTTTGATCAGTATATTTCGTACATTGGTGTCAATATAAAACCTGCGAAGCGGACACATTGAGGGGCAATTGAACTCAACTCCAACACGCGCCGATACCGGTCTGATAGATGTGATCGAAGCCGAGGCAGACGCGCTTACAACGACGTTTTGGTCCAAGGAAGTGATTTACGTCTAAAGGCGGTTTTGAAGTGTGATCCATCAAGCAAACAAGATGGTAATGCTACTAAAAAGAGAAAGATTCATTCGAAAGCAAATCGATTGTCAGATGTAACTTGCTCGTGTACGCTACCCTTACCTTACCCTAGTGCAGTTCCTTGGGTAGGTATTTACCCTTATTTGGCAGCGAACCTTACAGGTTATCATGCCCTGGAAAATGTTGTGAGTATATATAAACAATGAAGCTTATCTAAGCATGACAATTCAGCTTCTTTAGCTCAGTGGTAGAGCGTGGGATTGCAGCCATGCAAGACATCCTAAGGTCCCTGTTTCGATCACGGGAGGAAGCTTGAGAACAACGCATCTCTTTTACCTTTTCTTTTTGTCTTCACAAAGTCCACAAGGGGCGAGTACGCGGCATTTCTCCGTTTTGCACGAGCGTTGAGACGGACTGAAACCAGGGCTTGGACGGGTACCGACGAAGCCGGCTTCAGGAATGGCGTGAAATTTGCCGTGAAGTAGGAGGAAGAACTGAGGACTTGCTTGCATGAGAGGTTCGAGCGATGCAGAATTGACTAGAAAACAATGAAACTGTGGTTTTACAATGGTATCTTTGGTCCCAACTCGTCTCTATTATGCAAGTTGAGACATTATGTATGAACAACATTCGCAACCCTGGCGAAGTGCCATTGTACCCTTCTAGAGAGGTTGGGAGGACATCCGTGTAAATTATACAGGCTGATAGCATGTCCGCGTGCCTTCAATAAGCAGCGCCTGCGCGACGCAAGCGATGAGCCGGCTAAGAGTGCGTGGTCTTCCGATGAATGAGACGAACCCCCCCGGCCGCTTGGATAGCGACCTTGCAGTGCTCGAGCTCACTAACCCCTTCTTTGATTTCATGAATCACTGCACCGTGGAATTGAAGCTTGAGAGAGCTCAATCGCATCCATCTTCAGGTCCCCAGTAGCGCCTCCTGGACGGAATCCACCAACCCAGGCGGACGAACGACAGGAAGGATGAAAAGTAGCATCGGTCTCTTCAACCCTCACCGAGCAATTCCAAAACGCCAATGACGCCCTCCGCCTGCTGGGCCAACTCGCAGCCTCGTCTCACCCTCTTCCCTATCCTCTCCACAAGCGACAACACCCTCCTACCCTCGTCGCCTGCAGCATCTTCTGCCCAGCCACCCATCTTGTAGCTGTACAGGTCCAGCACGACGAGCGCAACGTCGGTCGTCAGACTCATGAGCCTCGGGTGGTTGATGTACTTCAGCACCCACTCCAGCACAGGCGCCAGCTGCTCCTCAGAGCGATTCGCGAGCGCCGTGCGCAGCGCCGAGCGGTGACGCAGCGCAGTCAAGCAAGTGAGCACGTCCTCGTTGGAGTAGTAATCCGGGCCGTCGGGAGGCGTGAGGACAAGATCAAGCGCGTGCGCGTACGCGCCCTTGCGCAGGCTCTGCTGCCAGGGCCTTAGCTTCTTGGGCTTCGCGCCGCGCTCATTGCCCGTGATGACGATGTCGGCGCCCTCGCCGCGGAAGTCCTTGCCGCGGTCGCGCGCGCGGATGCCCTGGCGCGTGTCCTTCTTGCGCTGCTTGCGCTCGTACTCGTCCGCCGTGCCCGCGAGGAGCGCCTGCATGCGCTGTTCCTTCTCGCGAGACTTGACTTTCTCGGCGCCGGCGAGGCGGGTTTTGATGCTGAGGAGGCCGGTTTGCAGGCCGACGACGAGATGGCGGTCATTGGAGTCGCCGGTGGTAGAGGGGACAGTCGAGAGGGAGAGGATGGGGGCGGTGTATTTTGCGGAGGCGACAACTTCCCAGCTGGTGGTGGAGTGGATTTTAACGTGGCCGTCGAGAGCGGCGGTCAAGAGGCGGGTGTTGTTCTGTGCGAGGGAGAGGGCTGTGACGGTCTTCTGGTGGGAGCGCAGGATAACCTCAGCCTTGCCGGAGATAAGGTTGAGGATGGAGACGGTGTTGCTGGCGGCGACGGCGACAGTGGAGGATGAGAGGGCAAGGACGTCCTCGACAGCACCGGCGACCTTGAACACCATGACCGCTCGGCCTGCTTGTCGAGTGTCCCAGACACGGACGGTCTGATCGTAGCTGCCCGTCACCAACATTCCCTCCTGGCCAGGTAGCCAGCATCCAGCTCTCACGTAGTCCTCGTGTCCAAGACCAGTGAACTTGGGCTCGTCCTCGGTGAGATCCCAAACTTTGACCGTCCGATCGTCGCTACATGTCATGAACTCGGTCAAGACATCCGGCCTCCAGCTGACAACATGCACGGCCTGCCTCCTCTTCTCCTCGCGCATGAACTGCTTCAAGATAGCTCTGCTGCCCGTGTCGAATGCCTGGATGACACCAGATTCTCCGCCAGCCAGCACAATCCTGCCATCGCGTCTGAGAACACCAGAGCGGGCCACATCGTCCACGCCAAATCGCGAGATAGTCTTTATTAATTTCCGGGTGCGAGAGCTGAAGATCTGGACCCGGCCGCCGGAAGTGACAGCGAAAGTGTCGTTGGCGCCGATGGTAATAGAGGTGATTGCGCTGTTGTGCGGCGAGGGAACGAGCAGCTGCGATTTGAAGGTGCGCCAGTAGGCCTGGTCGGCGGTCAGAGGCGCAGGGCCAGGCGCCGCACGCACCGGCGCCACGGGCTGCACTTCGGCAGCCATTGTGTGTGTATTTGTGGTGGAGAGTGGGTGTGGGTGGTGTTTGTCGTGGCAGGATCACATGAACGAGCAGCCAAAAGTTCTCGGCTGGTCGGGCTTCGCAGCAGAAAAATCGCAGCCACATGTGGCGGTGCAAGCTCGAGGGCCGTGGCGCGTGAAGGGTCTCACAGCGCCCTCCATCTGACGTCGCCGCGTGGGCTGCTGCTCCAAATCGTCAAAGCCACGTGCAGCCAACTCTATCCCACTTGACCACCCGCCCTCGTCCAACCTTCTAGGCAGCGAAACACCCTCTCGCACGCTTCAATCTCTCTCTCCACTTACGGTATCGCCAACACTTATCACCCTCCCTCGCACACATACACTGCTAGACACGACTACACAACACAAGAACAGACTACCCCTCCAACCATGGCCGACGCAGACGCTCTCGCGCCCTCGCTCCAGCCCATCCTCGACCAGAAGACGCTCAAATGGGTCTTCGTCGGCGGCAAGGGCGGTGTCGGCAAGACCACCACCTCGTGCTCGCTCGCCGTGCAGATGGCGCGCGCCCGCAAGTCCGTCCTGCTCATCTCGACCGACCCCGCGCACAACCTGAGTGACGCCTTTGGCGTCAAGTTCGGCAAAGACGCCAGGCCCGTGCCCGGCGTGGAAAACCTGGCCGCGATGGAGATCGACCCGAACGGCTCGATCCAGGACCTGATCTCGGCCGGCGGCGACGACGCGCAGGAAGCCATGCAGGGCCTGGGCGGCGTGGGCAACATGTTCCAGGACATGGCGTTCAGCATCCCCGGTGTGGACGAGGCGATGAGCTTCGCCGAGGTGCTCAAGCAGGTCAAGGGCATGGAGTACGAGGTGGTCATCTTCGACACCGCGCCCACCGGCCACACGCTGCGCTTCCTACAGTTCCCCACCGTCATGGAGAAGGCGCTGGAGAAGCTTAGCCAGCTCAGCCAGCAGTTCGGGCCCATGCTGAACTCCGTGCTGGGCGCGCGCGGCGGCCTGCCCAACGGCCAGAGCCTGGACGACGTGCTGAAGAAGATGGAGGACCTGCGCGCGACTATCGGCGAGGTGAACAAGCAATTCAAGGACGCCGACCTGACGACGTAAGTTAACATCGAGCACATACCCCTTGACAAACATCACTAACTCTCCCAACAACAGCTTCATCCCTGTCTTGATCCCCGAATTCCTCTCCCTCTACGAAACCGAGCGCATGATCCAAGAGCTGGGCAGCTACGAGATCGACACGCACGCCATGGTCGTCAACCAGCTGCTGTTCCCCAGCGCCGACAACCCGTGCGCGCAGTGCAACAGCCGCCGCAAGATGCAGCGCAAATACCTGGAGCAGATCGACGACCTGTACGGCGAGGACTTCCACGTCGTCAAGATGCCGCTGCTCGTCGACGAGGTCCGCGGCACCGAGAGCATCTCCAAGTTCAGCGAGATGCTCGTCAAGCCGTATGAGGCGCCTGCGTAAGAGTCAAGTTGACGATGATGTGAAAGGGGCCTGTGGGCTTTATGAATGATTTGGCGATCGTGTGGGTTTGCAGAGCGAGGCGTTTTACAAAGGATTACATCTCAACGTCTTCAACCTAGAAGGTTTGGGCTTTGGATGCTATGGCGGCGCCGTAAGTGTAGCAGTAGTAAGGAGTGGCGTTGAGAGGTGGCGTAGTTGGAAGGCATTCAAGAGGCATCCTAAGATGGAGAAGCAGGAGCATAGCAACGTCAAGACGATATAACGTGTAAATAACGATTCCGCAATGAACTCACTCACATTCACGCAAACATCACTCGTTCGACCACATCAAACTCGGTCAAGGCACGCGAATCGCATAATGACGCCTGACCATCAATACCCTCCACCAAACCCACCACCATCAAATACGTCTGTACCGTCTCCCGCCTCCAAATAAAGAAAACGGAACACAACCCGAACCCTACCCTCGTCTCGCGTATTTAGTCAAAATCCATCCACCCATCCACCTATCCAAGAAAAGAACACGAGCGAAAATACGGGCAGTCGGCACGACCGAGAACACGGGACGAGCCCCCATCCCGCGGCGCCACCGACTCCGTCCCGAAAAAAGAAAAATCCCAAGAACCCAGAAACCCCCTTCCCGCCCTACGCCCTACCGGCAGCAAGCGAGAACACGAAACGCTCTCGCCTAAAAAGCCAAGGTAAAGAAAATACGAGGGGCGGAGGTAAGCGCGTTGCGCAACCACCCAGGCGTGCGGAAGCGAGGGGCGGGCTGGAAGTTTGCGAGCGCCACGCGCGGCGAGCTTAAGTCGACCTCCCGGCGACGCGCCAAGGTGAGAGTGCGTCGTGCGTCTCCCTGGGACGAAGAGGCGACGCGCGTGCGCAGGGATTGGTTGTTGAGGATGTATGTATGACGGGGCGAGGGTGTTTGTTTCATGATGATGATGATGATGTGATATTGTTCGATGGATGAGATATGTACAATATGTTTGTGCATCTGGGCCTATCGGCCGACGCGGACTAGCGATTAAAGTACCTAAGGACGACATGAAGAAAAGAACGAAAAGAGATGGTAGTAGTAGTAAGAAAAGGTAGTAATAGTAGAAACGACGGCGACGCACGCCGCGACAACATACATCGTTGTTGTTGTTGATTCCCCTAGACGCGTTTTCCCACCTCCTCTATTTGGTCATGATCGCAAAAAATATAAAAAGCAAGCAGGAACGCCTCCCAGACCGGTCCCCGATTATCAAAACAGCGAACGTATGTATATGTGCGTGTATGCAAGAACGAATGCGAGCGCGGTCGAGAACGCTTTTTGTGTATTTTCTTGCTTCCCCCCAGCCTCCCCTCTGAGAGGCGAGGCGAGGGGAAGAGAAAGCGCGTTGTCGGTTGGGTATCCCGAGTAATTCAGAAAAGACAAGAAAGAGGTATAGAAGAAAGAAAGAGACGAAGAGAAAATGGTACGAAAGAAGTCTCTTAAAGGCAGAGAGAAAAACAGAGCTTGTTGCTGGGGCTTGAACGATCGAGAGCAAAGCAGCAGCGTAAAGCAAAGCGAACTGACAAGGTCCACGGGTATGAGGTTGATTGGCGAGCTTTCTTTCACTCCGCGATGACCCAGTGCTTCTGCGCCTTGAGCGTGGGCATGCGGTTGCCCTTGAACTCCTCGGCGGGCCAGCCCTGGGAGGTGGAGCCCTGGTCGACGATGTCGCCGGCCATGACGAGCGTGTGCTCGAGCAGGCAGGTGTCAGGCTCCATGCGGGCGCCGGACAGCAGACGCGAGCCGGAGCGCAGCACGGAGCGGTCACCGACGTACAGCGGGTTGAGGTCGAATTTGCCGCGGGTGTTGATGTGGCCGACGAGCGAGGCGTCGTCGACGCAGACGCGGTTGCCGAGGTTGAGCAGGTCGGGCTCAGTGAAGTAGAGCGAGGGAGTGCCAGAGGAGAAGATGGAGCAGTCCAGGCCAATCTCGGCGCCGAGGCAGCGGAAGTACATCGGCACCCAGGCGGTGCCGGTAAGCAGGCCGAGGATGCCGTGGCCGCCGTAGCAGGTGCGGCGGAAGGACTCGAACTTGAGGAAGAGTTGCCAGCGCTGGCAGTAGGGGGACTTGTCCCAGTCGTAGTTGCCCTGGGTGCGGCGGCCCATGAGAATCCACTTGACTGCAATGATGGCGAGGAGAGCGATGATGGTCTGAGCGCCCATGATACCCATGATGAGGGCACAGAAGATGAAGTACAGGATGACAGGACGCTCGGGAGCGACGGCCATCACGTACTCGGAGTAGTCGTCGCGGCGCACGAGGTTACCGACAACCTGGACGGCACCAATAGAGCCGATGTTCCAGTAGACAGCGACAGCGATGATGATGAGAGTCGAGTAGCAGAAGATGAAGAACTGGCCCCAGACGTGGTAGGAAGCTTGGCCCTGGTAAAAGGCGCGACCGAAAGGAGAGGAGGACTCGTCCTCGGCGGGAGTGGTAGGGTCGTCATCAGGAATGTCGCGAACCATGGCGGACATGCGGTAGGCGTTGGCGCGCTGAGCATCCTTGAGGTCGGCGTTGGAGAAGAACTTGAGCTCGTGGCCCTCCTCGACGGCGTACAGGCTGGACTGCTCAGAGTCGATGGGAGTCTGCTTGACGAGGGTAGTGCTGGAAGAGTTGAGGCTGGTGGTCGGGATCGGGGGGTTGGCCTTCTTCAGGTCGTAGTACATCTCAGTCCTGCGGCCAAGGGAAGGCGAGGTAGCGGTGGAGGCGGAGTCGGGTGAGGACAGGCAGACAGCCTCGCCGTTCTTGGAGCCGACCCAGGTGGAGCCATCAGCGTAGTAGCCATTGCGACGAGTGAGCGCACCACTGCCCATGACAGTCTTCTCGCCCATCTCAACACCGGGGAGGAGGACAACACGGTCAGCAACCATGGCACCGCTGTTGATCTTGACCTTGTCGCTACCGTGAGCGTCAGTCGTGACAAGGTGAGAACGCGAGCCGAAAACGACGTCGTTGCCAATCTCAATGAGGTCCCAGTCCTGGATGGTCGGACCAGTGCCAGGCCAGTAGACACGCTTGCCAATCTTGGCTCCGAGCATCCTCGCGAAGATCGAAGTGGACTCGTAGTGGGTGCCAAACAGCTCAGTGAGCCTGTGGAACTGAGAAGCAGGCATCATAGTGTTCATGAAATCGCGACGGAACTTGGCCATGTTGGACTGTCCCTGCCAAGAGCCACCCTTCTGGACACCCATGCAGGCGTCGAAGAAAGTCTTGACGAAGAGGAAGGCGAAGAAGAAGAAGTACGGACCAACGCCAGAGTGAGCAGCCATGGCGAGGTAGTGGAAACCAACTCGCTCGGGCTCAGAGAACCAAATGAGGACGGTGCGGAGGTTGTCAGGGTGGTTGCCACCAGGCTTTCCGTAGACCATACCAACGAGAGCAGCGAGCCAAGGAATGCAGCCGCAGAAGATGATGATAATGGCAAGGGGAAGACCGATGGTCCAGTTGAGGAGCCAGTGACCCCTCGGGATCATGGACTGGTTCAGGTCGCGGTTCGACTCATCGGCGCCAGACATCTCCCAGCTGGAGGAGTTCGGACCGATGCAGGTGTTCTCAGGGAGGTTGGCACCAGCAGCGACGCTGGAGGCGACACCGACAGAGCAGTTGGCACCGATGTCAATGCGTCCAAGGTACATGGAGGTGTTGCGCTCAGCAGCGAAAGGACGGACCTTGCAGCGCTCGAGCACGACGTTGTCGCCGATGTTGATCAGATCGTATTCACCGAGCTTCGCGCCGAGGACAATCTGGACATTCTTGCCAATCTTGGCACCGAGGAGACGGTAGTAGAGGATTCTAGTCCAGTTGAACATGCCGAAAAGACCAATGCCAGAGGTCTCGATGGTCTTCTGGACGAACCACCACCTGGTGTGGTAGCTGCCCCACATCGGGTAGAGACCCTCCTTGTGCTTGCCGATAACGATCCACTTGACAGCGATGGAGATAGAGGGAGCGACAATCTTGGTGACACACTTGCCAATGGCAATGGAGACGACCAAGTCCAGAAGACGACCAGGGACGGAGCTGTTGGTGCTGAGGTTCTGAGTGTACGACATGCAGTACATGAAGACAGTCCAGGTCAGAGCGCGCTTCATCGGGTAAAGAATACCGATGGGCACGAGCTGAAGAAGCATGAGGAAGGGGTTGGTGGAGCTGCAGGTCACGTCAAGGCCAGGAAGAGGTTCCGGCTCGACAGCAGTCGCAGTGGCAGAGGCACCCTTCTTCTCGTCGCCAATCTTAGCATCAATGATGTTGGCCAGGCCAGAGACGGTTTTGTTGGTGAATAGCGCATCAATGGCAAGGCGAACCTTGAACTCCTTGCGGAGGGCAGACAGAAGACGGCCAGCCTTCATACTGTCACCACCGAGATCGAAGAAGTCGGAAGTGCCATCGAGATCACCCATCGGGATGGCGAGAATCGACGAGAACGCATCCGCGATCTTCTCCTCGCTGGGAGAGAGGCCGGTGGCGCCAGAGCTCTTGACGGGCTTGACGTTCACGAGCTTCTCCACAGCAATAGTGTCGACGCTGCCTTGACGGCTGCGAGGCAAAGGCTCCTGAAGCTGGTGAACACGCTTAGGAGTAAGGTAGCCAGGCAGGCTCTCCGAAAGCTTGAGGATAAGCATGTCGGCAGAGATGTCGCCAACGGTGCCGGGGTAGGACGAGTCGGTAGTGGGCGCCAGAACGAGCTGAGGGTAGAAGCCAGACTCGTCCTCGCGAACGTGAACGTCGACGTCCGCAGGGAGGACCTGCTTGGCAGTCTCCTCGAGCTCCTCGTGCGAGACCTGGAGAGGGCGGCTGGCGATAGGCTCCTTCAGAGGGGTGTTGTTGGGAGGGCAGTCAGCCTCGTAGTAACGCTCGGATGCGGGAGTGCTATCGGAGATGGTGGGAAGATCGAGACGGTCGGCAAGCTTGATGCGCAGAACCTTGTTGTTGTTGGTAGGCACGCCCTCGTCCATGAATACGATGAAGACGGGGATCTTGACAGAGGACAAGGTGCCCTTGACAGCCTCGGTCAAACCGCGAAGATCGGCACGAGGCGCGCCTTCGGGTGTGACGACGGCAATACCAACGACTTCCTGCAGAACGTCATGGGTGACGGAGAAAGCGAGGGCTTTGGTGATGCGTCCATAGACGGGCGAGTCAGGGTTGGCACCCGCTGCAACGACGGCCTCCTCGACCTCGAAGGGACTGATCAGCTCACCACCACGGTTGATGACTTCTTTGCTGCGGCCAGTGATGTACAGGAAGCCATCAGCATCGAGGTATCCCATATCACCAGTGTCGAACCAACCCTCCTCGTTGAAGCAAGTGGTGTCAAGCTTGTTGTTCTTCAGGTAGCCATTGAAGACAGGAGATCCGCGGACAGCAATGCGGCCAACGGTCTCGTCCTCGATGTAGCAGTCGTTGCCATCAAGAATCGCAATTTCGGGGCCGACAGACACACCAGATGTACCGGTCCTGTCGAGCTTGTAGTTGAGAGGGGGTGTGGAAATAGGCATACACTCGGTCATACCGTAGGAAGGCAGAACAGTCGTCGGTGCGCTGACGGAGAAAGTGTCCTTGAGCTGGTGTGCAAGACTGGGAAGCAACCCGCCAGCGGCGTTGCAAATCAGTCGGATGGTGCTCTTGGCGACGGTCTCCGGTCGGTCGGCGCCAGCCTCCAGGATACCCTGGTGCATACTTGGAGAGGCGTAGTACCAGGTAGGAGCGTGGTCCTCAACGCAGTCCCAGAACAAGTTGGCGTCGTACGCAGCGCAGCAGATGACCGAGCCTGCAGACATGACAGGTGCGAAAAGGTTACGGACCAGACCACCAACGTGGTTGAGAGGCATCTGGTTCAAGCAGCGCATGCTGGGAGACAGTCCCCAGGAGTCGATGACCATGGCCGCGCCGCAGACAAGCGAGTGGGTGAACAAAGGCACAAGCTTCTTCGTTCCGCTGGTACCAGAGGTGAAGAGCATTATGCCGATGTCGTCTGCGGAGTTAGGAGCAGGCTGAGGCCAGAAGTGCGAATCGTGGCGAGGGTTGCCGTTGGTGTCACGGAGCTGCAGTTTCATGTCGGCTGTAAGCTCGACCAGCAACACCTCAATGCTAGCGTCGGCCAGCCATTGGTCTCTAAGGCCTAGGCGATCGACATCCGCAGGCGCAGCCAACACCAGGTTAGTCTGTGATTGAAGGACGTCGGACTTGAACTGCTCGGCACCGACACCACTTCCGTGGGCGACGGGAGCGGCAGTGTAGTAAGAGGCCGTGGCCAGGACTGTGAGGGCCAACGTGGGACCGTTAGGGAGAGAGATTGCCACTACGGGCTTGCTCTGGCCAGGAATCGCAGTCACAGGCAATCTGAAGTCGGCAACGCAGCTGGCGAGCTCGTGGTGGGTGAGATGTTGACCATCTTCGGGGTTGATCATAGCAGTCGACGTGACCTCGGGGTGGAACAGGTCGGTCATCGACGAGTATGAATCTTTGCACTGGCGGAGAACGAGGTCAAGCAGCTTCTTCGCGGCTTCAGGCGCTTTGCCAGCCTTTGCCTCGCTGGGCAGCTGCTTCCAAAGCTCGGTGTAGGTCTGCTGGAGACGGAGGATGGGCCATGATCCAGGCAGTGTCGACAGGAGAGCCGACAGGGTAGAGAGAGGTCCATAGGAGGGAACGCTGGATCTGGGAATCTGCGCGAGCAGTTGTGTGCGATCTGGCGATCCGGAAGCGACGGCTTGTTGTGTGAATGAGAAGTATTTCGTAAGGTCATTAGAGTGAGGAAGGCTGGAGGCCAAGGCGAATGCCTCGATCTGGCCGACGGCGTTCGCCATAGCGAAGCCTGGTAGAGCGCGTGTTTACTGAAAGGGAGACACTATGGTCGAGGTCCGCTGCTGAAGGATGCAGCTCCGGCCGGACAGGTGGTGGGGGATGGCAAGATGGGAAGTCCAGATGAGGAGCCGGGGTACTGATCCCAGAAGGATACGGTGCAGGAAAGAGCGTCTATAACAAAGCGAGTGTGGTGGAGAGGTCTTCGAGGGAAGTGGAGCTGGAGATCGAGACGAAAGCGTGCACAGTAGACCGAAAGATCGTCAACCCAAAAACACGCGGCCGCTCAACACGAAAATGAAGGATGCTGCATCAACATCACCACCCGTCTGTAGCGCCGCGCCGCCCTAAATACACCCGAACAACGGTCGGTCCACAGACCCACTATCTCTGCAACAAGTCCGTGCTGTGCCATCTCCATCCCACCCTGGGAGGCTAGCTTGAACACCGGCGTGGGAGATCCAGTAAACTCCAGTTCGCGTGAAACTCGAGACCTGTCAATCCGCGATCTGGCGGCTGAGAGCCATCTGGCGTACGCGTTCGAATGATTCGGCGTCACGCAGGCCATGTTGCAGGGCTTAGAGCGTAGGGCTCGGCGCGGGTGGCGAGCAGCATAGGCGATACGGGAGGGCATGGGGCCCTGCGCTGGCAACTGGTGCAATAAGACAGTGTGAGCCCGCCCTTAGCGGCTTGTCTCGCGCATGGCTGCCGAAGGCGATTGCAGCGCGGTACGCCGTTGGGCTGGCCCTGGGGGACGAACATCACGCGGCGCGGACTCCGGACTGCGCAGACCGCCCTGCTGGCACGCCCTCGCTCGCCGGGGCTCGGGGGGGTGTTGAGGGCCTGCACGGGCGGGCGAGTGCAAAGACGCAAAGACGCGCTGCAGGGCGGCATGGGAGGTGGTGCAAGGCTGGAGGCTGCTGGGCCGGCCGGACGCAGCAAGTGAGGTCCACCGTGCCAGCCTGCCTTACGGGGCGGCGGCCGGCTGAAATTTGCATGCCGGGAAGGCAGCGGGAGCGCTAGCAGGGGCGGGCAAGCATCTGCACAGTCTTTTAGATTGAAACGCTCTCGTCATCCGCCGGACCAGTCGATTGCACGCGCGATCGACGCTCAAGGTTCGCATCTCGTCCCAGCCGGCGGGCGGCACATGGGCGCCTCGCTGCAGGTACACGCGACGGCACCACGCGAGGGTTTGGCGCGCGAAGCCAGTCCTGCTTTTGGGCCGCGCGAACAGCATTGCCGGTGCCGGTCGGGCGAACATCGCTAGAACGCTCGTCGATGGTAGCCTCCCGGCGTGTGAACAGCGAGTGCCGCCACCGCTACGTGCGTGCGTGCGTGCGTGTGCGGGTGTCTGTCTGCGCTGGTTCGTCTGGCGAGCAGGCGCCGCGCAGGCGAACGGGGCAGCCGGCGCGCTCTCCTGTCCGTGGTAGAGGGCCGAGGGGGCTAACCCGGCACCGTTGACTTGGCAGTCCGGCGTAGATAGCGACGAATCCGACGATGATGCGCTGACGGACGTCCTCCGAGTCACGTGTGCCCTGCCGCCCTGCTGTGTGCGGGTGGTACCTGGTCCTGGTAGTAGTGTGTGGTCACTGTGGTGTGCTCCTCCACCCGCGTGCGTCGGTGGCGTGTGGCTGCAGGCGGCCCGTCTTTGTCACTCCGTCCGCCGTCAATCAATCAAACCAGCTTGCGCCACGGGCTGGCCAGCGCACCGAAATAGACAGCCTGCGCAGGGGCACCGCCAGCGCCCTCCTATAAGCAAGGTTCGGTGCCTGGGGCGTGGCGCTCGCGAACGCCTGCTTGCTGCTCCCTGTGTGTTCAGTACAGTCCCTGGTAGTGTGTCGTGCAACTGCGCCCGTGTTGACAGGTCGCGCTATCTGTCTTCACACCCCGGCGACGTCGTTATCGCCACGCCAGATCGCACCGCCGCAAGCAGTCTAGACTGGCTCGCCGTGGGTGACAGCCCACCGTGGAGGAGCAAAGCTTATCCGCCCGTTATCATCCACCTGGCACTCCCACCCGGCGTCCGCACCGTCAGCCACCATTCAGGTCGCCGCTCAGGGGGACATCGCCCATCCGCGCTGTTGGCCTAAGGGCAGAGCGGGTCTCGCAGCCTGAGCACGACCAACGACAAAGGGAGAAGTCGCAACGCCCTCCTCGCCCTCTCACTGATGATGATCTTCGCCCTCTCAAGCCACTTCGCCGACAATGCTTGTGCCCTCTTCGCCGCTTGGGCGTCCCATGGTCCCTCCGCCAGTCGGCGTCTTCACCCACCACCGCCAGCGCTGCGCTGCGGCTGCGCATCGCGGTAGGATCGCCGCAAGCTTTCGACAGCGCCCGCCCACGCCCACCCTGTAACCACCGCGCCGTTCCAGCGCCTCGGTCGCTGCTCGACGTCGCACGCGGTGCCCACTCGCTCCGTCATGGCCTCCACGAGGCCCTCCGTGGGGCCTGAACCATCGTGCCAGGCGTCGGTTGCGGCATGCGCGTCGAGGCCGGCGATGGCACTTGCGAGTTGTCGGTCATCCTCTGCGCTCGCCACCTCAACAGTACTACCACGGTGGCGCTGTGACAAGCATTGCAGCGCCAAGGCCGATATACCTCTCGCTATCATTTAAGGAGGCAATTCCGGCGCCTCTCCTGCGGCGGTATCACATGTCTAATTGGCAAGGTTGCGCCCAATGCCGATCGCAGCGGCTTGATCAAAACCGACAACGTCCAGGGCTTGGCGCTGATGAATCTTATCATCAGGCCCAATTCGGCAGCGCGACGCTGTGCAAGTGCGCTTGCGTCGGCGCTCGACCCCGACCGTTTGGCGTCCCAACCCAAACACCCTCGCCGTAGCGCTCACAGATGCGCAACCAATCTGAGACGCCGCCCGAGCCCCATGATCGACAGGACCGTCCTCAGGGCCCGCTTCCCGTCAATTGGGTTCCTGGCGGCGCGTTTCCGAAGAATATCCACTTCCATCCTGCAAGGTACTGCTGTCGCGTCGCCGCCTTGGAATTCATCATTGCACCGAGGCCGCACCGCCCGCCTCTACGCGCGCCGGGACTGGGGTCGGATGGAGATGGATTCGAGGTGGATCACAGAACCTTGGCTTCTCCAAGCTGCCCTGTCAGCCTTGCGGGAACGGCAGGATCATGACACTTCAGCCTACGCGGCCAGGAGCGGCCATCGAATCATCGCGCCATTACACCCCATATGCCTCGAGCCGGGACTCGTGCGAGCCAAAGTATTTCATCTCCAGAAGGGTGTGCTATCTGCCGGGGGTCCCCACACGTCGTGAAAAAATGCCCTACCCACGCGCACGCACGCATCATGGCCTTCCGCATGTTTCAGCGCTTGGAACTTCTGGAAGTTTTTTCGCGCAACGTCCGCATGCTTCTGCGCCAATGACTAGCTCTACTCTCAACGTAACGACGATTGCTCAGTTGCTGCCCGATCTGATGATAGACTGCCAACACACCATGCCCTACGATTCATGCTCTAGAACTGCCTAGCCTCGAACCGTGCAGACTCCCGAAGGTGACCCACGATCCTTCCGGAAGGGCCGCCCACCCTGTTGCTCCTTCCATCAGTTTATCCGACAGTCCACGGCATCACAACTTCCAATGGTCGCCCTGGTCGACGTGGAGTTCACATGCCCCATAGGGAATAATAGCACCTCGAACTCGTATCTTGACTGCCGAGAGGCTCCTCAGACGCTTACGACAATGTCTTCAATAGTACTGTAAAAGCTACCTGGACTGGCAATAGTGAATCCCCGCTAGGTAGCCTACTAGTTGGCTTGTCATAGACTCTCAGACAACTGGGTGGTCTCCCGGAGCCACTCCACTCCACCTGCCGCCTTCGTAGATCACAAGGCAGTCGTAACAGCCCCAATTGCCTCACTCCAGCCCATGTGGAGTGAGCTGAGCTCTCCAAGGTCGATCCAATGATGTGGCCTTCTCAACGTCAAACCTCCAGATCCCACAGGTGGCGTCAACATCCAATGACTCCCCCACGGCCTCGAGAAGCTTCTCCGCTACCGGATCCCGATCCTCTTTCCGGAAAAAGAGCGGTCGCCATTCTTCTTCGCTCGTTCCCGATTCCTTCCGCAAGGCCCGTTGTGCGTTCTCCAGCGCGCTCTTGCTGTCCGACACCCTCTGCATGTCCCCAACGTGAATCGCGTCGATCACGCCGCGCCACGCCTTGCGCGACTCCCACGCATCCTACTCGTCCAACGGCGCCGTCCGGCACTCCGTCACGGGCGCCGACGCGACGTCGTACGTCTCGATCGTCTTGCCCTCAGAGTCCGTGAACGTAAAGCTCTCCGTCCAATTCCCTTCGGCCGAGTACAACGGCTTCTTCTTCGCCTCGCCTTCGTTGCTTGCGCCATAAACGGCCGCCTGCACATGATTCTTCTGCCCTCCCAGCCCCAGCACGCCTTTACCCGTGAAATCCACCTCCGCCACGCACCCGGACGACGACACAATCCTATACGTGCCACTAAGCTCCGGATAGGGCCCCCCGGTCAAAATCCCCTTGACCTTCACATCCGGCAGCGGCACGAGATAGTCCTCCTCCCACTCATCCAACCGCAGCACCGCATGCCCCGTCTGCCGCACGTTCACGCTGCCCGAGAACGTAATCTCCTGCCTCGTGAAGCCCTCCGCGCGCACGCCGTGCTTCGCGTTCCAGAGATAACACGCCGTCACGGGCGGGTGGTGGCTGACCTGCTCGCTGACGAGCCTGGTCTCCTCGCCCGGGTCGCCGAGCTCGCCGACGAAGACTTCGCCCAGGAAGGCGTTGAGGGGCTTCTTGACGCCGTCGGATGGCGAGCGGCCGGCGTATTGCTGGCCGCGGAGGGAGGCGAGGAACCACTTGAGGACGGCGAGGAGGCGTTTCTCGGGGGAGGGCTCGTGCGTGGGAGCGACGAAGAGGTCGGGGTGTTCGATCCAGTAGCGGGGGAATTCGGTGGTGGATTTGTCTGCGAGGACGAAGGGGGGCGCGGTGATGTTGCTTAGGTCGCCTTTGATGGTGGCGATGGACTGGAGAAGAAGGTAAGCGGCGAGTACGATGTTGATGTTGCTCGTGAGTGTGGGGTTCGTGTGCTTTTGAGGTTTGATTTGTGTTCTTCTTCTCCATCATGGTGTGTTCTCGTAGTGCAGCCAATGTCGGCGGTGGTGTGGTCCAACAAGCCATGCTTGGAGGGAGATGTGGATTTTTTTTTGGTTATGAAAAATACTGAAGGGGAACCTACAGCAAGGAATTGCTTCAGAGAGCTCTGCTGCGCACCAGTTTCCGCCATTGTCACTATTCTCGCGGAAACGGTGACCCTTCGCTTGTCTTCCTGTGTCGGCTTCGATAGCAGTGATTACCTTATTTATTAGTGGGGTTCGTATTTTCTATGCCAATGAGTTCATCGATGGGTTTATAAGAACGACAGAAAGATGAAGACAATTTGCACAGTCTACGACGCTCGACAATAATTGAAGTCTACAGGATGCTGGTTTGTTGTGCCGTGTGAGGTGGCTTCCAAGAGATATGTCGTCACTTCGCCCTACGAATTCGGGGCGCAGCCACAGCCGCTCAAGGCATCGCTTGTCAATCAGATCTGTCGCGTTCCACAGGGGTCAATATCTGGCAGATCAAATAATGTCGGTTCACGATTATTTCTGAATTTGGTCACTGTTTGGAACACATGAGACAGACTTGCATACCGCCTTGTATAATCGATCCTGACAGCGAGGTTTCGAACGGAGCGGCTGGTCGTGAGAAACGATCGGATGGAGTTGGCAACCCCAACCCTAACCCTAAGACATCGTCGTCTTTCTCCAGTGGATGCACTGCAAGATCACCTTGATGATTCCAGCATTCAATAGATGCTCGAGAAACCTTCTCATGAACAATGCAAGAATCTCCTGTAGGTGCCTTGCGCGCGAACACGCCACCACCGACATCCTCACACCACCGTCAGCCCTACAACAGGAACGAGCCGCCTCGCATCTTCTCGGATCACACCTCACGCAGCCAGGCTGCCAGGCATCCCGTCTGTAGCCTCTCGGCAGCGGGGAGGTGTGGGTAAGGCTGGGCGAAGCGAGGCCCGAAAGTCTGCAGGCTGCGTCAGCCACGAGACGTTGCGTTTCACAGGAGAGGGAGGCTACCTAGGGCTGCGCTCGTACGACCGCGCGCGACCGCTCGCCCTCGTTCGCTGCGCACGTGTTGACATTGTAAACAATTCGCGCTGCTTGTATACGACCACACCAACCACAATCCGTCCTGCAGGGCTCGGTAGACACGCGCAGGCCGGCAACGCGCAAAGCATCCCTGCGCAGATCACAAACACCTCGGGGCACCGCGGGACTTTGCTGGGCTGAGGGACGCCAGCTGATCCGGATACCTAAGGGAGCGTTTTCCTGCCGCGAGCGACTTCGAAACATCCGCCTGGTTCCGCACGAACATATCAGCAAAGCCACCCTGCAGTGCATTGAATTGGCCTGAATAACCACAAGCCCTCGCCTGCTGCAGGCCACGCATGGGAACAAACAACGCCGTGCTCTGTTGCCTGCCACCTACGTAAGCTGGCAACATGGCCGGCATAGAGAACATTGTCGTGCACTCCAAGGTAAGCCGGCATCCCTGCACATAATACAAGCCTTGCTCTCCATACCTGACCGATCGTGCATGCAGAGCTACCTCGTCCGCTGGATCCAAGTCCCCGAACACCACTCGATCTCATGGAGCGTGCAGCCGCACAAGAAGAGCATTGACTTCGGCATCTTCAAACACCCCGGCCACAAGAATGGCCTCGCGCCTCCGGTGCAAACGCACGAAACCCTCGACCAGCCGCAGACGCCCGTCATTCCCTCCACAGGCGCCGACGCCCCAGTTCAAGAAGGAAAGCGAGGACACCGCGGGTCGGTCAGCAGCAAGCATGCCTCGCAAGCGCTGGTGGAGAAGCTGCAAGGAATTGGGCTGCGCTCGGTCGCGTGGACGGGTAAATGCGAGGCCGACAAGGTGTCGATGGGCCGGTACGACGTCGCGGAGGGCGAGGGCGGGATGTACGGCTTGGTGTTTGATAACACCTTCTCCAAGACGACGGGCAAGACGATCACCTTCGTGCTCATGACGCACCCGACCAATGCGCCGCCGAAGTCCGGCCACCACCTGCACTACTCGCAGGCTTTTGCGCCCAGCGCCCCGGGCGGCAGGAAGGTCTCGAGCCCGGCGCTGCGCCCAGTGCCGGACTCGGTGGAATCGCTGAACAGCGACTCGACTATGCACCGCGGCGTGCTGGAGGACCCGCGGCCGAAATCGAACGCGACTGAGTCACGGGGTTTGGAAGGCGCCACGTTCTACACCGGAGTGTTGCACAAGAAGCGTAGAAAGAAGGGACAAGGCCTGGCGAGACGGTTCTTTTCGTTGGACTTTACATCCGCAACGCTGTCCTACTACCGTGACCGTCACTCGTCTGCGCTTCGCGGGGCGATCCCGCTCTCGCTCGCTGCGATTGCAGTGAATGAGAAAGCCAGGGAGTTCACAGTCGACTCGGGTGCGGAGCTGTGGCATCTCAAAGCTAGCAACAGGAAGGACTTCGATGGGTGGAAGGATGCATTGGAACGCGCCGCTGCCTCTGCCAATGCTGCTTCTACACCGGCTACGCCCTCAAATACCTTCCAGAGTTTCATAAGGTCCAAACAGCCCGATCCCGCCGAGCAGAACGAGTGGGCTCGCGTCGAGCAGCTGGTCAGCAAAGTGGCGGGCTCACGGGACGCTGTGCGCAGGCTGGCGAAAGACACGGATCCAAAGTACGCTCCTGGTGCTTCCGGCTTGGGCTTGAGCCACACAACTTCGAACAGCAGCAGCACCATGCCGAGCCCTGCTTCTCACGAGTCTGTCAATGACTACTTCCAGGAGGTGTCCGACGAGAGAGTTCAAGACAAACGGCCGTTCTGGAAGAGAAAGCCGAGCACAGCAAGCGCCACGCGCGCCCCGTCAACACTGCTCAGACGAACCGTGTCCGGCCACCTAGCTGTGTCCGCTCCATCTCCAGCGCCAGCGTCACCTTCTGTTGGATCTCTCAACGTGTCAAAATCCAGACAAACGGCGTCACAGCAGCAGCTCCACCAGGACGAAGACGTGCACGACAGATGTATGGCCCTCTTGCGCGACCTGGATGAGGCCGTCAGCGGATTCTCCGCTTTGATAGCAGAAAGCAAGGCTCGTCGCTTGCCGCCTCTACCGGTTTCGACTTCTCGCATGTCCATGGAATCCACGAGAAGCGAGGAGTTCTTCGACGCCGTTGACGGCACAAACACCCCTTCGCAATTCCTCACCATCCGCCGCTCGAGCGAATTCGACGATACAAACGAGGCCAACGCCGAGGAACCTGTAACATACGCAGACTCTGATGCTAGTAGCACCGACGGCACCGCCGCGGACGAGTCAATGTATGCGAGTGCGTCCACTGGCATCATCCTCCCGAAACCGAAATCTCTCACGCCACTGCCACTTCCGCCAACCAAGCGTCGAAACACCCTGCTCCCGCCCAAGCAGGCTCCACCTAGCATTATTGGGTTCCTTAGGAAGAACGCAGGAAAAGATTTATCAACCGTTTCCATGCCTGTCACCGCAAATGAGCCGACATCCTTACTGCAGCGCCTATCGGAATGCATGGAGTACTCGCCATTGCTCGACTCCGCCGCTTCCGCATCGCTTCCTGCAAACGAGCGTCTACTCTACGTCGCCGCCTTCGCCATCTCAGGCCTCGCATACAACCGCGTCAAAGAGCGTGCCATCCGCAAACCCTTCAATCCCATGCTCGGCGAGACCTACGAGCTCGTCCGCGAGGACCTGGGCTTCCGCTTCCTCGCCGAGAAGGTCTCGCACCACCCCGTGCGCGCCGCCTGCCAAGCCGAGAGCCTGAACAACGGCGGATGGTGTTTCGCACAGTCGCCGCAGCCCGTGCAGAAGTTCTGGGGCAAGTCCGTCGAGCTGAACACCGAGGGCCGCTCGCACGTCGTCCTGCACGCGCCCAACGACGGCAAGGGCGAGCACTACTCCTGGGGCCAGGCGACCTGCTTCCTGCGCAACGTCATCGCCGGCGAGAAGTACGTCGAGCCCGTGCAGAGCATGACCGTCGTCAACGAGAGCAGCGGCGCGCGCGCGGTCGCCACCTTCAAGGCCGGCGGCATGTTCGCCGGCCGCAGCGAGGAAGTCACCGTGCAGCTGTTCGACCCGGCTGCCGGCGACGCTCCGATCTCTCTCGGCTTGGCGGGCAAATGGACCGAGAGCCTCAAGCGCACCGACACGGGCGCGGAGATCTGGAAGGCGGGCGCGCTCGTCCCGGACACGGGCAAGGTGTACGGCTTCACGACTTTCGCGGCGGCGCTGAACGAGATCACGGAGAACGAGGACGGCTTCCTCCCGCCCACGGACTCCCGTCTGAGGCCCGACCAGCGCTTGCTGGAGCAGGGCGAGGTGGATAAAGCGGAGAGCACGAAGGCCAAGCTGGAGGAGCGGCAGCGGTCGCGCAAGAAGGTCCGCGACAACCACGGGCAGGAGTGGAAGCCGCAGTTCTTCGAGAAGATGGCCTGCGACGGCGAGGAGATGTGGAAGCTGAAGGAGAAAGGCGGTTATTGGGAGCGGAGGGTCAAGGGGGATTGGAGCGGGGTGCAGGAGGTTTTCGAGGCCTGATTGATGATCAGGCTCGATCGGTCGGGGTTTTGTTGGAGACTACGTTTTTTTGGGCTTCTTACTTGCGTTGTCGGTGATACCCAGCGTGCTTTTTTTTGCTCTATAGTGCGTGCTTCGTTCGGTCGAGGGATCGACGAGCACAATGCTTGGAAATGCTTCCGTGTGCCTAGACTCAACATGCAGTCACTCTGCCGCCTTCCCGCCATCAACACGCTCGTTCCCTGCACCACCACCCGCGCAGTCGAGAACCTCCCTCCCACTCCCAGCCCGAAACCCAAAAAGACCATTCCCACAATATACCGCCGAAACAACAACAAGCCCAACATACCGTAACCTCAAGACAAATCCCCAGACTCCCCCACACGACCCAGGGCACCGCAAGAACCTGGGGACATGAGACATTATCCAAAAAAGCCGTTGAATCGACACTTTCCCCCACGCCACGCCACGAGCACCGAGATCTAAGAAACACAATAGCGCGAACCCCTATCCCTCGTCCCCGCCAGCCGAAATCTACAGTCCTGCCTCCCTCCCTCCCCACAACGGCACGGCTTGCGCTGATCGGAACTTGCCTTCGCTGCCGTGAGACATCATGCACGCACGGCACACAAACTTGCAGTAAACGTTAGCAGCGAAACCAGGCACGCGCTAAAGTATCTCCAACGCGCCCGAGCCGTTGGCTGCTCGTCCGCGGACGCAGGTGCGTTGGTCCCGCGGCGGTTTTTGATGAGAGTTTGATTTTGACTTTCCCGCGCGGTTGGAGCTGCCGTTGTGTACAGTGGTGTTAGGGTAAGTGTGAACAGTAAGCGGTGTGTTGTTCTGGTTCATTACGGCGAGACTGGTGTATGCCTGTGCGTGGGCGTGGTTTGATTCAGTTATTGGATGGTGGATGAGTGGAGTAATGTCCGGTGGGAGGTGGGACGCAGATGAGTGTGTTGTTGGTGTGTTCGTGATTGTGATTGTGTCGGGGGTTAGATGGATATTTGCAAGTGGTTCTGTAGCAGGGTGGGTTCGACTATGTAATGTTGTTTAGTCAATGACCTTTCTAAGGATGCGCGAGAATGTGCAGGGATGGGCTTCGATGGTGAAGTTGTTGCCCTGTACAATTGATCGTGACCGGCGACGAGGTATGTTTTGGTGATCGATGCATGTACTACTCCTCTATCGCTTATCTACGATTTCCTTCTGATCGGGGAAAGTTGAATATACATCGGCTCCTATGATCGTTGCGAGTCCTTTCCAGTGGATCTTTGGCGTTGGTGTGTTCGGCACCACCGATTTGCTATCGCAGGCTTCTCATGAGAGATTTCCGTTAATCACGCCCTCCCAGACACCACTAATATGCTGAGCTGCCCATCTCATGCCTTAGCGAAGATATGACAGCAATATGCAGAAATTTGCAGTCAACCCAGTCATGCCTGCTTCGATGATACTCTTAGCAACAACAACAACCCTAACCCTGGCTACCCCATGCACCCGGCGATTCTTGCAGAGCAAGATATTGATGGGTTGCTAGCTTCTCATCTTCGTTGGCGACTATGTTTGCTAGAGTTCTTGAGTGACTGGTTTGAAGCTCGTGACTTCTTTTATGATTGTACCATTATCCGAACAGTTTCCTCGAAAATGGCAAAACGGGGATGAGGGCGGGAAGAGCAACGACGTGGATCATGGGTAACTGGTTAACCACAACAAGTATTCCGCGGACCACAGACATCCTCATCGGTTGCATAATTCATCGCATGCTGAGCAAGTACTTCAACTCGTCGAAAAATAGTGACTTTGGATCGGTGCAAGTAGGATAGCATTATGAGACGGGAAACTGTGATAGTCGCCGAAGCGGTCGGGCCGCAGCGCATTCTATTGTCTCGATGCCTAGTATCGAAGCCGAGCAATGTATTCCTACAAAGAAAAGACCACCTCCAAATCACCGCTGCCCCTTCCGCTTCATCTTCTCCCTCTGGTACTCCTTCGCCTCGCGGCCCTCCTCGCCCTGAATCTCCGCCACCAGCCTCTTGTACTTCTTCTCGTACGCGGCGTCGCGCTCCCTCTTCTCGCGCAGCTGCTCGCGCGCGATGAAGTTGGCGTCCTTGCGCAGCTCGCGGAGGGCGCCCTTGCGCTCGCGCTTGTACTCCTTCTGCAGCTTGGCGGCGTCGGAGCGCTCCTTGTCCGGATCGTAGTGCTTGTCTGGGTTGAAGGCTTCCTCGAACTTGGGGATGCTGGTGCGGATGGAGAGGGGCTTGTGGTTGTGCAGAGCGAGCGGACGGCGGTGAAGGCGAGCTTGATCGAGGAGGATTTTGAGGTGTTGGACGTCCTTCTTTGCGGCGCCGGACTTGGAGAGGGTGGTAACGAATGGCTGGAAGATCTCGGTGAAAGCGGTCTTGTCTTTCCAAAGATTGGCCATGGCGATGACATTCTCCAGATGTGCTTGCTTCTGGGCAGCATCAGGTGCGGGTTTCGCGGAGAGTGCCCGCAGTGTGAAACGAACGGCCTCCGGCAGGTAGCGTTTACTGAGCTTCTGGTAGTTCAGAGCAAGGCGAACAAGGTAAGCTCCTTGTGTTTGGTGCGTGGAACTGGTCGGGTTTGTGATGCCTAGCCAGCGAGCCATGAGTGTGACCGCAGGGGTGACGACCTGGTGAAAGTGATCACTGGGTGGGTACACAGATCCAATCGCAGTGAGGATGACCAAGTCGCCAGCTGTGGGCTGTCCTCGCTCGTGGAAAGCTTGAAGCTGCGTTCTGAAAGCCGTGGCAATCTCTGTAGGATAGGTCCGTGAGAGCGAGTGAAGATGTCTGATCAGCCGCTCGATGGTTGCCAGCGCTTGATCGTTGGTTCCCATGTAAGCGATGTGATCAACAAGTGCCTCCGAGAAATCAGCCATCGCCTCTTTGTTCGCGGCGGACAGTGAGGGGTGATGCAACTTGCGGATGCGCTGTACAATGACAGGTAGTTCTTCAACCGGGACATCCTTGATGACATCCAGAAGTTCGGTGTGTGACCGAGGGCAAGGGTAGGTATACCTGACGCCCAGATCCGTCATGTTTGCACCCGTCTTACCGGCAGATGTGTCTTCATCCTCATCTTCAACAAATTCGTCCTCTTCATCAACCGCAGGCTCCTGCTCCTCCGACTCCGCATCAGATCCAGATCCAAGATCCACCATATCCTCGTCGACAGAGACATCGCTATCCTCGGCGTCAGACCCACTCGCGATCAAGTCGTCATCTAAGTCGAAATCGTCCTCGTCAGGCTGCACGGCTTTCTCTTCCTTCGCAGGTTTTTGTGGCGCGTTCGACGAAGTGAAGCCGAATTCTGCCATTTCGTCGTGGTAGTCGTCATCTCCATTCAGCTCACGTTGAGCGGCGTCAGCACCAGTGTCGGCGCCCTCTTCCGCCTCGTCGTCAGAAACCTCCTCGCCGTTCATGCGCTTAGCACGCTTCTCCTCGAGCTTGCGCAGGCGCTCTGCTTCCGCAACCGCCTTCTCTTCCTCGGTCTTTGTGCGGTCGGAGGGTTTGGCGCGAGTATCCTGGGCGTATTGGCGCATGCGAACGTCGTATTCCTTGTCGGCCGCCGCGCGATCCATTCCATCAATCAACCTCTGCCGGTCAGGGTTGATACCGGCATTGCCGCCTTGCGGCGCTGCTGCCTCGGCCGGTTGTGCCTTCGGCGGCGGCTTGTATCCCTTCAGCAGGTCCAACATGTCCGTCATCTCCTTGTCCATCTTCTCACGAAGCTCGTCATCTTCCTCCTGCGCCTTCTGCCTCTCGTACTTGTGCATCTTCGACTTGGCAATAACCTCCTCCATGACCTCCTTCTTTGTCTTCTTCCGCTCCGGCTCCTCCTTCGCTTCCTCCGGCAAAGGTTGCTGGTCCTCCTCCTCATCGTCAACGTCAGATCGTCGACGCTTCTTCCGGATAAGCTCGCCGTCAGACTCATCGTCCGAGCCGCCCGAAACATCATCCTTGAAGTCATCCCCAGCCAGATCCGCAATACTGCGCCCACCGTGCGTTAACCCAAACCCACCCTCATCATCGCTCGCCTCAAGATCAAACATCGACCCTCCCTTCTTCCGCTGCTTCTCCAGCGCAAACCGCTCCGTCGCGCGCTCCTCAGGCGTCATCCCGACGTCTCCCTCGCCAATCCTGCGATCCACCAGCCCGCCCGCCTTGTTCCTCCTCTGCATCTCCGGCAGCAGCGTGGCCCTGCGCATCTGCTCGCCCGCGCTCTTGCTGACGCCCGGCCTGTGGAGGACATCCTTGTAGCGGCCGGACGCCTTGCCGTCGTTCGCATCCTTCCTGCTCGCGCTGGGGAACTTGGCCGGGCGCGCGGCCTGGCGCAGCTCGAAGGGATTGAAGGAGTCGCGGATCTGCTGGATCGCGGCGTTGCGCTCGACGCGCTCCTGGCCGGAGCGGCCCTTGTGCTCTTTCTTTTGCTTTTTGGACTGCTGCGGTCCTGTGACGCCCTGCTCGCGCAGCGACGCCTTCAGCCGCTTCAATTGCGAGGCGGGCATGGTTGTGGGATGTGGTGTGTGAGAGCTTTCGGCCAGGCGATCCAAAGACTGGTCGGCTTTGAGACTTGAACTTTTTCTCGAGAAGCGAGTCTGGGGTTGCGGCGGCCCCTCCCGCTGAAGATGATCTGATAAGATTGACATTCTCTCAAATGAGACATATCTTCAATGTTCGCAGGCGATTGCGTATGACCCATTATTGAACAGAATATACTCAATGCCTTTGACTCAATATTAAGATGTCTTGCACATGCTGTTGTTCATAGCATTTGCGGGACGCATGTGAACGGCAAAGACACTATTTATGTGAACTGTGCGTACAGTTTAGCAGCGCTCTTGCTTCGCGCGCTATGCCAATTGAATCTGGAGGCATTATGAGATGAAAAATTTGTGTAATAGAGCTACGGGCACTGCAGATGTCTCCCCAATCCTTCTGCATCTAATAGCAGACGGGGATTCTTACTCAGCCAATCGTGAAGTGAACCGTGCCATCTCGCCAAAAATTTCTTCTAGATATTCACAGACCAGTTCGTCTTTGGTAGCGCCGGGAGTGATTCGAAAGAGTTGAGCCAGGCGAGCTGAAGCGCGGCCCATGCGAGGCGTGAGACCGTTCTGAAAGTGGAAATTACTATAGAGGTGAATCGCTGCACCCACAGGTCGGCGTTTCCAAAGATTGCACGTCACTAGACCTCCTCGATTTAGTCGTGCAAGGCGAAATCGACAAATGGCCACAAGAATCGTCTGGAGTCCCCATCGACCCTGCCACAGCGAATAGAACCCCTAGTCAGGACTGCTTCATACCAGCTCCAAGGCCAGAAAGCGTTACAAAACCAGAAAACCACAAGATCAGGCTTTACAAAGCCCATAGAACAGCGTCCAAGTGAGCACGAAACTCATCAGCCCGCCGAACAGATCGCCGATCCAGAAATCGCCCACCGGCCGGAAGAAGTACGCGCTTGCGTCGCCGTTCGCTTTCAGCGAGAAGACCAGCAGGGACACGATGGCGGTGCCGACGAAGTAGAAGAAGAAGCCGGGCAGGGATTCCAGGCCGAGCGTGCCGGCGGCGACGCCGAAGAGCGAGGCTGTCAGGGCGCGGATGTTGGAGACGGTCTGAGAGACAGGTACGTTAGTGCGATAAACCAAGATAGAGTGAGGCATGGAAGAGACGCTTACACGAGCGTTGTGGCCGACACTCTCGCCTACTATGGGCTTGAGGGCGAGCTGGCGTTCGTCGAGCATGGCGTGGTGACGTCTCTGTGCAGGGGACTATTGGTGGCGAAGTCGGATCGAGGACGCAGCCGAGCGACTACAACGCCTGGTACCGCAGCGTAGATCGATGGAAGTGAGGCGAAGTGAAGTCAAGTCAGCGGACGAAAAGGTGCGTTACGTCCGAGCTGATGTTCGCGATCCGCGGACTTTTCGGCGTCGAGGTTGGCCCGCGTCGGGTGCAAGGCAATCACGATATGGGGTGATTCTATTTGGACACACTTGAGTGCGTGGCCCAGAGAGTAACGATGTAAAGATGAGTTAATGGTATCTTTCTGTGCTGGCGCATGCCTTACCTGAAGGTGCAGATGCAACGCCGAAGGTGAACGTGGTGAACCCGGGGCTGCCCAATCGGGTCGAGCGCCAGAACGAAGTCCGTGCGCTCGGTCTGGAGATGGTGGATCTTGCTATCTTCCAGGTCATGTCTACATTCTGCTTTGGGTAGCATCTAACTAGGTACCATATTTTTCGAACTATTCGATTGAGATCAAGCGTGTGATGTTACTTATCACCGTTCATCGCTAGGCGCAATAGATTAGACCCAGAAGCGCCTCTGCCTAGCAGTTCTCTGTTGGCTTATCGAGACTTGCCGACTTCAGAAGTGCCCTCATATCCCTCCTCTCGCCCGCAGTCTCCTCGTCGTCCTCGGACCAATAGCCTTGTGCTCCAGGTTCCGCATCTCTCTCGTAATCAAAAGTCCCCGCCTGAATCTTAGCGATTCGAGAGTGCTGTTTCCCGAGCACCATGGTAGCATCTGCACCCTTTGCCACGCATATCCTTGCGGCCTCGAAATTCAAATGATCGACCGCGTGCTCGAGCGCATCGTCGGCGCTCGCACCGGCATCTAGCAGGGGCTCGAGGGCCGGCACCCACGGCGCAGAAATGGCACTGTCAATCGTGGTATACACAGCCTTTTCTGGATTCGCGCCTCTTTCCAGCAATTTTCGGACCGCAGGTAGATTTTGGTAGTACACTGCACATTTCAACGGTGTGCCAGAATCACCCGCCGCATGGAAGAAGTCTCGTAGTTTCTCATTGTCGGCTTCTATGTCCATGTTGTGCACTTCCAGCAGGTGATCTATCATGGCCATGGCCTTCTCGGGATCTGGGCATTTGGATGCACAATGCAGTGCTAGGCTACGGTGAGGGTCGGCACCGCGCTTCACTATGTGATCGAAGAGCTCGATGTCGCCTCGTGCCGCAATGTTGTTCAATACTTTCAGGGAATAGTCATGAGCGCCACCTGGTGGGCGTCCGGTATCGACGCGCTTGTGATCGGTGCGACTGGCGTCTACACCATGGTCAAGCAACCAGTCAAGGGCTTCTCGATCGTGAGCGAAATCTCTGGCGGTCATTAGCATTGCCATGATCATGGAATGTCACTTTACAAATCCTCACTGCAAGATAAGATGTCCAGTGGTCCGGATGTCGTGCCCAAATTCTACAAGAAGTTTGACGACTCCAATCGACTTCTTCATATACCATACCGTCGCACACACGTTGGGGTCAGCGCCGTGCTCGAGAAGCAATCGCATGGCCTCGACGTGTGGCCATGCCATGGGCAGGCATGCGCTCGCATCGGTGGCTTTGATGAAGTCTTCGCGGAGGAGCGAGCTGATACGCAAGGTATCTTTTGCCTTGCATGCGGATTGCAACTCCTGCAAATGGATTGCATAGCTCTTTGATTCCTCTTGCCACTCATCTGCCATTTTGCCTGAGTGCTGTAGATCTAGTTGACAGTCCAGGAGTTGGGAGCTGCAGAGACCCTGGGTAAAGCGTGCATAGGAGAGCTACATGACCATATATGTTTTTCCGGAAGAAAGGAATATAGTAAGAATTCCGTAGTGTGTGAGGCCTAGAGCCAGACGCTCTATTAGCCGGATGACTAACGACGTGACTATAATTAGTAACAGCGGGATAGAAGCGTACTGTGTCCTGTCGCATGCTCTTAGACCAAGTCATTGAATATATGTTGCTCTTGAATGATACTTTGTCTATACTAATACATTTGTAGGACAGTCCCATTTTCTGCTCGCATGCACGCGTCACAAAGATGCTTGTGTTGGTCAAGAGCAAGGATCCGAATATGGAGCGGCCAACTGCTCACTTATACAGCTTGCCATAGTCGTTCAGATATCTGTTCACTAAGTCAGAGCCCGGTATTTGCTGTCCTCCCGAACTACTCACTTTTGCAAATGATTAGGCAGCTGATACCCCTGTATCTGCGAAGCCCTCTGCAGAAGCTGCAAAGCGCGGCGATAGTATTGTTCGTTCGATCTGGGACTTGAGACGTTCCCTAGCGACATGTACGCTTCCGCTGCCTAGAACACACACTCAGTCGTCGTTACTTCGATCTTACAGATCACTTCTCGAACCCACCTTAGCCAGAAGATCGCCCGCTAACGCGCTCTGCTTCGACGCCGCAGCGACCGCTTTCTCCAGGTACTCAACCGCTGGCTGCAAAATGCCCCTCGCTTCAACGTATTCTGCGGCACCAACTCGTCGCTCGGCCTCCGCTGCCGACTCCGAGCCAGCTCGACTCTGACCCGCATGAATGCGTGCCAGCGAAGGCTGCGCCCGCGACAGCCACATCTGACCCAGCCCCCTCAGCGCCGCGAGATTCTGCGAGTCGCGTTGCAGGATGAGTAGCCACTGGCGCGAGCACCAGGAAGCGATGTCGGCGACGGCGCCGTTTTCGACGTCTTTGGTAGCGATCAGCTGTAGAGCTGTTGTGATCCAGACTTGCTCGGGCGTTCGCGCTGCTTGCTGCATGAGAGTCGTGCTGTCCAGAGATGCGATGGTTGCTCGCGCCAGAGCGAGGAAGCTTCGCCACTGCTGGGGTGAGGACCGCAGCATGGTGTAGATCTGGGCGATGGCCGTTTTGCAGGCGGCGATACGCTGGTCTTCGTTCATGCTGGGTAGAGCGGGGATCAAGCGTGGTCTGATATTGGGAGGTGACATCTTTGAGCGGTACTGCCTACACCAGCGTCTTATATGAAGGCTGAAGTGGACAGCGTCGACAGCTCGCGTTCGCAAGATGCAATCGTTCATAGGCCTCACATCGCGCCCGGGCAAGCGGTTATCGTTCTGCAGTTCGCTTGTCCGCCCAAGCGGACTGTGAATGGAGGAAGCCAGTCACTCCCAAGCACGTAGCGGAGAGAGACATATCCGTGATGACTTGATGCGTCGGACCTGGAGGTATGGAAGAGAGCGCATCGTTACTGTGATTATGTCATGGCCTCGACAAGCAGGCGTGGACCGAGATGCATAGCCTCGAAGATAGGTCTACGCCTGGCCGAGCTGACGCCCAGGAAAGGTGGCGACTCCAATCTTACTCGGAGGGAGCGAAGGTTGTGGCCTACTAGGCCACGAACCGAACGCCTCTCATCCGCGACTCCCTGTGATTGCCTGTCATAGGGAAGATCGGCACCGTAGGGTCCGTGGAAGTACCTGCAGAGAACGTGGAAGCATGCAGTCACAGAGCAAGGCCGCTGAAATGACGGTGACGGGTACTTGCCCTTGCGAGTGCCTACAGTGTGCTGTGCGACGTGAAGTCATCATCTGGTGGGCAAGTGAGGTCGGCTCATGATTACGAAGCACCGGCTGCCGAGCTGAAGTTTGCCGGAGCCTCACGAAGATTATTCATCGACTGATGTTAGCCAGGCTTACTCTGCTGCAACGAAAGTATACGGCTCCAGCAGCGAGGTGCCATGAAGAAACATGAAGTCTAGGCTGCTGTTGTACCGTGACGTCGATCAGTTGGTGGCGGAGGTGAACGGATGTAAGGATACCTTATGGTGTGTAGAGAGCCGTAGTCAGCCGGCCTTATCGCAGCAACAACCTAATTATGCAGCACCTCGGCCCTAGACGGCCGCACATAGCCCCAAAACATCATCGAAAGGAAGGCAGTCTCGCTACCTAGGTGTGAGTGAGCTGAGATGGGAGATGCAGGTGTCCAACATCGATCGATCATCGCACAATCGCGAGGTATAGGCGTGAATCCGCATACAGCAGCGGTCGACGGAGTGAGGTCAGCGCCGAAGTGCATGGTATTTCCTTGCAAGGCGTGCACTCTTTCTGGACGTTGCCCTCGGTGCATGTGCATAAATTAACGAGTTGCGAATGAAAGTGGT
This sequence comes from Cladosporium halotolerans, assembly GCF_011745625.1. Lineage (NCBI taxonomy): Eukaryota > Fungi > Ascomycota > Dothideomycetes > Cladosporiales > Cladosporiaceae > Cladosporium > Cladosporium halotolerans. The sequence goes on along the minus strand of NW_027191468.1, from coordinate 497,679 downwards.
TTTGCTGCAAATCAGCAACGAATTTAAATGCCTTTTAGATGTGTAAGGCGTAGATCCAGTGAGGCGTTCATTGAGGCGCATGTCCCGCGCCACGGCGTCGTGCTAATAATTCCCACATCAGGGCCCGGCCGTTGACGGATGACGATGGGCTTCGGAGGTTTGATGCTGGCGGCGTCACGCAAGGTGGAAGTCTAATCAGCCAGGCACCACAATTCCGTGTGTTCGTCGATCAACCACGCGTCAGAGTCAGAGAAGCCACTCCTGTATTGTCATATGCTGGTGCAGCACAATCTTGAGGGCACTCACACCACGTTTCCAATCCAAAGCATGTGGCCGACCGACCCCACAATCTGCAGCGCGTGCACTGGCGACGGACGGCACGTCTAGGCGCGCCAGCGCCAGGGGGACCGTTGCGCCAACCCTTGTGATCTCCATGAACTTCGCCCATGCGGCCGTTTGGAACACATGGTCTGTAATCTCGACCTCTGCCGCCGTGCGTCACCTTGCCCAAACAAACAACACTCTGTCGCAACACCCTGTCACCGCCGTATACCAGTCCAGTCACCAACTCACGCGACCCACAAGCCATAAGCCGAGCACCAACACCAACATCATCCCACGCGCAGACGGCCGCACCCTGAATCCCATCTGACCGGCGAGTTGCCCCCACGCCCGTAGGCGGGTCATGGAATGGAGCCCATATATGCAGACGGTACACCTCTAGCTGCCTACTTGGAAGGTTGGTCCTCCATCCTACTACTATCCTCGCTGCCCACCTTCTCGGACCGTCTTTCCGCGGAGACGCTCGCAAGCGCCGTGCTGACAAGAGCCGTGCAGGCGAGGGCTCGTATGATCCAAGCCATGACAGCGACGTAGACCACAGTCCTTCTCTTCGAGCGCAAGATGCCGACAAGCCCACATCATTCGCTCCCTCGAGCGCGTTGCCTGCACCCGCGTCACGCCTGCGCCGGAAGATCCTCCCACCCATACACATCGCGAGCCCTCCGAACACGCGAGCTTCCCTGACCCAGTTCCACAATGCTTGGTCAACAGCTGTCAACTCCCGCCTTGGGGCTGCGGACAATGCGAAGTTCCTCGAGCACTTCCGCTACACACTGGTGGCCTCACAGCTACTGAACGAGTATTTGGATCAAGGCTCCTTACCACCACCTACGGCCATATCAAGTCAGGGCGCAGATGGCGTTGCGAACGAACCGGCCATTTTCAACAACGCGAACAGTCTCTATGGCGCGGCTGCAACGGCAGGGGTTGCTTTCGCAGCAGTTTGGTTGATCCATTGGGCAAGGTCGGCAAAAGGAGGATATCTCAACAAGGGTCGCGTAACCTTTGTGATGGCCGTTTTTGCACTGCTTGCGCTGGTGGGCTATGCTTACGTCCGAAAGCAGTGGGTAAAATACCTCCGCCAACAAGCCGTAGGCGGCGCGACGGAATTGACAACAAATTGGCAAGCGTTCGAGATCTCGAGCACTAGTGCTTTGCAATTCATTCAGGAGGTCGAGCTGGTATCCAAAGGCTACAGGCTCAGCACTCCCTTGCCACCAGTCTCGAGGCTTGAGGATAGCGGCCCCGCGAGGCGTTGCGCCAGGCTCCGGAAAATGCTTCACAAATCGTACGCTTCACTTATCCCAGCATGCATTGCCGGCATCTCGACTCTGCGCACTTTGATCAACGAGGATGATCTGGATCGATACTTCGATATCTACGATATCAATTCGCAGGATGCACAAGATGCTTCTGGCCCTGACGCACTCAGTGTTTTGGAAGACGATGCGGAGTCGTTGAAATCACTCCGAGTTTTGGGATACCGCGCGAGTATTCTCCGTCGTGTGTTTGTCTCTGGGCTCATGTCTCTAGAAGCAGACGGCGGCAAACCTGATTTCACCCGATGGCACACGGCGACTGAGCTCCTCTTTTCGCTCAGCAGCACACTAGCGTCCTCGGCGGATAAAATTCAATCTGTCATGGCCGAGATGGAAACGCTCAACGTCCCCACGACACCGGTTATAAAGTCTCCCAATCCCGGACAAGCTCGCGACAACATGCGCAGCCAAGTGCGCAAAATCTCGGCCCTGTCGTCTGGAATCCGCAGCCTGCAAGCCAAGATGCAGGTCTTACGGGAAGAGACGAATCGCTCAATCGAATCATCTGATGACCTGACTGATCTCGGGCCAAACCTGATGGCGCAATACGACTCCATCGGCACCGATCTGAAAGACCTCATGCAAGCTTGGGAAACTGGCAAGGCAAGCCTGCAGTCCAACATCTCACGGCAGGAAAAGCGCCTCTCCTTCGCCTCCAACGCCTCCGGTCTACGCTCTCCCGTGTCATCCCTCGGCGGCCTGACAGCCGTCGACGAAGACGGTTCACCGATGAACGCGCTGAAACTGCTCTCAGGCGACGGGGACGGGATGGCATCCAATCGCTCGAGCTTGGGCACGTCGCCGTCGGAAGAAGGCGAAGCAGTCTTTGAAGCGATCGCGATGCCGAAGAAGCGCTCTTCCCTCACGCGCGAAGAGCGCATCACACAGATGAACCAGGAGCGCGAGCGGCGCACGAGCTTGATGGCGCGGCGCGAAGCCAACACCAGCATGATGAAGGAGCTCGAGAACGTCATCACTCTGCGACCGAAGAAGGGCGTCAACGGCTCGACGAGGATCACTTCGATATGAGCGCAAGCTCATCCACCCGAGCTTATTTTTCCTTTTTCCAGTTTCAGTTTCCCGCGTCTTCCTGAAGACAGCTCTTTCCCTTCCACGGCACTTCTTTTTGTTCATTTTTTCGTACGTCATATAATCACCCGGCTGGGAGCGAGGGATACAGGGACCTCCAGGGGCGGGCAACGGACGAACCGGCAAAGGCTGCATAATTTTGACGAAAAACCCCATCGAAAGCATAACAGAAAACTTCAAAGGGCCTAAACTTCAATACCCATCGGAACCACCGGATAACAGGCAAGGCAGGGAAAGGCAAGGAGCCGCCGCCTCACTACCGTAATTACCCCAAAACCAATAATGACACAAACTGAAAAAAAGAACATAGCGACGAACCATAGATCAAGACAGCAAGCAAGCAAGCAAGCAAGCAAGCATTCGATACAAATAGCAGACAGATAGCACGAACGAATCCACAAACAGCATCATAACACCTCACATCCGTTCGTCAACCCCTTCCCAACCCTACTTCGGGTTCGAAATCTTCCACTTCTGGCACTTCTTCTTGCCGTACACGCGCGACTGCTCCCCGCGCCCGTTGCCCGACACGCACATCTCGTAGAACTGCTTGAAGCAGATGTCCCACGGCAGCCACTGCGCCGGGCGGCACCCGCCCGTGATCCCGACCACCGCGTTGCCCACGCGCTTGTGGTTGCCGGAGTGCACGCTGGGAATGGACTGTGGGAGGAAGGGGGTTAGTGGGTTGCGAGGAAGAGGGGGGACAGTAAGGGGGATGAGGGCAGGCGTACGAATCCGTTGCTGTAGTTGCAGTACTGCTCGATGGCCTTTTGGACGTTGGGCGCGCGCTTGATGCAGGCTGCTTTGCCCCACTGGAAGGAAGCGTCTTGGTCAGTATACATGTGTCATGGGAGGGGACAGGAAGGAGGAATAACGAACATCGCTTCCGCCACCGTTGCCGCGCCAGTTTGTGCTGGCCGCTTCGGGCTCGGCTTCGGCGTAGGCTAAGGCCAGGAGGGCGAGGACGAGCAGGAGGAGCTGCGTGATGGACTTCATGGTTGCGGTCTTGTTCTATTGTCACTGATGGGACTGTATGGATAGAGGAAAGCAAAAGTGCGGAGGTGATTGAGTTGGAGAAGCATTATCAGGCGGCGGGCACTTCTGGCTCTCGAGGACAAAGGAATGGATTCGACTGTGTTCCGCTCATCAATAGGAAGGGCGTGAGTGCGGCGAGAAACAAAGAGACGCCGGTAGTTTGGACAATGAACGAGCTTGGAATTGACGCGAACGTATGTAGGGTACTCTCGAATCCGCTTGGTTGGGCGAGGATATTGTTTGGAGAGGCACGATGGATTCACAATCGTCAAGTTCATGTTGGCCCTCACTTGAGTTGGTCCTCACTTGAGGCACACCAGATGCTGCGCCTCAAGATAAGATATGAGGTCGGAGCGAGGTGGGTCAGGACAAGCAGTGGAGCCGTCCCTGGCCGCCCAGGCGAGGCAGGCCAAGGCACGTAGTGGAGACGCTCAAGTACAAACGCTACTCATTCCGCGCGTACGTCACAGAATGGCATGCACCGCCCGTGACCACGTGCCTCCTACGTAACCGGCGTGACAGGGCATTGGATACGACCTGTCAGGCGAGGCAAAGCCGTTGGTATTCCTTCGGGCAGAGCCCTGGCCTTGGGGTTTTGCTGTAACGTAGACTCAAATACGCCACTCCCGTGTCCTCCAAACCATCCAAACTCTCAATCCACGTCTCTCAACCACTCACGACTCACGAAATCAACGAACCATGCCCATAAAGAACGTCTGTCTGCTGGGTGCCAACGGCACCGTTGGCCCCGCGGTGCTCGATGCCCTGGTGAAAGATGGCTTCACCGTCACAGTGCTGCGCCGAGCCTCGTCAAAATCTCCCTCAGACTACCCCTCAGGGGTCAAGACGGCCGAAGTCGACGACGCCTTCAAAGTCGAGGACCTGGTGCCCATCTTCAAGGGCCAAGACGCCGTCGTGGTCACGATCAAAGGCACGCAGGTCGACATCCAAAAGCGGCTGGCCGACGCGGCGGTGCAGGCGGGCGTGCGCCGCTTCATTCCAGCCGACTTCGGCTCCGTCGACTCGTCGAGCGAGCACGCGCAGGAATGCGTGCCGCTGTTCAAGCACAAGACCGAGCTCCGCAGCTACCTCACCAAACTCGCCGAGGAGAGCAAGGAGGACTTCACCTGGTCGAGCGTCGTCTGCGGGCACTTCTTCGACTGGGACCCGGCCTTCCTGCACGTGTGGCCGAAGGAGAAGCGCGCGGAGATCGTCAAGAACCTCAAGGCGTCCTACAGCACGCTGGCGCAGGTCGGGCGCGCGACCTCGCGCATCCTGCAGCGGCCGGAGGTGACGGCGAACCGCGTGCTGTTCGTGCAGAGCTTCTGCGTCACGCAGCTCGACATCGTACAGGCGTTCGGACGCGCGAGCGACGCGGAATATGAGATCAACTGGCTCGACGACGAGTCGTACGAGCGCCAGCAGATGATCAAGCGCGACGAGGGCGACAAGGAGGCGCTGGAGAACCTCGTCTGGCTGCTGGGCGCCGTCGAGGGCAACTGGGAGATGCGGGACGACTTCGCCATGGAGCGCCTCGGGCTGGAAGACGAGAGCCTAGACGAGGCGGCAAAGGCGGTCGTCAAGAAGCACAGCTAAGGCTAAGGGCCGAGAGGGAGGCGAATCTACATAAAAGGGGCTCGCGGAGAGCACAGTGCGCGACCGAGTTGTAGATACCACGCGTGATTTCCAGTGGCGAGCGTCAATTATACAGTTCAAACCAAGCATTTCAGCCTGCAGGAGCCTAAAAACCAGCTTTAATATCACTGCGCCTCGCCGTGGCGACTTGCATAGCCTGCACGCACGGCCGTCGCCTCTGCGCAGCGCAGCGCAGCGCAGACAGTTCCAGCCCCCAGCCGGGCCTCTCTCCCCACGTGTGGTGATGGAGGGACGTCATGGCCAGGAACAGGCAGGAAAATGTTGCGCGACGAGTCGCAACCTTATAATTCCGCATCTCCTATCTTTGTCTTCATAGGCGGCAACTTCACGACCATGAATTGAGCAATTCCCTTTAATGTTTTAATCTGATACCTCACCTCACCTCACCTCCCCGCCGCGCCAACCGCAAGTCCACAATGCGCCTCTTCCTCCTCCCCGTCTCGACGCGCCGCACGCTGATCTACTGCGAGCGCGTCCCGCACACGCCCACGCCGGGCGCCAAGCAGCCCATCGCGGACCGCATCCTGAACAAGTCCAGCGAGGTCTGGACGAGCTGGGAGAAGGCGGAGAAGGGGTGGCAGAAGAAGGTGACGGAGTACGGCAACGCGCTGTTCCGCCGCATCCCCTTCGAGGAATGGGGGCTCAAGACGATCCCGCCCGCGACGCAGAAGAGGATCGAGGACGTGGATGCCGGCAAGCTGAAGTTCGAGTGTCTGTATCCGGGCGCGTTTTTGAAGGCCGACAGGGTGCCGGAGGTGTTGAGGAGGATTGCGCTGGATAGGCAGGCGTTGCATAGGAAGAAGCTGTGGTCAAGTTTGGCGTGGATGCCGGTGACGATTCCGTTTACTGTGGTGCCGGTGTAAGTTTTGCTTTCTTCGATTACCAGGCGGAATCGCTGTGGATGCGTGTGTGGAACTGACTGACCGGGTCGCATAGGATACCCAATCTGCCATTCTTCTACCTCTGCTTCCGCGCGTACTCGCATTACCGCGCGCTCTACGGCGGCCGATTGCTGGAGCATCTGATGAACAAGAACATCGTCACAGCCACAGCGTCTTCTCAAATGGACACTATGTACGCGGCAGGCCTTCTTCACCCGACCCGAAAAGCATCTCGCGAGGCCGCAACACCCTCAGCAGAGGACGTCGAACAAGTGACAAGGGTGGTAGAGGCGCAGACGCACGGCGACACGGAGGAGGTGATGGTCCTGCAGAAGTGGAACGGGAAGCTGCTGGCAGAGGCGTTCCATCTGCCAGAGATGGAGGTGGAGATCGAGCGGGCGGTGGAGCAGGTTGAAAAGGCGATCAAGACAACGCAGGAGCTGGCGGAGGAAAAGCGAGAGCAGGAGCAGGCAGGGACGAAGGACTCAAAGGAAAAGAAGGATACATGAGGTCTGACGCGACTCGCTGGGTTCTGGACGTCTCATGATGGAGGGCATGGTGGGTGAGGATTGTAATATAGGTCAAGAATACCCTTCTCCGTTGATGTTCATAGATGCTAGGCAATTACGCATAATGCCAGAGACATGCAATTGCTTTCCGTTGAGTAGCCGAAATGCCCATCTGGTAGGTCGTGAAGACCCGACGAATAGGAGGCTCGTTGGCAGCGCTCAGAAGCAGTTAATAAGTCGAAAATGTTGAAAGGCCGGTAGGCGTAGCATAACTCCTCACATGGGTTTATGGCGTATGTGCGCGATCTTGACACGCCTCGTACGACGTGATGATCGCGGAACGCGTTTCGCGTTCAGGAGGTCGGTCTCTGGATGTCAGTCGTCAATCCTGCTGCTTTTTAGTTCAATTGTTTCTCGCTGAAAAGATAACCTCTCGCCATTTTCGCTATCAGGGGTCAAAGAAGCAGATTTGAGACTTCGAATCCGATCATCACAAAAGAAAACTACTGTAGCATTGCGGGAGCGCTTCTCATCCGACTATATACATACATCGACTCCTGCACAACGCTCGGCTCCCATTCGTCTTCTCTTTTCTTTCTTTCTACTCCAAAGTCTAGTTCTCGGAGGCGGCAGCACCAGTGATAATCTCGACCAGCTCGCCGGTAATGACGGCCTGGCGAGTGCGGTTGAAGAGAATCTGGAACTTGTTGATCATGTCGCCGGCGTTCTTGGAGGCGTTGTCCATGGCGTTGCGGCGGGCGGACTGCTCGCAAGCGTGGCCCTCGGCCAGACCCCAGAAGAGGGAGTTGGCGAGCGCGTACTCGCGGAGGCTGGGGAGGACGGTGTCGTCAATCTCGAAGGAAGAGAAGTTGGCTGGTTTTGAAGGTCAGCATGCAATTCCACGTTACGCATAGATTCTCCAGAAAAAAACATACCAGACTCCTTGATGGCCTCCTCGGAGAAAGCCTCAATGATGGTGGGCTCGTAGGCGGTCGCGTTGACGAACTTGTTGTACAAAATCTTGACGCTGTCGTACTGGGTGGGGAGAAGGCAGAGCTGGTCGGCGATGGCGGTGGCATCGGCGAAAGTCGGGATGGCCTTGCCGACACCAGAGAAGGAAAGGACCATGTTCTTGGGGTTGCTTCTGCTGAGCTGGGCCTTGCACTTCTCACCGAGGACGGCGATGTCGATGTCGCTGGGCAGGTTGCCGGCGGCCAGCTGCCTGCGCACGTAACGCGACATACCAGAGTGGATACCACCGCAGAGACCCTTGTCGGAAGAGCAGACAACGAGGAGAGTCTTCTTGCCCTCACCGTCGATGGGCTTGGTCTCGGCCTCCTCGAAGGTCTTCTGGGAGGTCTCACCGTAGACGCGGGACTCGTTCATGGCCTTCTGGGCGCGGGTGAGCTTGGTGGAGGCGACGATCTTCATGGTCTTGGTGATCTTCTCGATGTTGCGGATGGACTTGAGGCGGTCCTCGATCTCGCGGAGGGTGGCATAGCCGGCGGTCTGGGCGACAAGAGGGGAGCAGGCGGGCGCAGGGCTGCACGGAGGAGGTCAGTAGGTGGAGGTTGATGAGGTGTAGGAGCCATCTGCGAGGAGCGGCGCGCGGTGTCGGCGGCGCAGTCGGAGGGCTCGCTGGGGGTGGACATACCGCAGGGCGGCGGCGCCAACCCTGAAGGCGGGACGGGCAGCTCTGGACAGCATGGCGGCGGTGGTGAGGTGATGAGGGGAGACGGGGTGGATGCGCAATGCTACGGCCGGCGCCAGTGCAGTCTGAAGCTGCTGCGATTGAGGTCGGGTTCGCAGGAGAAGCCTTGGCGCGGCCCGGTCTCCGGCCTGTCCCGCGCTGGCAGGCGGCTGTCACGTGCCGGCGGCGATGCGTGTCGCTGGCATACAGGGCGAGAGGCGCTTCTCGTTCCCATTTACCACCTGGATACTTACCTTACTTACCTTCACTCTAACCTTCCTTTCTGACTCTTTCACGCTCCCTCACTACGCGCGGCATCTGCACCGCACACAACTGTCCTTCCAGCATTATTCTCTCCCTCTCCAGCTGCTGGCGACTCGGGCCAGCGCTCACGCGCACCTTCACGCGCTCGCCTGCCCGCTTGCCTGCATCCGCCTGCCGCCAGGCGCGACACGTCCATTCTTCCACTTCTCCAGAGCGCGAGGTCCGCAGCCCGCCCTCATTGACCTGCCCGCGCACGCCCTGGTCCTACTTCACTGCCGGCAAAATGTCCAGCTCATCAGACGACGACCAGCCCTTGGTCAAAGGTACGTCACGTGCATCCCTCTGTTTGCCTCAGGAGTGACGCAGTTTGCTGCCGGGCTGAGCTGAGCGGAGCGCGTGTTTTGACTAAGTCAATCCTCACCTGGGTGGGGACTTAGCCAAATTTTGCCTCCCAACCTCGCTCACTGCCGCGCAAGCTATTGATCTCAATTGTTCTTTGCTATTCACTCCGCACCCTGCACTTGCATTTATATACCTCATCACTCGTCTACCGCTGCATGCGCGCACCCACTGACACCCGCCGCTGCAGCCAAATCCTCTGAGACTATCTCTAAATCAACCGACGCCGCCATGGACAAGGATATGCCTACCACCGACAGCGACACCGTCAAGCCTGGAGTCAGCATAGCTTTTGGTCCGGTGGACGACGACAACATGGATGTCGATCAGCCCGCGACCAATGGCGCTGCTGTCAACGGCAAGCGCAAAGCTTCGCTTCCGAACGGCAAGAGCTACAAGGACGCATCCGACTCTGAGGATGACGATGTTCCACTGGTGCGCGATTCTGTCCGCTGACCACACTTTTGCGCGAACCGGAGAGCTGACTCTCGAACAGCAGAAGCGACGAAAGACCTCAGCGGCCGCTGAATCCGACGACGACGACGACGTGCCTCTGAAGAAGTCAGGTCCCATCAGGGCTACTGCTCACCAGATCGGCGAGGAATCCGATGACGACGTCCCGCTCGGCGAAAAATTGCAAAAGGAAAAGGCCGCCATGGAGAAAAAGGCTGGAAAGCAGGCTGCTGCTACGCGCCGGGCCTCAAAATCTGGCGAAGCCAAGCGCAAGGCGGCTAAGAAAGAGAGCGACAGCGAAGACGACAAGCCTCTAGCCAAAAAGCCTGCGCCGAAGAAGCAAGCGAACGGGACAAAGAAGGTCAAGAAGGAAGAATCGGATGACGATGCGCCCTTGACCAAGAAGGCTCCCGCTGCGAAAAAGACCAAGGCCGCGCCTAAAGCTGAGCCCGCCTCGGCCAAGAAGGGTAAAGGCAAGGTCAAGGAAGAAGACCTTGAGGAAGGCGAGGAGGGAGAAGAAGAGTACCGCTGGTGGGAAGACCCAACCAAGGGCGATGGCACGACAAAATGGACGACACTCGAGCATAACGGTGTAGTCTTCCCCCCGGAGTACGAACCGCTTCCCAAGAACGTCAAGATGCTCTACGATGGCGTGCCCGTCACACTGGACATCAAAGCCGAGGAAATCGCGCACGCTTTTGGTGGCATGCTAAACTCCACCCACAACGTTGAGAACCCGACTTTCCAAAAGAATTTCTTCGCGGACTTCAAAGAGGTACTGGATAAGACTGGCCATGGCAAGGATAAGGACGGCAACAAAGTCAAGATCCTCAAGTTCGAGAAGTGTGACTTCCAGCCTATCTTCAACCACGTGGATGCTGAGCGCCAGGCTAAGAAGGCCCTCTCTGCTGCCGACAAGAAGAAGATCAAAGCTGAGAAAGACGAGAAAGAGGCTCCGTTCATGTTCTGCATGTGGGATGGCCGTAAGCAGAAGGTTGGCAACTTCCGTGTCGAACCTCCGGGTCTGTTCCGCGGCCGCGGCGAGCACCCGAAGACTGGCCGTTTCAAGAAGCGCGTGACTCCGGAGCAAATCACCATCAATATCGGTAAAGAGGCTATGGTTCCTGCGCCTCCGGCCGGCCACAAGTGGAAGGAAGTGAAGCACGACCAAGAAGGTACTTGGCTCGCGATGTGGCAGGAGAATATCAACGGCAACTATAAGTATGTCATGCTGGCTGCCAACTCGGACATCAAGGGACAAAGCGATTACAAGAAATTCGAGAAAGCGCGCGAACTGAAACTCCACATCGACGCTATTCGTAAGGATTATGCGCGCGAGCTCAAGTCTGAGGTCATGGCTGAGCGTCAGCGTGCCACCGCAGTCTACCTCATCGATCAGTTCGCCCTGCGTGCCGGAAACGAGAAGGGTGAGGATGAGGCGGATACTGTTGGTTGCTGTTCTCTCAAATTCGAGCACGTCACTCTTCGCCCGCCGGAGACCGTCATCTTTGACTTCCTTGGTAAGGATTCGATCCGCTTCTACGACGAGGTCAAGGTCGACCCTCAGGTCTTCAAGAACTTGAAGATTTTCAAGCGTTCGCCGAAGAAGGAGGGCGACGAGGTTTTCGATCGTCTCACTACCTCTGGTCTCAACAAGCATCTTTCGAACTACATGCCTGGTCTAACCGCTAAGGTCTTCCGTACTTACAACGCCTCCTGGACCATGGCCGAGCTACTCAAGAAGATGAAGTCTACCGGTACGATCCCTGAAAAGGTCAAAGATTACAACAACGCCAACCGTGAGGTCGCCATTCTCTGTAACCACAAGCGCACTGTTGCCGCCTCCCACGCGCAGACCATGGAGAAGATGGAGGACAAGATTAACGGCATGCGTTACCAGCAGTGGCGTATCAAGCAGATGATGCTCGATATCGACAACAAGATCAAGAAGAAGAAGGGCGCGGATTACTTCGCGCTGCCGGAAGATTTGAGCGGCGACTGGGTCAAGGAGCACCAGGCTTCTCTTGTCGAGCAGGAGAAGATCAAGATTCAGAAGAAGTTCGATAAGGAGAACGAAAAGCTTGAAGCTGAGGGTCAAAAGCCCATGAAGGCCAAGGAGCTTCAGGACAGAATGGCTGTCGCCACCGATCTTGAGACCAAGTTTAAGAAGGAGCTGAAGACCGGCAAGGTCGAGGCTGAGGGCAAGGGTCCCTCTGTGGACAAGTACGAGGCGCAAATCGAGAAGTTGGATCAGCGCATCGCAACGGCCAAGACCCAAAGCGAGGATCGCGAGAACAACAAGGAGGTTGCCCTCGGTACTTCCAAGATCGTAAGTTGTCCCAGCAAGGCTTACCTTACCGTCGTGACCAGTCGCTAACAATCAACAGAACTACATAGACCCGCGCCTTACTGTCGTCTTCTCCAAGAAGTTCGACGTCCCCATCGAGCGTTTCTTCTCAAAGACCCTTCGCGAGAAGTTCGACTGGGCTATCAAGAGTGTTGGCGAGGACTGGGAGTTCTAATCATCTCACCAATCATTTAGCGAGTCGCGGGAAACCGAGAGGTTTCCATCATTCCTATGGGGAAGCAAAGGCTACACAGCCATGCATAGGCGGCATTCTTTCATTTTTGGATTTTAGCGGATCTGGTTTCGGCGAGCGAGACAGCTACTGGATATGGACCTGAACGAGCACACGACCCGGGACCACTATCGGGCGTTGTTGCTAATTGGCTTTCCTGTCAGCAAATAGGATCAAGCTGAAAACCCTGTGCTATTACTACTACTACTGCTGCTTTTTGATCGATACAGATAAGATTCCAGATGTATACAACATTCGACTACCCAATTCAAAATCCTCACACCATCCCGCCCCCAATCCAACTCATCCTCCGCCCCCACCCACTCGCCACCGCCGGTCTCTCGTCCTCTTCCCTCTCCCGCTGCCCCTCCGCACTCCTCCCCCTTACCACCTCCACTTCCCCAGGCACCCCCACAACCCTAATACTCCGCTTTATATCCTCCCGCCTCCTCTCAGCTTTCACCTCCCGCCTCAGCTCCCGCAGCGACGAAAACAAACTCCCCCGCCGCGCCCCCGGCCGCTCCTCGTCTGCCGCCCCGCCCATCCCCCGCTCGTCCAGCGGCCGCGCGGGCGCCACGACGTGCGTGTACGCCGTCACGGACGGCTTGTGCTGCTGCTGCTGCTGGCGGTGCCCGTTCGAGGAGTCAAACGCCTGCTTCGCGGCGCTCGACCAGCCGAGGCTGGGGCGCGCGGCGTGCGTGGGACGTTTCGGGGGGCTTGGGAGCCACTGCGAGGGTGGCGGAGGGGACAGCATGTCCTGGATTGCCTGGAGCGTGAGGGGTTCGTGGGCGTGCTGGTTTTGGGGCGGCGGGGGCCGCTCGGGCGGGAGCCGGGGGTCGTGGCCCGCGGGCCGCGTGAGCTGCTCGGCGTATTTGGCGGCGCCTTTGGTGATGCGGGCGAGGAGGGCTTGTTTGGCTGTTAGTTCTTTGGGCGGCTTTGTGGTGGTGATGCTGGTGGTGGTGGAGGTTGGGTGGGCTAGGGGCGTGGGCTCGGGGGTCACTTCGGGGGTCAGGAGGCGCTGGGCGATGATGTCCGCTGCGAGGAGGGGGACGCCGGGGGACTTGAGGGCGGGGGTTGGTCTTTCGTTGCTGCGGCGGAAGAGGAGCTCGGTGCCGCCGGCGGTGGGGATGTGCCAGTAGGCGGAGACGCGGTTGTCGTTGCTGTTGCGGCGGTGGCGCGGGAGGATGCGGGGTTGAGGTATGGAGGGCATTGGGGTGGTGTAGGTAGAGTTGTATTGTAAGGGTGGGGATATTGGGATGGTGCCCATGCTGCTTCGTCGACGGAGCTTCTTGGTGAGGGATAGGCGTGGCGGCAGCGAAGGCAGATAGCGGTGACCTGGGCTCCGCGATTGCGAGGAGAAGCTGCTGCCGCTCTGCTCTCGTCTGTGGAATGGCGAGATGGAACCAGTCCCGCTGTCGTTCCGGCTGCTCATTTTCCGCGTCTGCGTGGGCTTACTATGGAACAGAGGCTGTGGGACCATCCTCATGTGTTGACCGACATCAGCATCAGTCTCGACAGTATTCGATACTGTCGACGCAGAATTCTCTCGAAATCGGTCTGCCAACAAGGAATCATAATCGTGTGCCATCTGCTGAGTTCCATCGTTCTTTCTATCAGGTGAGCTCGCATGTCGTCGTTGACTGTTTAGCTGGTTGTACTGCTGGTTAGGGTATGGCGGTCCCCGTTGGAAAGTCCTCCCTCTCTCCTCATCTTCAAATTCATACCCTTGGCGGTGAGGGATTTCATACTGAAAATCATGCTGATCCTGTGTAGCAGGCGGAACCATATTCCTAGGCGGATTTCTATCAACCGGAAAAGCATCGATCATAGGATAGAAGCTCTGCACCGTCTCCTGTGGAAACGCAAAACCCGGCAAAGGCGCCGCGCTTAGTCTCGGAGATCCAACTACGCGATCTCTGCCTTCAGAATCCACCAAAGTCATTGCAGGGATCTCGGGCGGCATTGGAGGCGAATCGATTGATCTGCCAAACATGGCCAGCGTGTCTCGCACGATGGGTTCCTTGACGACGGGCTCGAGAGACCGGGACTTTCGGACGGTTGTCCCCCTCGACTTCGCGCGGAGCTCTTCAGGTAGCAGGTGCTCTGCTCCCGGCGCTTTGGAAGCGGCATTGGCTTTCTCGAGAGACACGGTACGGAGGTGGGTTTTGGGGATCCGGGCTTTCTCTTCCGTGACAGGTAACAGTGTTGATGATCGCGTTTCTTCTCTCACGGGTGCCGGGTTGGGCGATGGCGTCGTGCGTCTGCTAATGGTTGGAGACGGAGTCGTGAGCAAGGGCTGGTATGTCCTGGGTTGTAGTAAAGGCGGCGCGGGGTCCTTCTCGACGAGCTGCGGCGTGCTGGCGCTGTAAGCTATCGGTCTGAGGATCTCGTGTGGAAGAGCAGGGACCGGGTTATCTGCAAGGTCTGACACTGTCCAAATGGGAGAGTCTGGAAGCCATTGGCTCACTGTCCGGCTGTAAATGCTGGAAGATCTTCGAGGCGGCGCAGAGGGAGAGACCTCTCGCGGGGAGGCCGAAACATTGCCTCCGAGAGATGACCTCCTACGCCTCAGTGGCGTCGGCGGAAGCGGCTTGGTTTCTTCGATCGGTAGTGTTTGTCTCGTGAAGTCCGTGAAGGGCATGATCGTTTGTTCCATGCCGGCCAAGGATGATTTTGAGCTATTTGCAGTGGTGAGAGGCGGTCTCTTCAAAGTTGGTGGGATAGTCTGTTCCATTCCGGCAAGCGAGGAAGCAGAAGACTGGGCTGTGAGTAGCTGAGGCCTCCTCGGGGGAGCTCTAGGTGTCGGTTCCTGGGCGTCAAATGGCATCTTCCAGCCGGCGGTCTCGCCATAGCCGGTCACTGGCCTCGAATCGATGAACATGGTTGCCGCGCATGGAACATACGGGACTTAGTGAGTACAGCTCGAAAGTGACGGTGCTAGACATCATGAGACAAAGGCGACGTGCCCGACTTACTCTGGTGAAGTCGGCGGGTGTGGCAACAATGGAAGCCTTCAAGAACAAAGGCGAATCTAGACTTCGACCGTCCATTTCCGGTAGCTATAGGTACGAGTGTAAGTACACGTCAGCTTCGCGAAAAGAAACAACAATATGCTCCAAAGTATCGTAGACCGTTTCGTGATTCATGGTTGAGACGGATGCCCAAGCGGTGCTCAGCCCGCATTCCTCGCGGAAGTACCCATCTTAAGCCTTTGTCCCGTGATTGCTGAGCATGTAATTATGCCAATCGCTCGGAAGCTGACGACCCTTCTCGATTTCGTCCGCTCCAGGCGTCTGTGGGATGTCGACGAGGACGGCTGGGTCGCCTTGTCGCTGTTCAAGCAGGCGCTTGCGTTTCTGATGGCAGCAACGTCAGCCAGGAGCCAGAGACAGGTTCCTGCCGAACCCAAAAGATTCCGAGCCTCAAGAAAAGAGCCAAAGACCGTCAGGGCGACTCACCTCTTTCTCTTCTTCGCTCAATTCCGCAATGAGCTCGTCTCTCGATGCTCCCCGGAGGCGCACCTTCGAAGGCGAAGCTGGCGTGCTGTCCAGCTCCACGGGCTCGGCGTTGATGCTGGCGGCTGAGACGATGAAGTCGGGCTTCTCGGTGCGGATGGGGGAGATAACTTCTTGATTGGAAGATGCCATTTTGCAGATTCAAGTGAAAGTCCTGTCAAAAGGATGTGGATTCCAGACGAGAGAAGACGGAGCCGCGCTCGGCAGGACGACCTAACAGCTAGGTACTCGCCCAGCCCGCCGTCCAACAAAGACTCTCGAGAGCTGAGCGTGACCAAGATGATGTTGTGCGACCTGCGCGTTTGAACGAAAACAACCGGTCAGCGCTGGGTTGATATCGCTGGACGGGAAGCCATGCAGGAGCTGGTAAACAAAGAGCAGGAAGTCAGCATGCCCGGCGACCCCGCCTCGTGCTGACAACCTTGTCTGAATGTGAAACACGGGATGGACAAGGATACCAGGGTACGTACCCGCGGGGCTGACTCCTGAAGCTTTATGTGGGATGCTATTATCGAAGGCGGTTCTTCATTGAGAGCTCTTTCTGACGATCCTCAAGGGACACGCCTTGCATCGTGCCTGTGACAAGTACGATCAGAACGTGGGTGAGTGGACGAGCCATCAGCAGCTGACCAATAATAATGCTGTTTGCTTTGCGCAGCCAGATAATTACGGATGACCTTGGGAGGAAGCACATGCCGTGAACATTGAGAGGAAGATTTCGTGAAAGAGGAAAACGGCAGAGCCGTATAAATCTGTGCATTGGGTTGTTCGGGTGAGACCAAGACCCATGAAATGATGCATGTGCCGTGTATGTACGCTTAGAATGCCCAAAAATAAACCGTCCAGATGCGAGGGAACTGCCCTCATCTATAATGTCGTAGAAATGCGGAAAAGGTCTCCCAAATGCTTTTCAGTGCAAACCAACATTAGGCTTTGAAAAATTCGGAGATTAAAAAGAAAAGACCCTCTATGCGGAAACGCATCAAGAAGTCGCCGGCGTGTCCTTGCCATCGTTGCCCTGGTCTTCAGAGCTGGCGTCGTCCGTCGGCCGAGCCGGCGCAAGGACCTCAATGTTGTTGATCGCGCTCTCGACCGCGCTTGTGAGATCAAGGTGGAAGAAAGGCCTGTTGAGACCAGCAACGACAGCGATGTTGTTGTTCGCAGGAGCCGTGCTGTAGGCCGAGGACTTGACGATCTCAGCCTCAAAATCATCACCACCGCTCACGGTCTGTGGCACAGGCTGGAAATCTTGCCTTTGGGTGCCATCCTCAATGTCTCTGGTGTGCTCTCTTCTCAAGTGACGAGAATTGAGTTCAGTCTCCGCAGCTGCGGCAGCAGACTGCGCGCCGCCCATATCAGCCACAGAGAAAATCGGTTTCCACCGGTGGAAGCCTCCGTCGCCGTGCGGAGTGGGGTACCCGAAACCAGCGTTGACCAAAGCGCGTTTTGTCCATCGGTTGTTAATCGACGCAAAGTGCCATTGAACGGTGTCAGGAGCGGCGTGGCGATCGAGCTGGTTGCGAACATCGATAAGATGCTGCACGGATGTTACATCGACGTTGTTAACAGACGAGAAATCAAGGATGATCGCTTTGAGGGTGGGCTTGTGCGAGTCGTTTGGCGCTGTCTTGCCCCTGCGAGGGCCAGGATCATTCCACGGGCGATCGCCAAGGCGCCCGTAAGTAGCCGGATCGGTCCTTTGAGTCTCCTTGAAAATCACTTCGACCATGTAGTCGAGGTAGTGATTCGCGTTGGGATAGTTGTAGCCTTCCGAGAAGCGGTAGATGAAGACACCAGGGTGCGGATGGTTGACGTCCAGGCTCGGGTTCGAGCCGTCGGCGTGTGAAATTGGCAGGTAGATGTTGCGAGTAGAGTTGTTCGGGTCGTTGTTTGGCTTGCGCGAGGTTGTCCGGGTCTCGTCCAAGACGTGATCACCGACCACGGAGTGGATCTGTACCCGACCGAGGAATCGGCCTTGTGCTTTGAAGACACGGAACAAGAAGATGCCAAAAGAGCATGACACCGTCACGTAGATGCCATCTTCAATACTGGAGAAGACGGTGACAAACACACCAAGAAGGAAAACCAGCGCTTCCAGGGGTGAGATCTTCCAAAACTGGTAGACCGTGTTCGGAGGAGTGATCAAGTCTCCTACTGCGTGAATGATGACGGCAGATAGCGCAGAGTTCGGGATGTAGAAGAAGACCACCGTAAGCGCGTAGATCGCGAGAAGGACGACGACTGCCGTGATAACACCAGCCAATGGAGTGCGGACACCAGCCTTCGACTTAATGGCAGTGCGGGAGAACGAGCCAGTGGCAGGGTAACCTCCCAGGAAGGGGGCCAGAAGATTTGTTACACCGATGGCAACGAGTTCCTGCGAAGGGTTGATGGTGTAATTGTTGACCCTACCAAAGGACTTGGCGATTGAGATGTGCTCAATGAGCAAGACAATGACCGATACGGGAAGCTGGCTTGTGAAGAGATTGATGATTGTGGAGTTCATCTTGGGCACAGCGGCGTGAGTAAAGCCACGAGGGACGGGTCCAAGAATCTTCCATCTGGTGAGCTCTGTCGCAGAGTACGAGCTGCGGTCAGGGAGGTATCTGTGGCACGCCCAACTGATGAGGGTGTAAAGCAGGATGACGAAAGCAGTCCTTAGCGTGTTGCAGAAGAACCAAAGTCTTCTACGGTGAGGCTGCTTCCGCGCCAGGTAGTTGAAACCGCTGCGAATCAAGTAGAGCATAGTAAGAGCGGTCAGGCCAAGCGCGGCGTCGAGCGATGTTGAGGGCAAGCCTTGCAATGTGTGGATAATGACCTTGTACGGTTCGTCTCGTGTGCTTCCTTTTGAGAGGGTGATACCCATCAAATCTCTGACTTGACCAACAGCAATGGAAATTGCAGAACCAGTCATGAAGGCAGAGATGGCTGGAAGAGAGATGAGGTCCACGATCCAGCCAAGTCGGAGGAGTCCCAGGCCAGTAACGATTCCTCCAACAAGGACTGCAAGCGCAATCGCAATGTCTTGAGGTGCAATTTCCGGGTTCGTGCGGCCAGCTTCCAGTACGATATCGCCGACCAGGGTGGACATGACTGCGACAGGCTGTGGAGTTGTATTAGCGACCACTTGCAAAGCTCTGAACTCTGCGACAGAAACTTACGCCGATGGTGATATCTTTCGAGGTTGCGAAGAACCAGTAGATTAATACACCCATGAAGGACGAGTACAGGCCATATTCGACCGGCAGAGCCGCGAGCCTAGCATATGCCATACTCTGGGGCACGACGACGGCACCGATAGTGATACCTGATGCGGGTTAGCAACAGCTTCATTGTCGAGCTGGCACAAACAGGAAGACTTACCCGCAACGAGATCTCCATAGAGCCATTGTAGGTTGTAGCGGGTGATCCAATGGGTGAAGGGAAACAGGTTGCGGATGTAACGCCAGGTGTCTTGCTTGCTGGGCCAGATGGAGGCGAGCCACTCGGCAGAGGTGGGCTCCTCCTCTTGGTAGGAATCTGCACTCGTGACCGAGAAGACAGACTCACCGCGAGAAAGCTTGTTGTTGCCGGTTTCGTCGCGGTAGTCAAGCTTGATGCCGAGGCCCTTTGCAAGGCCATGGCCAATCTTGCTGGTGGTGCTCGCCATGTTTGAGTTGTCGCGGCAGGGCTGGGCGATACCTCTGCGGACGGAGAACGAGCAAAGCTTCGCTACTTAAGCAATAGACAGATGATCACGAGTGGTGGTGGCTGACAGCCACAATGCGCCAAGTCGGCCGAAGATTGCTCTGGAGCTGCTAAGAACAACGCTTTTCGATAGGTCTAGGAGGAAGACACGCCCATGAGCGAAGGCAGCCAATGGAGCAGGCAGGAGGTAGGGCTCCGGGACCTGGCAAGGGCCAGACACGGGCTGGCGCGAGAGCACGCGAGGAGAGGCAAAGAGCTGTTGATGAGCACGCGATGTCTTCCGGAGAACACCACGCGAGGGACGACGGCTCGTCGTAACGGTCTGCAATCGTCGAGATGGTCGACCCAGACGACGGGGCGGCGAAGGTTCGCGGGTGACGGGGCGATCTGCAGATGCAGTCGTTCGGTGCTGGGTGAGGGTGCTGCGTGGTTGGCTGCGAGCAGAGACAGAAGCGTGGCAAGCACGCGAAGACAGCAAGGCGAGGTCAGGGGAGCAATTGCAACATCAACGATAGAAAAGACGCCATCGCCGCGAGGTCATTGCCATAGGGCCAAGCGGATTACGTTCGGTGGTGGAGCTGCAGGCCAGAGCCAGAGGATTGCGTGATGGCCAGCTGCCCGCTAGCGGCACGTTTTAGGACTGGATTCGATTGTGTGATCATGACTTTGCAGGGTCCGCGAATTCTGGTCCCGCTGGTAGCCCTGAGGAACGGCAGAGCCAGCGAGAACAGCGACTTCTCGGGCATTCGGCGCTGGGCCGCGGCGTGGCGAGGTTGAGACCACGCTGAGACACAGTTCGTCTCACACCTCACGGTAGCGGTAGCATTGAGATACACTCCCTACGGAGGACACTGCGCTGGCCGTGCTTCTCTACGCGAACATGACGCCTACGTAAGCTCTTTGTTCGGCCGGCAGTTCAGCGGTCAAAGCGCTGGCGCCGCCGTCTGCGACCGCCTCCCACGGAGCCCGGGTGGCTTCGAACGCCAACACTCAGTCGTCACTATATGCGCATGTTAACGAATGGTTCAACTACTGGCGCTACCCACGGTGGAGTTGCAGAACGCGGGCGGTTGGGTCGATCTCGTCGTAGTAACTTTCATCCGCTGGGTCGCGGCGTCCTTGACCCGATGCGACCGCCGTTAACGGGCTGAGCTCAGTGTCGAGATTTCGGAGACCACAAGCAACGCGGTGCCATCCTGAGGGATACCGCAAAGCAGCAGCGCCACGTCCACGTCTTCGGCCCTAACACCGAGGACGAAGCGCGATGACGAGTGCCGCTGAAGGGTTAACTCGAAGCCAGATGGGATAGGGCAAGATCACCGCGAGAAAGTTGTATGAGAGCGAGGAAACGAGGAAGAAATCTTGCGGGCGCCTACACTTTATCAGCTATCAGCGCAGTACTCACTCTTCTGCGTATCAGTGAGTGCAGTCCGTATTTTCATGCGCACGTGCGAGCCGTCGACCCCGCTTTGGAGCGCGCTTCATGCAGCGCTCCAGCGTGGTGACGCGCCCGCCCGCCTGCCGACGCGACTGGCTGGGATTAACCTTAACACCAACCGCATTGCGACCGCACACACGTCTAGGCTGTGTACGTCAACTCAGCCCTGCACACAATGACGAACCTTGACCTGTTCCTACAGAGAGGTCCTCAGGGCGGTGATGTTACAGCAAGCCTCGAGGAGCTCCGCCAGATTGTGCTTCTTGATGGGATCCCGGCAAACAACGACGGCACGGTAGGCGACATCATCAATCCGCTGCTGAAACCAAACTGACACTGTTTGCAGTCTGATCTCCGCGCATACACCTGGTTGATCCTCCTCAACGCTCCTCCACTCAGCACCGACACGTACCTTGACCTCGTCCGCCAGGGCGCATCGCCTGCCTACGACAAGATCCGCAACGACACCTTCCGCACACTGACCACTGACCCTCTCTTCCGACGCCGCGTGACAGAAAACACGCTCTCTCGCGTCCTCAATGCAATAGCCTGGAAGTTACAAGATGCTCACGAGGCTCGCGTCAATGGCTGGATGTCTCCGCCTACACTGGACATACCAAAGAGCATAGACGGGCGCGACGGCGATGGCACATTTCACTCTCCCGCATCGGTCAGCACACGACACGGAAGAGCGTCTCTTGCCGGGACCGAAGGCTCAGAGGCTGGCGATGTAGCCTCGACAACCAACTCTGTAGCCAGTGTCGGATACGTGCAAGGCATGAACGTTATGGCCGCGCCTTTCCTCTACGCCGCCCGCAGCGAAGCCGAGGCTTTCGCAGGCTTCGATCGCTTCATCACCGTGGAAGTGCCCGGCTACGTCCGCGGGAGCATGGACGGCGTTCACAAAGGCCTCGCGCTCGTGGACAGGCTGCTCGAGCTGCTGGACCCCGAGCTGGCGAATCACATGCTTTCGAAGGGCATGAAAGCCGAAATCTACGCCTTCCCCAGTGTGCTCACCATGTGCGCGTGCACGCCTCCTCTGCCTGAGGTGCTCATCCTCTGGGACTTCCTCTTTGCCTACGGTCCACATCTCAACCTTCTTTGCATTGTCGCTCAGCTCGTCATCGCCAGAGATCAGCTCCTCAACACCACGAGTCCGAAACCTGACTTCAAGCCTCTGAGAGCGAAGCAGACCGTAGACGTCACTCTGGAGCTAGCGAGGAAGGTGCCCGATGACCTCTATCAGGAGATGCTGCTACACGCCAAGTGAGAGACTCTAAGGGCTGGAAATCTCAAAACAGCGCATAATCGGAGGTGCTCGATCAAATTGCGAGTGTTAGCTAGATCATGCATATGAGCGCATCGCAAGCTTTGCATGCTCGGTGAACAATTCCGACAGCACTCTTGATCGGGACCCAATCCACTGGGCAACATCTTCGGGTCCTGAAAGACTTCAATGCTCCACATGAGGGACGCAAATCCACCTAAAGAGCTTTGCGAGGCAAAGAGGAGGTACGTGCGGTGTCAGTCGATCCAGGCAATCGAATTTACGACATGCCGACCCGGAGTAGAACTGGAAATGGAGGAAAGAAAAATAGCGAATAACCCGGCGCTGCGCTGGTGTTACTGCAGGCTGTTGCCATGAGAATGACACTATGCAGGGCTCTTCGAGTCGCTAGTGGAAGTCCCATGGTCAATGCCAGGCGACACCGCGAACAAACGCTTTGCAGGGCTCTTCGAGTCGCGAGTGCGGGTTCCGCGATCGTCCAGCAGTCGAAGGCGCAGCGTCGGTGGATCAAGAAATGGAGGAATAGGAAAAGAGCGAATAACCCGACGCCGCGCTGGTGTCTGGCTGTGCGACACGTGAGGACAAGTACTACGCAGGGCTCTTCGAGTCGCTAGTGCGAAACTCATGGTCGTCCAGCAGACAAAGGCGAAGCGTCGTTGTATCCTTTGGACTGGCAATTGGCTGAAATTCTCGTGTCGGAAACGAGAACACGAATCATACTCTGCGCGAGACGCTCTAAGCAGTCCGCATGCATTCTCCAGATCTAGAAGATCTGGATACAACCAAAAACAAGAACTTGATCCTCTTCCATCAAACAAAAAATACACCGCGTAAATGCAATCTGAGAAAATGATTGCCATGCGGCGGGCTCTGACCATCATCGCCTCGCGGTTGACCATACTTCGTGAGAGAGTAGAATAGTTACAAGAATACACCTATCATACATCTACATCGTATAATGTCCCACAACACGTGCTACCTCGCGGACTCACACATTACCTGTCTCGAGCCGCTATCCGCAAACGCAAACCCTCCAACCCTCACGACCTCAGCGCGATCCTGCCCCTAGTCCCAACAGCCAACGCAATCCAGCCCGCAATCAACGCCGTGCCTCCCAGCGGCGTCACGGGGCCCATGACCTTGAAGCGTTGAGGGTCGAGAACCAGCAAGTAGATCGAGCCGCTGAACATCGTCATGCCGGCCGTCAGCAGCGACTTGGCCCAGATCTTCTGCTTGCCTGGGTACGCGGTCTCGACTGCGAGCAGGGCGACGGAGTGGATGAGCTGGGAATCTCTGTCAGCGAAGAAACCCTGATTAGATCGAAGTTTCAGTGTCGTGTATTTACTTGGTAGTGTGCGGCGGTGCCCCAGTTGGCGACCTTTGCCTCCGGGATGCCGCGGGCTTTCAGGCCGTGAGCGCCGAAGGCGCCGAAAGCGACGGACGCTGCGCCGTAGAGGCTTCCTACTGTCCACCAGTTGATAGGCATGCTGTATCGATTTGTTGTGTTTGAAATGAGAAATGGAGAAGGGATTCCTGATCGAATGAAGGTACAGCAACCGCTGTGATGGGAAGAGCTCAGACGCCGGGAGACCGAAGTCCCGAGCCGAAGGTGGATTCCTTGGGTGCTCTTGGAGGCTCTTGCGAGTGACCGGCAAGTAGTGAACACGATAGGACTTTTTATTATCGACAATGTAAATGCGTCTTTGGTACAATAGATGTGAAAGGTGTATAACCAGGTGTCAAATACACGAACCTGTGATCCCGAGGGATCTGCGAATCTTTGCTCACGTTGCGTTGTATTGAGCACGGCTTGTTTCACCTCACCCGACGTCCCCATTTCTGCAAGTCTGAGCTATTGGCTGCTGCTCTTCCATTCAATCCTCAGAACATGGACTTCTAGATGCCAAAGGCTCCGTCCAACGTCTGCACGATTTCGCTGGGGGATTCTTTTAATGTCACGGGGCACACAATGTTCATATTACCACTATACAATAATACCCTATTGTGTGCAAGATGGACGACGGCTCGGATGATCTCGAACATGTCAAACGCGGGAATTATTCAAGCGATGAGGATGGTTCGGGCGACCGAGATCGTTCAAGCGAACAAGTGACAACAGCAAGCGCCGTGGAGAGAAATTTCGCTTCCGACAAAAATGGTAACGGGCATGCCGACAAGACTGAGACTCCCACAGCGCTCGAGAGCCAGGATCGCAAAGGCAAACAACGCCACGATGAGGTCCCCAAATCGAAACCTCATATTCTCCGCGCCTATCGCGATCTTCTCAATCTGTCAATGGCGGAGGCTTTGGACCCGGACAGTGGCACTGACCCTGACTCTCTACCATCATCGCAAATCGGCGTTTCAATCTGGACCTCACAGGAGAAGCACAAATTCTTCTCAGCACTCCCGTCGTGTGGCCCTGGAAACATTTCTGCTCTGTCTGCAGCTATCAGCACAAAGTCTGAGCCCGAGGTCAAAGCCTACATCTTGCTTCTTCAGGCAGGCGTTCGAGAGCTTGATGCCCCAGGCATACGAGTGGAGAAATTCGATCTTTCTGACATTCCCGCGGCGGCGGAGATCGGAGAAACGACTTTGAATGCAGAGTACCTGTTAGCAGAAGCGCTGGAGAAGAGAGCGAGAGATGCAGAGGAGGACCTAGAAAAGAAGAAATGGGGTGATGATGGCTGGCTGATCGACGAAGACCAAGCAGCCGAAATCGAAGCAAAACACGATACTGTGGACATGACTGGCACCGGAGCTGGTGACGAAGATGAAGAAGAGGTCAAAACTGGCCCCAACCATTACGACGACGCTGAATCTCAACACGAACTGGATGATGAGAGCAAGTACGAACACCCGCTGAATTCCAACCATCTCCTGAAGCCTGCCGCTTTCCTGCAACTCTCCCGATCGCTGTACATGAACTCCTCGAACTTGGAACAGAACTGGCACAACGTCATCGAGGGAGATCCATCCGTCTCCGGTCCGAGTATACGACGGACCGCTTTCGACGATCTCTATAATCTGACGGTATCGCTCACACGGCGACTAGTCCAAGTTGCCATCTTCCAAGGTCTCTCTCGCTTGAGGGCATCGTCCGACAGTCGCCACATCCCCCACGTCACCCGAAATGATGTCGAAGCTTCGCGAGATATCATCGGGCTGAAAGTGAACAAACCCGCTTATTGGGCAGCAGCCGTCAGGCGATGCCGCGTTGAGATATATGGCGACACTACCAGGCTGAGGGCCGTAGACGGTAGACACGGAACGAAAAGAGGCTTCAAGCTCACCCAGAAAGAGTTGGAACTAGAGCTTGGAGTGAAAAGCCCGGACGCAGCCCCTCGCCCAGACGAATCGATCGAAAACAATGACGACACTTACAGCGACGATCTCGATAGCGACGCCTATACATTCGCTAGCTCCTCCGAGTCTTCAGATGACGAAGACTCCAAACCACAAAACGATAAGGCGACAACACAAAAAGGTCGCAAAAGACCTCTAAGTCCCATCAGCTTCGATAGAGCTGAAAGACGATACCTTGAGTCCCTCGATCGTGTCAACAGCAAAGTTGAGGAGAACGAGCTTCGCTCCGTTATGGGCTTAGAACCTCTGCCCGTGAAGCCACGATCAAAGCCTGAATTCCTATTCAAGCGTGCTGCATTTGAGCAAAGACCTCCGGGTTGGAGGGAAGTGGTTCAATATGAGGCTCCTTGGGAGCAGCCATGCGGCTTGCCCGAGCAGGCTGAATTCGGGAAGACGGACGTTGAGGGGATTAGAAGGCGCAAACGGCGACGCATTGACTCGGAGACTCATGAGGAGTCAAGAGATGATGAGGAGGAGCTGAACGAAGACGATGCGAATGGAGGAGTTTCGCGGCAATCAGAGACGCTCGTGCACGACAGTGATGAGGATCCTGGTGCTGTATCTCAGGATGAGAATGAGGACGAGAGCGACGAAAGCTGACACGGTGAGCGAGGGGAAGCTCAAAAGAAGTACACTGGCGCCGTGACGGTTCCACATTCTGAAGCAAAGTACCATTGGAAGGGTCGAACGAACTCGGACGAATTTCCTCGAGTGCAAAGCCAATGTAAGTAGTTTTAAGCAAAGCATGTCTCTTGACAGCCTCATGTCATCTCCAGTGCTCCCGTACACATAAAGCACCACCTTACGATCCGCACTTCACAATTCGGCTAGGGCGCTCTCAGCAAGCGCCACGTACTTCTCAGACTTGTACCGCTTCCTCTCCCAGCCCTTCGCCCTCCGCTCCTCGATCCTCTTCTCCTTCTCAGCCTTCTTGACGTCTACCGGTGTGAAAGACCAAAAGCTCTTGGAATGCGGGACGCGCTTCCCACTGGCGGTGGCATTCGGTGTGATACCCACTCTCGGGCTCCTTGACATGGCTATGCGCGCAGCGCGCTCGGCTTGCGCAACAGTGGTTCTGAGCTTGGCTTGGTGGAGCAGGGCGAGGTGGGTTTGCATTTGAGCGTGCATTCCCGAAAGGTGCTCGGAGAGAAGAGTGAGATCAAGAGGTGCCTGGACCGAAGCGGAGTCGAGGACTAACTCTGGTACAGCGGGTGTCGGTGCACAGAGCAAAGTCTGTTGTGGCGGTGTTGGTGGCGAAACAGGTGAGCCGATCTTGGAAGTATCGTACATTTTCGCTGAATCTGGATCAAGCGGAGATACCGTGTAGGTATCTTGAGCGCCTGAGGTCGAGTGGAAATGTCTAGACGGAGCACCGGGTGTCTGCGGAGAAGGCATACGCTTTTGACCTGCGAGCGATGGTGTATCTTGGGACGAGGTGGTTCGGGGCGGAGACGATACGGCCCTTGGGAGACGAGGATAGGCAGGATTGTGATTGTTGTAAGGCAGTTTCGGCGGTAGGTGGTATTGCTTCGGTGGAGAGCCGGGACGAATTGGCCTAAGCAGGCCCTGCGATACTGATCTGCTGAGGTTCGGTCTAACGTCAAGGAGGGACATGCTGCTGTAATCGCGCTGCAATGGCTGGTCCAGGAGAGACATGCGAGAGATATCCCTCCGTAGGACTCGATGAGGGGTCAATATATCGTCGAAGTCGTCCTGGCTGTCGTTATCGGATGCTTCAGCGTCCTTCGGCTCATCGGGTGTACTGTTGTCATCGCGATCCGATTCAGGGTGGGTGTGAGGAGGAGGTGTGTTCGGCGAAGGCACGTCAATTCCATATGTGGAATACTCGCTAGCAGATGATGAGCAGCGCGTCGGTGTTGGCGTTTCCTCGAACACGTCGAGTTGTAACTCAGCCTTTGTCAGAAATGAGTGGCACTGCTCGAGTGTCGGAAACTTTTCGATCGCCTGCCGATAGTGTTGCTCGGCTTGATTGAAGGTCGAGATCTTGAATGAGGACTGCTCATGCATCGAACGCGCCAACTCATCGTGAGCAAGCGCGAGGTAGAACGTAGCGAATGCTTCAGAGAACGGGTGATTCTCAATAGTCTCGTCGCATGACTTCAGTACTGAATGACTGGCGTCGATGCATTGTTGGTATCGCTTCAGGAGCAAGAGCCTTCTGATGTGTAGAAGCTCCTCTGGGTAGTTTTGAGTGATCGTCATGTTGGCCGGCCAGGTGCTCGGGTGGTGATTTTGTCTATGTGAAGGAGAAAATATGAGTAAGAGCGAGGAAGTGGTGAAAAGCAAGCGCGCGGCAGTCTCCGCTGTGCATGAGTGCAAAAGAGGAGGCTGTTGAAGTGTGAGGGTTGACTCGAGGCACGACGCAGTTCTGAAATATCTCTAGCTGGCAGAACACGGTACACAGGGAAACTGCGAACTCGTCAAGTCCAACGATTACGTACTTCCAAAACAATTTGTATTAGGGGCTGTCGTGACTGATGATTCTTTCTTCTATCATTGGATGGTTACTGTGCGAATATGATCACTGAAAGGTTGATTATATGACATTCTAGAAAAATCCTCCGGGTTCTCATTCATCTTCACTTCTACCTGAAAGAAACGTATACCTCACGCTTCCGATCCGGTCGCTTGACATCACTGTATGAACGCTAGGCGGATGTGCCACAAACGGCCTTATCTTTACAGTTTCCCGATCGCGGTCGCCCTTACAATTCATCATGAGCTATATCCTTGACAAACTGGTAGCAGAGATCCCAAGTATCCAGGTCGTACCGTCCCCATCTCGCAGCTCTTTTACTAGCTGCAAATGTGTCAGACTGGTGAACTTCGTTCACTATCTGGATCTGCTCTGTAACCCTTTGCGCTTTCAAGGCGTTTTTGAACATATCTACATGGCCATCAGTCCAGCACTGACCGGTAAACACCAGATCCACGGCGCCTTTGTCAGACGGGCTCAAGCTATCAGTTAATGTGGCGAGTTTTCCGGCAGCTCGGTCCCAATGGTCAAGCAACTCATCACCTCGCTTTTGCTGATCGACGACATCATGATCACCCAGCTCAGAAAAAGTACTCCAGGGTGTCCATAAGGTTTGCGGTCCCTCTACCCAGAGTGAAAGGCTGTCGTTGTTGTAGTCAATTACTATGCTCGTGGGAGATAGAGTCCTCGCGCCACAAATTTGGTTATCAAGCTCCGCCGACATGACTTCTCTGATGCAGTGATGCTTCCTCGTGTGCGATAGACTCTGGAAAGACGTAGGGGTGGCGAGCATTCGATCATAGCTGTCAAGTATTCCTTGCCAATCTGACGGCTCATCCAAGCGGAACTTGTTTCGATACAGTGCCACTGAGAACTTTCGAAGCGTGTCGCGCAACCATATTGCTTGGAGTCCTCGACTCCAGTCTATGTTGACGTCGTCTATGCCCAGACCAGGCTCTGTGGCCACTGTGGTAAAGAAGAAATTTGGTACAACGATGCTGGCGAATCCCCACAAGCGAGGCTCCGTGGTGTTGAACAGACGGAACATTCCCTCCGTCATTTCGTGTCTCAAGTTCCGGACTGCGTTTGTGACGATTTTTGCTTCGAGGTCTTGTTTGTATTCGTCACCTTCAAATACCTCTGGGGAATAAAGCGGTTTGTTGAGAAACCAGACCATGAAGTTATCCCGCCAAGAGTGTTCGGGCCTGCGAATGTACCTCTCTCGCCGTGCATGTTCTTCCTCACGACCCCGTGTCGACGTGGTCTGTAGATCGCTAGGGTCCGAAGGTAGTTTTTGTGTGAGATAAGCCTGACGGCAAGTTTCGAGATACTTGCGCATAAGTGATTTGTACTCAGAGTCACCAGGGACCACAGCGAGGCTGTAGGTAGATTCGTTCCCGAGCGTGACGGAAGCAAACAAGCGATCGGCAGTGAATTCGACGCCAAATGATGGCTCGCGGTTGTCCCCAGTTGGTCTCTGGATCCGTTTTGGTTTTGGGTACACTCCGTACAATCTCAGCGGGCGGAGGCAAATCGGCACCGAACAAAGGCACAATAAAATCAGAATGACACAAAGGTATATGCGTTTCATGGTGGTCAACGTAAGACTTCAAGGTTGCGTGTTGTCCGATGGGGAGGAAGAGGTTGGAGAATGGAGAGAGCCTCCGCGTTTGACGTAGCGACTGCTGTGAGGTCGCCTACAATAGCAACCAGCGAGCTTTGCGATGTTGTGGTACGCCATTCACTGAGCACTGCCATGCGTCCGTCAATCTCGAGTCTCCAAGGTCATCGAGACGTTTATTCACTATAGATATGGTATTGACAATGTCATTGCCGCACCGTCAGCTGGCGCGACAAACATTGTGATACTGCAGTGCCTATCGCTTACCTAGTCACTGTAGAGCATATGGATTTTTACCCCTATATAAATATCTTCTAATCTAGGAGTGCCAGAATATGAGTGCTTGTCTACAATATACCAGATTTGACGGGAGTACCCAAAGCAACATGGCTTCAAAATCCTTCATGATGTACTTGACTACCTTCATTACCCTCATCGTGCTGGCCTCTATGCCGAGCCAGGCTGGCACTATCGGCGCGATACAGGAAGACTACACGCTCAAGCAGATGAATTCGACAAACATCACCAAATCCGAAGAGATAGATTCCAACAACTTGTTACGCATTGTCGGACTCGTCGGCTGTAAGAGTAAAGAAGATCGCAAAGCCGTGAATCAAGCGTTTGCAGACGCTATCGAAATCGCTGCAGCTGTCGCGCCTACAGTTGGCGATGTCGATAAGATCGATCCCAAGTTATGGCACAATAAAGTTTGGTGGGGAGAGTACGACCCTAAACCTTGGATGGCAATCACAGGTGAGATAGAGTTATGGTACCCTTAGATTGCATTTGTGTTCACTAACAAACAAGCTCAGCGAGCCTGAGGCGGATGCGAGGCATCAAGGATCAATGGTGGTTGGGCGATATATTCAACGCTCGGTGAGTATCGGAAACATGTCGTGCTCAAACTGGCATGTTCGAACTGACAGCTTGGCTCTTCAAGATACTACGAAGTGAGATGCCATAACGCCAATGATCTGCTTAATGCGGAAGGTCACGGTTGCAGACGCGGCTCAGATGGTGGTAATCCGCATGCGCATACTGTCTCAAAAAAGTAAGTCGGTAACACTTACGACACCATCGTCCTTTGTGACAATTGGTTTGAGGACTTGATTCCATTCAGGGAAAAGGTTACTCGGATGGATGACCCGAACACAGTTTATCGTCGCGACAATCTGCTGAGCCTGAAAACTCAAGGTACGTTCGTCAGTACACCGCGAACTACACCGCGAACTCTGGGAGGATACACTAGAACCTGACTCGTTCTTAGGGTCAACGTTTCTACATGAGATGTTACACACAGGATTCGACCAGATAGAAGATCGCGCCGGTCTGACAAGACCCCCTGCTGGGGATGTAAAGATTCGGAGGAAAGGGTTTAAGGGAAAGGCTTACGATGCCGCAAAAGCAAAATATTTGGCCAAGGCGACCGTTGGAGGGATGCTGATGGCACGCAAAAATGTTGATAACTACGTCTACTACGCGCTCTGGTGCTTCGTCAAAGCGCGCTGGGGTGTTGATGCGACTCAGCCTCCAGCAGCATGGAAAAACCCGCCACCTGGTCAAGCGGACGGTTACACAATCTACCGTAATGGTGAAACTTCTTTGCCTGACGCGGAATATGAAGCGGAGCTCGATCCAGGCCGAATGGACGAGAGCGATGCATCGTACTTCTCAGGCCAAGTTTGCAACACGGACGCGGACTGCGAAGGCACGTGTCCCCCAGATTACAGGTTCTTTTGCTCCAGTAAAGACGCTGGAAATGCTTGCACATGCCTTTTGGGCTTTCGGCCCCCAAGCTGACGAGCCTTGATTTGCGGACTGGTTTTCGAGGCTAAGTGGTGTCATATGTATTTGTAGCTTGAATGATTTAGCAGGAATGAGAAAAGTGATTGTGAGAGAACGTTCGGAGAATCGGTCCCAATCTAGCCAAGGCTTTCTCCACACGGAAACAACACAAGCGTTGCGGGGTGCATACAAGCTAAGATACCTTCTTCCTCGTACCCAAGGGCGGAGAACCTGAACGCTTACTGTGTGGACTTACTCGTCCTGCCGTTCTCCCTTGATGCCTCGATAGAGACCGACCCATAGCAGTGATTGGCTCAGCGTGTCCGACTCTACATGCACTTTCCCGTTCCAAGCACCTGAGTCTAGACACTAACGAGGCTTGAGAAACATACCTAGGTTAGAATCTCGAGGACGACACCGTTGGCGCCCCGGAGAGTGGTCAAAAGTCTATCAGAGCCTCCTCGCCTCTGATAGGCGGCTGAGAATCCTATCCAAGTCATGCAGACAAGCCGCGCCTAAGTGAAGCCAAGCGTGCCTCCATCTGCAAGCCACGTGCAAGATGATTTGCTTAACCCCGCGCCCTAGCTCTATGTGCAGGGCTCGTTTTGGGGGTGACACGTCTTGTTCCTCGGTCCATTGTGTAACAGCGAGATGGATGGGCGCGGATGCCTCGGCACGTAGAGTGTTCATGATCTGCGGGACGGTCATTGACTATATGACATTGCGTTTCTGGCCTCTGTAACGGTAGGTCAGATCGTTTCCTCATTCTCGGAAGCAACACGGGCAGTAAGAGCATTGCTGCAATCTGTGTTCTCTGCTCACCTTTTTTGTTCATCTCAAAAAGGGTCATAAGGGCCGCGCGGTGATGGTTTCCAGTAACAGCTCAGGTGAGGCTTCTCACAGATACTGCACGTGTCAACAGAAACATATCCTGAACGAAGTTGCAGGGAGTCCTTCGTCGACTCCGGTGGAGCCAAAGACTGCAGGAGCGACGGAACACATCGAACAGGTGCACACAAACGAGCGAGTGCCTGGACATGAGAACTACTACGAGAAAAATGGCTTGCGAACTTACGGGGATGACGCGGATCATGACCACGCTCCGAAGATGACCTTCAAGCGTATGATGAGTCTGATCGCGATGGCGTTCTGTGAGTGCTGTCACCTCCCAAACCTTTGTGAACGGACTGACAGTGAACTGGGTAGTGTGGACCGGATCACAGATTCCCGTATACCTCTTCGGTGGTGTCCCACCATACGTCTACCGCGACATTGGCGGAGCCGATCGCTGGATCTGGTTCGTCCTCGCCAACTTGCTTTCGCTCGCTGCTGTCTGTCCATTCGTTGGCTCCATTTCCGACCTGATCGGGCGTCGCTGGGTAGCATTGATTGGAGCGGGTTTTATCGTGGTCGGTATGATCATCTGCTCAACAGCTCACACGATGAACATCTTCATCGGCGGCATGGTATTCGCAGGCATCGGTGCTGGCGTTAATGAGCTAACGGCACTGGCTGCCACGTCCGAACTGGCACCTACAAGCCAACGCGGCAAATATGTCGCCGTCCTGATCTTCACCATCTTGCCTTTCTGCCCGTCGGTCCTGTGGGCACAGCTAATCGCCTACCACTCTTCCTGGCGCTGGATTGGTCTCTTCTGCGCCTTGTGGGCTTTCATCGGTCTTGTCATGACCGCCATCTTCTACTTTCCCCCACCGCGTGTTAACTCCCAAGGACTCAGCCGCAAGCAGGTACTCTCGCAGATCGATTACGTGGGTGGACTCCTGTCGGTCAGCGGTATGATCTTGTTCCTCGCTGGAATGCAATGGGGAGGGTATGTCCATCATTGACACTGTTTATACCCACCAATTGGCTGACTCTCACGCAGATACCAGTACCCCTGGGGCTCAGCACACGTCCTGGTCCCACTGATTCTTGGCTTCGTACTCATCGTGGCATTCGTGCTCTGGGAGGCTTATGGTGCAAAGAATCCAATGTTCCCGAAGCGCCTGCAGCAGGATCCTCGCATCCTCGCCCTCACCTTGGTCATTACATTCATCTCCGGAGCCAACTTCTTCTCCATTCTCATGTTCTGGCCAACGCAAGCCTTCGTAAGGTTCCTGAAGTAAAAAAGATCGAGAATGTCCTTGCTGACCAATTTCGACCAGAACGTATATGGCCACGACCCGATCGGTGTGGGCGTCAGAGGTATTCCAGTTGGATTCTCCATCCTGGCAGGCGCTTGCATTGTGCTGTGGCTACTGTCTGTTTTCAGAGGCCACAACAAGGAGTTGCTCATTGTATCATCGGTGTTGATGACTGCTGGCTGTGGCGCACTAGCAGTTGCTCGTACGGACAACCTCTACCAGCTCTGGGGCATCCTGATTGTTGCTGGACTGGGCATCGGCGGTATGTGATCATGAACCACCAAAATGTCAAAGACGACAGACTGACACTTCCGTACAGGCATTGTGGTCCCAGCTTCGATCATCTGTAAGTAGCGTCAGGTTGTCACTTTCATAGCATGGGGCCTGACCAGTTCCCAGCAACGATCATCTGCCCAGACGATCTGATCGCCACCGTCGCGGCACTTACCCTGGCCATCCGAGTTATCGGTGGCTCAGTCGGGTACTGCGTGTAGTAAGTCTCCCCCTCGCCACGTTTCACAGCAGCCATCCACTGACCGCGCCCCAGCTACAACGTTTTCATCTCCAAATTTGTGCCCGCCGCGACGCACTACATTGGCGGGGCCATGGCGACAAAGCTGAACATCACCTCGCCAGAGCTCATCGGTGAGGCCATTGAGCTGACTGGCGCCTCTCTCCTGGAGAATCTGCACGAGATCCCTGGCATTGCCGGCGTGCCTGGAGCGTACGAGCTGGTTGTGGGTGCAGGACAGATTGCTTACGCTGAAGCGTACAAGTACGTGTACTACGTGAGCATTGCTTTCGGTGCGGTCAGTATCATTGCAGCATGCTTTCTGGGAGATATCAGCAAGTACATGGACGACCATGTTGCTGTGGTTATGTAGGGTGGGCTGGATCTGTACGCAACGGAGGAGAGGCTCCACAAGGTGGGGCTTCCAGTCGATCATTCATGTTTGTATATTGCACAAATGCTCGATCTCGAAACCAGCTGCCGATGAGTAACTCTTAACGTTTGCTTGAAATAACATTTCTGGTGTCTCTTATTACTAATGATGAGCTTCGCCTTCTCCTGCTTCCTGCTTCCCCGGAGATTGGCGCCGACCTGCAGGGGTCGAAACTCAATCTCCAAACGCCTGGCGCGAGCTCGCCCTTGACGCCATACATATACCCATCAGCTGCGCGGGCGCGGTGACGGAGCCGTACCACCCAACTGACCCTCGAAGAACACACACCGCCTGCTTTTTCAGCCGGTCAACACCCCGACTCCCTTCCTTCTCACGACATGCAATAGCCTCACCATCCTCACCCAACATGCCCTTCAAGGCCCCCGAATCCTACGAGCTCGACCGGCCCGTCTCGCCCTCGCGCGAGCCCTTCGACGGCCCCTACCGGTACTCCTCGGACTCCGAAGTCTCGGTCATCGACGAGTTCGACCCCCTCAAGAGCGCCGACCGGCCGTACAAAGACGATGCATCGCAGCCGCTGCGGTCCGTCTTCGACTCCGATAAGAGCGCGCGGCAGCCGCTCGCGTGGCTGGACTCGCAGTGGCGGCGCGGGGGGTGGCAGCGATGGCTGATACCGAGTCGGTTTTTGTGTGTGCTGGTGTTGCTGTTCGTCGCGACGCTTGTGCTGTTGCTGAGTGCGGGCGGGCTGTGGGTTTATCATGAGGCTGTGCCGAGCTATGGGCAGAGCGAGCCTTGGTATCCGAGCCCGCCGGGCGGGACGGTGGAGAGGTGGAAGGAGAGTTATGAGAAGGCTGCGAAGTTGGTTGAGCAAATGACGCTGATCGAGAAGGTGAATGTCACGACTGGCACGGGGTGGAGCATGGGCATGTGCGTTGGCAATACGGGACCGGTTGACAGGCTGGGGTTCCCCAGTCTGTGTCTCCAGGACGGACCTCTGGGGCTGCGGTTTGTGGACAATGCGACTGCTTTCCCGGCTGGTATCACAGTAGGCGCAACGTGGAACAAGCAATTGATGCACAAGCGAGGCCAGGCGCATGGATTTGAAGCGAAGAAGAAAGGAATCCATATCCTGCTCGGACCCTCCATGGGTCCTCTCGGTCGACTACCCGCTGGCGGGAGAAATTGGGAAGGATTTGGAGCAGATCCTGTGCTTCAGGGTATCGCCGCAGCCGAGACGATCAAAGGTATCCAAGAGTCTGGCGTGATCGCAACAGCAAAGCACTACGTCGGCAACGAGCAAGAGCACTTCAGACAGTCGTGGGAATGGGGTACGCCGAACGCCATCTCTTCGAATATCGACGACCGAACACTGCACGAGGTCTACGCATGGCCGTTTGCCGACAGCATTAGAGCCGGAGTAGCATCCGTCATGTGCTCGTACAATCAAGTCAACAATTCCTACGCTTGCCAGAACAGCAAGCTCCTCAACGGTATCCTCAAAGATGAAATGGGATTCCAAGGCTTCGTCCAGTCAGACTGGCTTGCGCAGCGATCTGGCGTTGCTTCGGCGCTCTCAGGACTCGACATGTCCATGCCAGGAGACGGTCTGCGATGGCAGGACGGCAAGCCTCTGTGGGGCGCGGAGCTCACGAAAGCTGTTCTCAACTCAAGCGTTCCAATGGAACGTCTGGACGATATGGTACTGCGCATTGCAGCGGCGTGGTATCAGCTCGGTCAAGATGACAAGAAGAACTGGCCTAAACCTTCCGACGGCGGTGGACCCAACTTCAGCAGCTGGACAGACGAGGAGTATGGCCAGCTGCACCCAGGATCTCCGAACTCGGATGAGAAGGGTCTCGTCAACAAGTTCGTGCCGGTCCGCAATACTGAAGAAGGAGGCGATCACGATAAGCTTGCTCGCCAAATTGCGACTGAGGGCATTGTTCTGGTGAAGAATGAGGGCAAGGTTCTTCCCATCCATCGCAAGGGCAGCGACTATTCTGACAGCAGCGCCACCGGCAAGTTTAAGATTGGAGTATTCGGAGAAGACGCCTTCTCCAACTCCAAAGGCAACAATGCCTGCGCTGATCGAGGCTGCAACGAGGGTACGTTGACCATGGGCTGGGGATCTGGCGCGGTAGAATTGCCATACCTGGTCACGCCTATCGATGCCTTGCGCAAGAATTTCGATTACAGTACGATCGATCTGTCTGAAGTCCGCGACAACTCTGATCCTCAGACGCAAAAGATTGCCGCTGACCAAGATTTGTGCATCGTTTTCATCAACTCCGATGCAGGCGAAGGCTTCATTAGCTGGGATGGCGTCAAAGGCGATCGGAACGACCTCTATGCACAAAAGGGCGGCGACGCTCTCGTGCAGAAGGTTGCTGCCAACTGTGGAGGAACTAACAGCAGCGGGACTGCGGCCAATACGATTGTGGTCA
This sequence comes from Cladosporium halotolerans, assembly GCF_011745625.1. NCBI lineage: Eukaryota > Fungi > Ascomycota > Dothideomycetes > Cladosporiales > Cladosporiaceae > Cladosporium > Cladosporium halotolerans. The sequence goes on along the minus strand of NW_027191468.1, from coordinate 460,773 downwards.
TGCATACGGTCGGACCGGCCATTCTCGAGAAATGGATAGACCTTCCTGGTGTCAAAGGTGTTCTCATCGCGCACCTGCCCGGCCAAGAAAGCGGAAATGCAGTGACTGATGTCCTCTTCGGCGATGCGAACCCGTCCGGCCATCTGCCGTACACTATCGCAAAAGCGGAGAAAGACTACGGGCCCGACTCTGGTATCCTGTACTATCCGAACAACATTGTGCCTCAGCAAGACTTCAAGGAAGGCCTATACTTTGATTACCGATACTTCGACAAGCACAACGTCACCCCAAGATACGAATTTGGCTATGGTCTCTCTTATACCACGTTCAGCATCTCCTCGATGTTTGTGGGCGTACAGGGCTTGGTCGGCGGGTCAGAGCCCGCGCCGCGACCAATGGGCGTTGAGCCACCGAAGCTAGACACCAAGAAACCAGATCCCAAGGAAGCAGTCTGGCCTAAGGGGCTGCGGAAGCTGAAGAAGTATATCTACCCATATATCGACTCCGTCTCGGACGTCAAGTACGGCCGGTACCCGTATCCTGAAGGCTACGACAAGCCGCAGGAACTGTCTCCCGCAGGAGGAGAGGAAGGCGGTAATCCGGACCTCTGGACTCCAGCCGTGAAACTGCAGGCGACTGTCTCGAACACTGGCGATGTCGTTGGTGACGCTGTCGTCCAGCTATACGTCTCCATGCCGCAAGACGTGAAGTCTGCGTCGGGCAAGCACGTCGACATGCCTGTACGCGTGCTGAGGCGGTTCGACAAGTTCCGCATCCACAGCGGAAAACAGACAATGATGCTTTTCGAGGTGTCGAGGAAGGACCTCAGCTATTGGGACGTTGAGCGCCAGAATTGGGTGCTTCCGAAGGGCAAGTTTGAGGTCTGCTTGGGCTTCAGCTCGAGGGATTTGCCTGCATGTGATACTTTCGAGCTGTAATTCGGGCTATGAGCCGGTGTTTCGGGCGCATGGATGGGACGGGACGGATCTTGTATGACAGTAAAGACATATACCTCGGATTTCTCTATTTTATTATTGCATGATTATGCACGCGACCTCTTTCGGCTTTCAGACGCGTCCACATCCCGAATGCAATGCGAGACACAAAGCGCAGGGACCTGCCTCCTCCTGCCGCCAGCCGAGCCCTGCGTCATTGGCCCGATAGGCTGGACTGCTGGATTGGTACGCCCGCCCATGAAGATTTCCTAGCCCAAACGCGACACCGCAGATCAACACCCATCCACCGCTGCAGCAGTCCATTCCTCGTTTTGCCGATAGAAGATCCATCCCACCTTCCCTTCTGGTTCAGCAGTATCGCCCGTTGTGTCCGCAGCCTCTGCACCGGACCCGGCCCGCCAGCCCACTCGGGCTACACTCTGCCGACCACAAACGAACTCTCATCCCAGAGGCTCGACCCGGACAAGCAAACCGCTTTATTATGCGACCAGGCTCGGCGACCGGGGAAGAAACTCGGCCACTGGCCGCGCGCACGACATCCTCCAGGCCGCAAGTCCACCCGCTGGACAAGCCAACCCTGATGCAGCGCCAGTCCTCGACCTTCAAGTACCACACCTTCCCAGCCGCGCCGCCGCGCAACCTGGGGAACCGGTCTTCGAAAGAATCCTTCAAGCAGAATGGCTCCGCGCAGAATGGCTCGACGGGAGTGCCTTCGCCTCCGCGTTCGGAATCCAGCGAGAATGACTCTGAACACCACGAACACCACGAGACACCACTGCCCCGGAAACAGTTGGCGATTTTGGCGGTGATAGCGCTGGCGGAACAGACGGCGTTGAACAGCATAAGTCCGTATTTGCCAGAGATGGCGAGTACATTCCCGGAGGTGTCGGATGGACAAGTTGGGCTATACGTGGGGTTGATCGCGAGTTCCTTCGCGCTGGCGCAGTTCGCGACCAACTTCGCTTGGGGCCTGCTGTCTGATCGCATCGGGAGGAAACCGATTGTGCTGCTGGGGACATTTTTGACGGCTGTGTGCTTCGTGGGCTTTGGGTTCTGTCGGACACTATGGCAGGCGGTGCTTGCGCAGGCATTGATGGGTCTGGTCAACGGCAATCAGGGCGTGATCAGCACTTGTCTGGGGGAGATCACAGATCGTTCGAACCAGAGCAGAGCGTTCACGTACTTGCCTGTCATCTACGGGCTCGGCGGTATCACAGGTCCAATTGTCGGAGGACTGCTGGTGCTCAAGAAAATCCCGTTCACAAACAAGGACAACCCCTACCCCTACTTGCCGCCAAACCTGTTTTCAGCGGCTGTACTAATCATCGACCTCGTCTTGACTATGATCTTCCTCGAGGAGTCGCTCGACGAGGCAAAGAACCTGCCGCCTCTCAGCAAGCGGGTCGGCACACTCTTTACCTGGATCTGGCAGTTCACGAGCTCTCGCCGCCCAACGTACCTCCGCCGTGCCAAGATTCGGAAGCAACATCAAGAGCGGCGACAGCAGTACGGTACCATCTCCGACGGCGCTGAAGATGAGGACTACTCCGACGATGACGAATCTTCCGTTGAGTCTACGCCAGCATTCTTCGCCTCGACCGACGGGTCCAACCGTCTCACTGCTCGCGAGGTTCTTAACCGTGACACAGTCATTTTGCTCATCACCTTCCTCATATTCCAGCTCGCCAACATCTCTTTCAACAGCCTCTACCCCATCTTTGCGCAGGCTCCGCCGCCTACTGGTCGCGACCTGAACCCGGAAGAAATTGGGATCTCACTCGCATTCGCCGGCATTGTGACTATCATCTTCCAGGTCGGCATATTTGGTCGCCTGCGGGAGAAGGTCGGCAACAAGACCACCTATCGTACTGGCCTGGCAGGCTTTGTCGTCGCTTTCCTCTTGATTCCGTGGGTAGGGTACAAGGACGGTTCGCACGGTGGTGTTCGCGGCCCGACAACCACTGTAGGCCGTGTATGGCTTTGGGTCGAACTTGGCGCAGTCTTGATCATCAAGACCGTAGCCGCCGTCGGTGGTCTCACCTCTGCCCTGCTGCTCATCACGAACTCAGCGCCCTCGCACGCCGTGCTCGGCACTCTCAATGGCCTTGCCCAGACGCTTTCGGCCGCTGGTAGGGCCGTTGGGCCTTTTATCAGCGGAGCGCTGTTCACTGCTGCAACTAAAGTCGAGAAGAAGGGCGAGCTGCTGGCTTTCGGCATATTCGCTGGTATCTCGTTCGTTGGCTTTCTGTTAAGCATCGGGATCCGCAGCGCGGCGCTGGAGGCGGACGGCTTCGATGAGCACAGCAGTGATGAGGAGAGCGGTAGTGATGGTGACGATGCGAGCCCGGACAGGACGCGGTGATCGTTGTAGATGAAAGACTAGATCAGATGATTCTTGCTTGCATTTGTCGGCTTGGTTGTTAGCTTTCTAGCGATGGCGTTGAATGGGAGTCATGACTGGTACTGTATATACGCATCTAGAATCGAGTTACTCTATGGTCTCAGTGATCAATCCTGTTTGTGTTCGTCGCTTTGTTGATTGAGGGTACTTGGCGTCTCAAGCTGGGGTTGCCAAATGATCGGGAGCTAACCCACGTGACTTAACCTCACTTACATCCACCGACAAAAATCGACCTTGATACCACAACACCGACGCGTCGATATTCACGCGACATACCCCAAGGTGAGTAACTCTCAGACCGCCTCAGTACCTCGCCTCCCCCGTTCCTTCCGCTTTTGTATATCAACACAGCGTCCCGTTGCCGCGACACGGGAGCAAACGCGCTCTTGGCGCACAACGTAAACATATTGGTTTTGCCGCCCGCTCAGCTTCGACCTACCTCGACTCTTCATCCACCACAGCACATCACCACCAACCTCCCCTTCATTTACCTCACCCCTTCCGCCTCCTCACCACAGCCTGACGGCCACGGGCCTGACAACCCATTCACCCAGACGGCTGTTCCCCTTCTCTTCCATCTTTCCTTTCGCGTACTTCTCGCTCCATTTTCTCTCGAGGCGCAACTACAACCCCCTCGATCCTCAGATCCCCTCAAGACCCTCCGACCCTGACTGAAGCTGGTCATTAACGAAGCATCCGGTCGGTCGACGGTATTGATCCAAGTCTTCGGACAGGAACGCCGTCACTCCCAGAAACGGCTAGTAGACCAGGGACGGGTAAGTTGTCGGCCTCCTCTTCAAAGCTGACCTTCTAGCATCGCTGGCGACACCTCGTCGCCGGCCTTGACATGGTACCGCCTCGCCCAACCTCACTTCACCAGCAACATCACCATCCTCCACCACCGGGCGGCGGTGACCGGAGGGCCAAGACGGCCACCAGGATTGAACCCCTCCACTGGCCTGGAGAGAAGAGGCGGTGCAGCGTTCCGACGGCGCGGCGTGAGCTCCCATCACATGCACTGCGAGGCGAGCGAAGAGCCCCGCGAGCGAGGCGGTGCGATGGTTCAAGAGTAGCCCGCCGGAGCTGCTGCGAGCGATTTGCCGGGGCTGCTGGGGCGGTCCGGGCCCCTTAAGGCGGACAGAAGAGCGGATCTGAACAGAGGTTCTGGGGCGCGCGCGCGCGGAGACCGAGAGGGTGGTACCGATCGGTCGACGCGGGTTTCACGCGCAGTGGGCGACATTGACGGAATTGAGCGTGTTGGGTGGAGCGGCCAATCGTTCCTTCGGGGACTTTTTGAGAGGGGACCTTGGGGGACAGCACGCAATATGCTGAGATATCCGAGCTGATGAGGACACCTCTTTCCGGCCTGCGCGGAGGCCTCTGATTTATTGTGGAGGCCCCGGTGACGCGGAAATTAACATGAGGATCAAGTGGCCCTGATTGGAATCAATGCTTTTTCATCGGTCATCCTGCCTCGATTGGCAAGGTGCTGGAGAAGAGGCGTTGAAGGTTGTTGCCTGTGGGAGCTGAGGTTGGTGTTGGGCGGGCTGTATTCTCCCACAGGCCAAGCGGTCAGGTGAAGATTCCTCTGTAAATCGAAGTCGCCGACATGATCAAGAGCGAGAGTGTGCGGGCTGTGAAGCAGGCTTATGTGTAACAGCGAATAGTGATTCCTCTATACAAGAATAGTCGTGATCTCGTGTCAGAAACTAAAGACAAAGCCAAAAAAAACAGAAATCCTGCCACATATGGCTCATCGCCGAAAACCAATCAAAAGCCCGCTACCAGAAATCAGAAACAACAAAAGCGACAGGTCGAGGCGCAGACGGCCATCGCGGGGATCATCGAAAAATCTCTCAAGCCAACCCTTAACCGAAGCAGAGCATGGCGAAAGGGGGTGAAATAGAAAAAGCAGTGGTGTATCATCTTCCCAACAAGCCGTGACGTAGCGAGCAACTGAGCGCGAGGCGAACCCGGGCTTGAATCGTGGTATTTCATTCAAGCCGCCGCGTCCGAGGAATCCAGGTGGTGTAAACAGAATAAGTTAAGGGGGTTTGATAGAATCGAAATGTCCCAGAGATGTTGCGAGGTCCGGGAGCTGGTGCCGCGCGCGCGCGTGGAATAAATTGCAAAAGAACAAGTAATCAGATGTAACAGTCCGCTCCTCGAGATGGGTAATCGTACTCCGTGGCTGCCAGGAAAAATGAGTGCTTCCGGCGGCCGCGAAGAGCTGCGTGTGCAGGGATTTGAGCGCGCCCTATCGCCGCCGCTCCTCTCCGCACCTGTTGCAGATGGACGGAGTGGTGCCGGCTCAGGGCGCGCCCGGGTATCATCGAACACTCTTGGTGTATATCATCGTAGCCCGTCTACCTTCATACTCCTAATCGCTCCTTCGCATTGGCGTTGCATGCCTTTCATTCTCAGACATCACTTACAGGCTCATTGTGAGCCACTCCCACTCCTGCGGGCCAGTCATCATGTTGGGAGGGACGCCGGGAGGTGGTTGCGGTCCAGAAGCGCTGCCACCCTGCGGACCCATGGCAGCTTGCATGGGCATGGTGTTCTGCTGCGATGAGAACTGGCCGTGCATCGGTGACACCTTTGATTGCGCGTCTTTCCTGCTCCTGAGGCCACCGCCAAGGCTCATGTCATCCGCGTCGCCCATCTCCGTGTCTTGGTTCAGAGTGTTGGACGTTTTGCTCTGACCTCTCTGTTTCTTCGGCGGGATGGCGCGCGTAGGGGCTGACGCGGGTGCGATCGGAGTAGGTTTCGGCGGACCAGGTGCGATGGCAATCGGGTTCTTCGTCGTCGGCTTCTCCGAGGCAGCACTCGTAGGAGTGGTAGCCGCAGTGCCAGTACCAGCCGAGCCTGCGGTTGATTTCGGCGAGTCTGCGTCGTTGGCGGAAGTCCTCGATGGCGTGTTCGTGGACTGCGCGATCGAGTTCTTGCGGCTAGCCATCTTCTTCGATCGCGAAGAAGTGCCAGTCGAAGGGTTGCCACTGCCGCGGTTGCGCTTCTTGATAACATCAGTCTTCAAACTCAATGGTCGAACCACACCATGCAGCTTGAGGAACAAGCCGCAGGCGTTGCAGAGAGGATGACCCTCCGGGTTGCGGCGCCAAAGTGGTGTAGTAGTCGTAAAGCAGTTAGTACAAGTCGTAGGAACGCTGCTGTCGCCGCCAGGACGTGGGCTGCCAGGTCTGGAGGGAGCTGCAGAGCTGAAGTTAGACTCGGGCGGTGAGTTGGGCGAGGATTGCGGGCGAATCGAGAACATGCCAGTGGCCATGCCAACAGTGTTCGGTGTCGAAGTCGTACGAGGGATCTTCCGTGTTCGCTGCGGTCCGCTACGGTTGCGTACGTCGCTGACCGAAGCGGAAGAAGCATGTCCTCTACCAAGTCCGCCCTGGTCCCACCCACCCTGCTGCTGCTGAGGAGACGGAATCATCTCCGCGTGCCCAATAGTCACACCTTTGCGAGGTGGACCGCCGGGATATCGAGCAGCTGTGGGGTTGAACTGGTTGGACAGGTTCTGCTCCCACTGGTAGCTGTTCGGCACGTCTGACACTGAAAGATTGTCGTCCATAGGCGAAAAGCTCTGGGACATGCTTTGGTCGCCAAAAGACATCACATCATCCTCGTCGTTGTCGGAGTCAGCGCCGAAAGTGAACATGTTCTCGGTGCGGCCAAAAGGAAGACTGCTCGGGCCGCCAAAATCGTGTCGCATGTGCTGACTATCGAAATTACTGGGCATCTGGAATGCGGATTGGCTGAAAGAGCTCGGTTGGCTGGCGGAGGTCAGGGCGCTGAACATGGATTCGCCGTTGGGGTTGAAGACATATTGCTGCTGCGGCATAGAACCGTGAGACGGGGTTTGGCCGTGGTGCTGAGAGAAGTTGGGCATAGAACCATAATGTGTTTGGTGCTGCTGACCAAAATACATCTGTTCTTCCGGCATAGGCTGAGGTGTCGAGACTGTAGAGTGAAAGGTCGATCCAACGGGTGAGTGAAAACTACTAGGAGCCTGCGACTGTGGCATCGAAGTTGGCATGCCGTACATGTTGCTGAACCCTCCACTGTTCATCATAGGTGAGCCAACTGGCGAGAAGTTGAAGTTGTTCTGCATCGGTCCCGCGGAGTTAATGATTGGGTCGTTCTCGAGATTAAAAGTGTCGAGGTTGAAGGGTAATGACCCCTGAGGGATGTTGGGACGGAGCGTTTGCGCCGAGCTGGAGCCATCCAGAGAGTAGTCTGGCAGTGCTGCTTCGGCCGGTACATTGTGGTCCAGGAGGGAGTGGTTACTGACGGGCGGTACCTGAGGCGAGGCTTCGGCTCGTCGCTTAGGTGGCTACACGCTGTTAGTTTGATTCTGAATCATGACGCGAAAAACTAGTAATCAAGGACTGACCCTTCGCTCGTCAATGCTTGTTTTCCGCACATGCCTGGGCACATAGCCAAACTCGTTCAGGGCGCGGCCTTGCTCGAAAGGACCGACAGAGGGAGCTGAAGCTCGAGATAGATTGAACTCATCATCTTGAATCTGCTGCTGGCGTCTGTTGATAGCAATACCAGAAGCAGTCGCAGGCGTAGACTCGAAGTCGGCGACTGCACTTGAGGGGGTAGGCGAGATGCCTGCGGGTGTGCCGATGGATGTGGGTACAATGAAGTCGTCCAGATTCATCGGTTCATCGGTGTTCGCGGGCCTGATAGTCTGATCGGAGGACTGCCTCAGCTGAGCGATTCCACTGGGAGCGTTGCGTGCCTGTTGCGGTGGTCGCGAGGGCAGCCTGTAATTTCGCCGTCGTTAGTAAGCAAAGACAATAGATGGAGACACCCAAAACGCATACCCTTGCTGCAGCCTCTCGCGCTCCTTTTTCCGCAAGTTCATCGACATCATGCGCCACGTCAAGTTCTCGAGGCGCTCGCTGTTCGGCAGCTGGCCCTTTGTCCTGGCGTACAACTTCCAAATCTGCGTGCCCAGCGGGTCGTTCTTCTGCATGTCCTCGGGCGTCTCGGTCTCCACGCCGTCATCCCTCCATTGGTCCAGGAACGAGTCTTGCAGCAGGCCCTGGCGGGCGGTGGCCTCGCTGGGCGAGCCGTCCAGCCTGCCCTCGAGCGTGCTCAGCGTGCTGGCCGAAGTCAGCGACTGGATCGCGGACGAGGAGCCGGAGACGGTGGGGTCGACTTGCGAGGGAGGCATGCGCACGTTGCGCGGCGACGAGGGCGAGGTATGGCTGGCGAGGGCCTTGTCGACGCCGAAGGCAATGGCGGCGTTGGAGTCCATGAAGTCGTCGGCGAGGGCATCGGGCGTTCGCAGAGGACCCCCACGCTGCGCCGCCCGGCCGCCGTGGGCTTGGGGCATGGCCGTGGGCCGGCTGGCTGCGTCGCTGCTAAGAAAGTCCGCCGGGTCGGGGGCGGAATGCTGCGCGACAGAGCACGCGACTACTCGGGGGCGGGCGCAGTGCAAGGTGTGTCGCGGAGGGCGGGCAGGAGTGCTGGCGGGCGCGGTGGTGGTGGTGGTGTTGGAGTGGCGGCGGAGGGACGGGCTGGTATGACTGCGGCCAGTCGCAGCAGCGCCAGGCGTGGTAATACTGCAGGTGTCGGCTGGTCGTCACGGGCGCGACCGGGCACAAGGGCAGCCAGGGACTACCAGCGATATGTCTTGGGCCGGGCGAAATGCTGACTACCTTCGCTCTACTGGCGCCGGCGGAAGTCAAAGCGCAGGCACAGGGTGGGTTAAAGTGGCAGTGGGTTTATTAGTGGGAGGAAGCGCGCCAGCAACGGCAGTCCAGCGTGCAGCGGCGAGCGTCAAGTCAAGCCCTGGCTGCCGTCACCGAGCCCACAACCCAGCAGCGAGCCCACCGCCCGCAACCCACCTCGCCCACCTCGCCCACCTCTCAACCGGGCCCTGCTGCCCCGGCCGTGGCGCGCTGCTCTCTCCAGTAGCGCAGCCTGTGCAGCCGGTGCAGCCTGCGCAGGCCAGAGGCTCACGCGCGGACGACTAGCAGTAACCGAAGCTCCAGCGCCCAGCGGCCAGCGACGCCCGCTGCAAGGCAATAACTCGGCCTCTCTCCAACCGTGGCGCGGCCCTGTCGGCGGGCTCGCGCGGCCGCCCGCTAGCTCTCGCAGAAACACAGCAGAAGCAGCCGCAGAAGCGCGGGCGAGGGCCTCCACCACGCCGCATGCGCCGCGTGGGATGGAAGCCGCACGGTGGATGAAAAGGCCAGTGGGCCCCTGCATGCACGCCCTCGCAGGCCCAATCACATGTCAAAGCGTCCGTTCGTCGCCAGAGCCGAGTCGTGGGCACGGCCAGGGTCAGCAGCGCCCGCGCACTCGTTTGTCGTGCGCCGCCGCGTCTCTGCTGCTCGTACGCGACGCCGTTTCCTCTGCGCTGGGACGGATCGCGGCCGAGGCGCGCCTCGATCGTGTCTGCTGCACCTCGATCGCTAGAGCAGGACATGCCGTCTTGCTCACCTAGCTGCCCTGCTACAGGCTCGTCGACCTCCCGCCTGCCTGCCCGCCCGCTGTAATGCCAGCCTTCTCCCGGCCCTGCAGCCGGGGTCCGGGGCCTTGACCTTTTTTTTTTTTTCCTCTGGGCTGTTTGAGCGAGCGTCTGGGGATGACGTTAGGGTTGCGCTTCGGCGCAGGGAGCAAGTTGAGCGCCACAAGTGGGACGCTCGAGACAAGTGCTTGTCCGCAGGGCGGTGCATTTGGCTTCTGGGCCTTATGTCGGCAAACGCCGCGCGCGAACTCAGCGTCGGCTTTCGTCCGACGTCGCGTGTCCGGCGTGCGTGGGAGCGTGCGGGCACGATTAATATTGAAACGTCCTGCTGGATGTCTGGAGCACGGGTGGGGCAGCGACTAGGATCAAGACAATCAATGAATGTATATAGCTATATGGAGCAATGTCTGCGGGATCTGGAGTTGTCCAGGGTCGGCCGCGAGTCAGGTGGAGCGAGGTGGTCCGGAAGATGGCGACGCGTTCCGTTGTTGGAGATGGAGAGGGCATTCTGCAGAGTTTCGATGCGCTGATCGAGCGCATAGGCGATGTTGCTACAGCCCACATACGCTCGACTCGTCCGAATCGTGCGATGTGATGTTCCTACCTCTGCGGAGTCGAATATCGCACGGCTCTGGTGCAGTTGTAAAGGACCGATGACGTTGGACCGTTGAGGCGCTCAGCGCTTGACCTGTCAAGCGGCGTGTGAACGGCCATTAGGGCGCGTGGCCGCTGATAAGACAAACTCCGACGGGCGAATTCCAGGCTGGGGAAGCTCATTTTCTTTTTGGCGTGGCTGCACGCCTAAAAAGCAACACATTTCGGCGATCGCGCACACGACTGTTTCGCGTCCTCGCGTGCGCTTTTGCCAAAAACGGGTGTACCCTGACCATGCCGAAGTCCCTTGTGAACCTCATCGGCCAGTCCGCTCAAGTCCTCGCGGTGATCTAGAGTCATGTCGCGTACTAGTTTGCAGACAGGTGGAGCCCATGGCGCAAGCAGCAATCGCCAGGGTCCTTGTTCAAACGACGACTCGGTCGTACATAGGCGGAGCCAACCACGAGAACTGCAGGTCTAGCACACGCAGGCGGGCGGAGAATGCCAACCGCGCGCGACTCACACGCTGCGTTCTTGCGAGCGTGTGTCCCGCGCGCTGGAAGCACCGGGAGAAGCAGGGTTGCGACGTCGAAGACTGAGGTGGAGCCGGTGGGACGCCGGTGTGATTCCTTGCCAGACGACGGACCCGTAGAAATGCAGATAAGGCTGGGCGCCTCTGGACCTGGAGAAGAAAATGTTACTTAATCGCCCATGGGGAGAAGCGCAAGTCGGTCGTCTAAGGATTGCCTAGACGTGCGGACGGTGGTAAGCGTAAAATGAATGTCTTGCAGACGTCACTTTTCCGAAGCGTTCAAAAAACTTTACCTTCTTGCTCACCGAGCGGTGTAATTGAAAACGAGCGGGAACGAGAAGTCTACCGCGGCGAGGCGCAAGTCCCAGACCAGCCGAAAGTTTCTCGTTCTCCGGTCGCGCGGGCTTTGCTCTCACATGCCAGTGCGAGCCAGCCAGCGCCGCCCAGCGCCTGAACCCGCTTGTCGCAGTACGAGAGCATCCGCAGCAATATTGTTGCAGCGGCCCAGACCAGACACGGCAGCGTGTGCGATACGGTCTGCTCCGACACCTGGTGCATGCCCTTCTCAACGAGCTGGCCAGCAGCCACGAAGGATCTCAGCGGTCGTGTTGCGCAGCCGGTTGTGATGAGGCCGACGAGGCCTTGTGGGGGTCCCCCTACAAGGCACATCTCCCTAGCGTGTCAGACAGCGGAGTGGGCGGGTGCATTACTCGGCGAAAAGTAACGTGAGGCTGAGGCGACAGGCAGAGACACCGCCGTCGCCTGCCACTTCCACGCACACGCAGCCTCGGCAGACGCGATGGCCGGAAAGAGCAGAAATCCCACTCGAGACCGTGAAGATCGCATGCCGGTGGCGTTTCGACTCGCTGATCTGGCGTGGAGGTGGCCGGGTAGCTTTGCTGTGCAGCGTGGGCGATGCAAAGCCTCGGCGGGAGTGGGTGTGCTCGTGTGGGTGGTGGCCCAAGTGCCCGCAGCTACGAGATAGCGGTGGGGTCGACAGAGATAAAGGGTGGTCCGGCAGCTGTTGGCGCGAGTGGCGGAGCATTCATCCGACGAGCCGGATATGTTTGGGGGTCACGGAAGAATTACACGTCCTCCATGGGCATATGGCGCTGTTGGGCAGGAGCAAGCGAGGCTGCGTCGGACGGCGTGGGTTCCCAAGAGAGCTCCTAGTCCAGATGAGCGCGAGTGATATGGAGTTCTTGCATTGGTGCAATTCACCGGCAGCCGGTGACGAGGCCAGACAGGAAGGGAGTGGGAGTCGGCAATTGTAGAGAGATCAGGGACCGTCGCCCAGTGGGGTGGAGCATCGTCTTGTAGGCAAGAGCGCACACGATCGACTCGCTCGAGTGGTGCAGAAAATCTGCCAGCCGAACTTCATAGGACTCTTATACGTTTCGCGCCAGCACGACAAGATCACGACCTATCTCATATCTATCACGCCAACTGCAAGACGATAAGCGGCGTCGTGCTGTCCACGAATCGCCTGGCGCACGCATGTCGCAAAACAGCGCCATCCCTCCGAAGCACGATCTGCGGCCTGGGCGCCGAACGACGGTGGTGCTGCAGTTTGCCTGCCTACTCGGGCAGTCTTGACCGCCACGTGACCTTGCGCTATCATCCCTCGTGTCCAAGATCGCTGCCTATCAAGATTGCGACACCGATGTTATCTGGATAACGCGCCATGATCTTAGAGCCTGGGGCTCCGCAAACGTGGAGAAAGCGGTCGCGTGATGATTGCCCTGCAACGGTACTTATCAGACTCGAGCATATGCTCTCCCAGCGACATACGGGCCGGATGACTTGCATGACGCTTGGCAGTTTACAAGGTAGAGTGATAAGCGTGGTAAGCACGTGGTTTGAGGGCGAGCCTTGACCTTAGTACAGATAACGAGCCGAAACACGCGACTTGACGAGCAGCCATTAGGGTGTACTACCCGACCTTGGGGCCACTGAGCACGTACCTGGACTTGGGCATATAAATTGAAAGCAGGTCCAAACTTGTTCATTTCTCATTATGTACTCATGAGCCTGGTAAAACTTCGACATCCTAGACCGACTATATCTTCGAGGACGAGCCTGCGTGCCTAGAGGATGTCACCATATCAGTCATTATTCGATCGAGCCTAAGACCTGGAGCGATGAAAGTCAGAATGGTTTCGAGATGAAAGGGAAAGCTTTCACTCACATGTGCTCGTGGAAGAAGTTGAGGAGAAGCTGGTAGGCCTTCTCGTAGTCGGCCTTGACCGCCGGGTCCTTGAGGTCGCCGCGGGCAGCCATGAAGCCGTGAACCTGGTTGGGGAACCACTCGACGACGTTCTTGGTCTTAACGGCGGCGTGCCACTTCTCGACGTCCTCCTTCGGCTCGTCCTTGGACGGCAGCATGGCGAACGGGATCTTGATACCGGGAGCGTCGTTCGCGTCAACCATGGCAGGGTGGCAAGAGGCGGCGGCCTTGAATTGTGTGCCCTCCTGGGAGCTCAGGTTTACGATCTTGCCGCCCCAGCAGTATCCGACCACACCCCACTCCTTGATGTTGGAGCGCTGGCTCTGAATCTCCGAGAGAACCTTGGGAATACGCTCGAGGGTCTTGGGCGGCGCGGCCTGGGTAGAGAAGAATTCGCCGAGCTTCTTGCCCTTGTCGTCGGTGTCCGGAGGGTACCAGGAGATGTCGGCGGGCTTGCCATCGAAGAAGTCTGGAAGGTGTAATGTCAGCCATCACTCAATGCTGTTTAAGCCGCTGAGGATAAATCGCTTACCAGGCATGAACACCTGGTACTGGTGCTCCTTGTCGCCGTGCGCAAGGATGTCGGCACCCTGGAGGGTTTGCGGGAAAAAGCCGAAGATGTCGTAGACGACGAGGAGGGCGGACTTTGCATCCTTGGGGCCGGTGGCGTAGGTCTTCATGCCATTGATGGTGGTCCACTCGCCCTTCTCCTTGTAGCCCTCGCTGACGACCGGCGGGACGGTGCAGCAAGCCTTCGACTGCGTAGACATGGTCGCGAGTGCTCTGATGCCGAGCTTGTTGCAGATTTCAAAGGGTTGTTTGCTGGCTGTTCTCACAACTTTGGTGCGTAGAGACGAAGTTACGGTTGGGAGCGCTTTGCAAATTTGAGGGGTTAAGAGGGGAAGTCGTAGCATGATCAAGTGGAATTGGTATTAGAAATACCTGCAGTTAGTTCGAGCTGTTGTCTGCTGTACCTCCACCAAGGAGGGGCAATGACTTCATTCTATAGAACGCGATTGGATCCGCTAGGCACAGATTACCGAGGGGCAGATCGACATCCGTCAGCGTTCCGGTTGATGGGTTCAAACATCATCTGTTGTAACGGCTTATGCTGAAAGGCCATAATTTCGTCGCTCTCGAGCGCGCTCTCGACCGAAGACATTTGGCCGACAATCTCGAAGCCTCCCATGTCTGGCTGCAGCAGCTATTGAAGCTGCTGCAAGTTCAACAAACGCGCATGCGTCGATGAATCCCAAACGAGAGCAGCGTTGCAGAGCTAGCCGTCAGGCGACGATACGTGATCTCAAACTGAGTGCAAAGCGGTAAGCGATAATTAATGGTTTCTACCTTACCATGTACCCCATAACATTTCACATTTGCCGCACGACGCTGCGTCCAGGACGAAAACTGACGGCTGTGAAATGATGTCAGCCAGTTGGCCCAAGCTTCCCTCGCAGCTCCGACTACACGCGACTCGAGAGTCACAGGCCTGAGATGCTTTGCTAGACAATAAACATTGCAGCCGCCAAAATGAGTTTCTTCAAGAACCTGTTCAAGGAGGTATGGTTTCGATCTTTCCTTCAGGTCACGGACCTGCGGTTTCATCCCAATGACCCGGCGCGAAAGCTGTGCTGCTTCGCAATGTCGAACGTCATCCAGTACAGCGAGCCTTTGTCATCCATAGCTAACAAAAATGCTCTCATAGTCCGCCAAGAAGGATGTCATCACTCTCTTCCACAAGCCCTCGAACCAGGCTTCTGTGCGCGCGCACACGCTCCTGAAACAGACGGCAGCAAACGCTACCGCGACCGCTACAGAGGACCAGGCAGCCGACCATGCCTCGCAAAGCAAGCTGGAGAGGACAGAGTTTGAGCTCGGTAGGTGATACGAAGTTGCAGGATAATATATGGATTTGGAAGAGGTATGGCTGACGCGAGCCTTGCGCAGACGTCCAAGAGACCGCTCCTACAACCGACCAATTGAGCAGCATCCTCGAATACCTTGGTCCCGCACAGGCTGGCAGTGTTATCTCAGACGCCACAGGCACCACCGATGCGCTGAAGAAGTTCAAGGCCAACGAGAACTCTTTCAAGGCCCCGGTGACGGTTGACTGGATGAACGCTCGCGCAGGTACGTCAATCCTCATTTTACTTCCGTTTTGCTTGAGAGAACGAGTGAACACTGAGCTGACGACACATCAGTTGTTGGAGACAATGAGAGCGAGATCATGAAGCTCATCCGCACCCTTCCTAAGGAGACCGAGAAGGTGTAAGCTTTGACAAGAGCACCAATGTACGAATAGAGCACTGTTGATACCTCCCAATTGAACATGCAATTGCATCGCAATGACTTTCGCACGTAAGGTAGGTAGCAATTTTGGGGGAAGCTGTATTTGAGGATTAAACTGAGACCAGAGGTCTTGGTCTGCGGACGCGCTGGTTTCGGGTGTCTGCAGAGAGGGAGGAGGCAAACGAAGACCGCTTGCAACCCGTGCGCAAGGCTCACTGCCTTCGCCTCAATTCAAGTGAGCTTTTGAAAGCACTGACAGTGAATTCACTGCACACCAGATAATGACTTCCTCAGGCAGCACCGCAATGATGTGAAGGCCGTTCGATGGCCGAAAGCGGCAGTCGCTCCTTCCACATTCACTCGCCCGTGACAACCGCCACCTTCCGTGCCTGCGCAAAGTCGCCGCCACTTTCATTCTCGACCAACACACACGACATCCACTCGCACACTCTTTCACAACCCCGACAGCATACATCGCCGCATCGCCGAGCACGACTTCGCACGAAACATCGTCGCTCAGTCAAGAGGCGTCATCTCGCCCGTGGCTGAGCAAACATTCGTTGAGCACGCAATTGTTCCCGCAACATTACTGTCACCACGCCGACAACAACCTTCCGCTCTACGATCATTCTTCTCCAGCTCTCTTCAGCATGGTCGAAGACAACGTCGCAGACACCGCAGATGCCATGAGCCAGGAGTGGCAATTACCAGATTGCGTAATCGCTTCAAGTAACCGCTTTTACGATCTCCTCCCGTTCTGCACGAACCTTTACTACACTGAGCCGCAGAAATGGGGTTGCATCCTACCATGGGAGTTTCCCCAAACCGGCTCCAAGGAGGTCGAGGAAGAATTTATGCGCAAGTACTTCACTGATGTCGACATTCACATGCAAGGTGGCGCGCATGGACTCGGCGCCGGCTTCCGCTTCCTCAAGCAGGCATGGTACAGCATCGCTTTGTGGAACTATGAGCATCGCGTGCCTGCCATCGCTGCCCATTGGTGGCTTCAGGAGGAGAATCTCACTATTTTGAGGGACCCGACGATGCGCGAGTTCCTCTGCAAAGACGACGTCAAACCTGAGACCTTCTTTCAGCCGCGTGACATTCAAGCGTACGGCAGAAACATTATCGAGTGTGTCGTCAAAAGCATCCAAGACAGGGTTCGGGCTGAGAACGATAAGCCTCTGGCTCCAAGCTCATGCAGCGATGCACCAACCCCAACGACGAATGCGCCTGCGGTGGAAAGCATTCCGGCAGAATCTGTTGACTCGCCCGCAAACGCGCCTCCGCGTGAACTTGAGCAAGGTCCTACCAGAGCATCGAGCTTCCACTCATCTCGCATTCCGTCAACGTCAGCAGTGGCAGACCCTCAGGTCATACCATTTCCTGTCTATGAGGAGCCACCTGTCGCACTGCCATCTGGCGACCGTGAGACCCGCAACATCACTCCAAGCTACGACAACCCTCCTCCGCAGATTTACGGACGCAAGCGAGGCGGGCGATTTTCAGGCGGTAGTAACATTCGTCCTTCAGTCTACGACGGGCGGCAGCCACCTTTCCAGCCTCGCTACATCGAAAACACTTACCCGAGCCTCGCACTGAGTGAAATGAGTACATCATCGTACACGGGAGACGCTTCGGCTCCAAAGACGGCTCCAGGACGTTTTGGTGACAATATACCCCGGACAACCGCTTACTCGTGGCAGAGCGCACCGCCGACTCAGACTGCTCCTTACCACAACACGCGCTTTCCAAGGCAGCAAAATGCCGACCACCCCATGGCGATTAGTGCGCCGTTCCAGCCCATGGCGGCCAATAACATGCCCTACAACTACGTGCCACATGTGTATGCATCAACTGCGAGGCACATCAACCATCCCCCGGAAAGCCACAGATTTACCAGTGCTAGCAATCAGCCATTTGATGAGTCGGGCTATTCATCTTTCTTCGATATGGTCAACTCTGCAAGGGTTGGTGATGCACGGTACATAAACCTTTCGGAAGGCCCTGGTGGCCCAATGCGTGGAAGCCGTCCTCGCGGTGGCCGAGGCCGTGAGTCTATGCATGATGTTTCCAGGCTTCAGGGTGATAAATGCAACACTCGCAAGCCGTTCTACGACCATTACTCGAAGTCGTCCGTCGGCCGCACGAAGAGGCGCGGCAGCGTCTACCAGGAGAACTCATGGCGTAGTGGCAGTGAGCACCCTCAAGTCGAGAACACGCTGCCTCGGCGTGTGCTCTCTGGCCCAGAGCAATATACCCATGTCCAAGGCTTCAATGGAGGCGCAGGACGTCCACAAGCTCCCCCATACATGAGTGCTACCGAACACACGATGGGATTTCAGGGCCGGCATGGCTCAGGGCCGCATCAGCCTCCATTCGCCGACCAACCGACTCATGCGGCAATGCCACTGGACGATGAAGTCGATGAGAGATACATTGGCGCGGATGCTACCTTTGCTACCAAGCTAATCGTGTTCGGAATCCCACTGGGGGCTACGGAAGACGAAATCGGGAACGCCTTTTCCCGTGCTTGCGACGTTCACGTAAAAGGAGTCACTATGCCCAGGATCCCGCCAAAGTATTCTCGCTCAGCTCATGAGCCAGAAAAGACGTTGGCGTTCATCTACTTCAACAACCATCATACCGCTCGTCGCGTACTTGATCTCAGAGAAGTTGAGCTTTTTGGAATGCCGCTCGACGTCAGGGTCCCGAGGGATATTTTGAATATGCGAGGAGGACAAGGACAGCCCTATCAGTCTGACATCCACCGTCACCATCGGGCTACGTCAGCCAGGTTCATCGACTCGACAAACAACTTCACTCGTTGGCCGAGCGGATATCCGCAGGACTTCTCCACGTCAGCACAACCGGGCGCACGGCCTTTGCCGAGCATCAGCCACAAGACTCATAACGATGGTATGGCTACTGGGCACATGGACGGTCCACCATCTACACCATCAAACCGTGCGGATAGAGGTGAGCGAGTCTTTTCCACGGCGCCATCCGTCAACACGACTCCTGTCGTGTCCAATTCAAACACTCCGAAGAAAGGCAACAAGAAGAGGAACAAGAACAAGACACAAGCGCCGCCATCGAGTGCAGCTCATGACGATATGTTGTCTAAGAGTGGCCCATTGAAGCCACTTCCCCGCGAAGATACCCCCGTCCACGGGAGTCGCAACTCAAGCTTTCATCAAGCGGCCCTTTCTTCCACTAATGATCCTTTCTTGGAATCGAAGGTCGACATGAAACCATCCGATCAATGGGTAGTTCAGGCATCGTATGCGACCACAGACGGTTCTCGATCATCGCAGGGCGCCGCCATCGCCAAGGAATTGCAGGCTGAGCCCCTATTTGCTCTCACGACGGAGCCATCTTCCGTACCAGCTGATGTCTCTTCTTCTCAGCCAGCAATCTCCGCTATCAAGCAGACTAATGATGCAATGGCGTCGCCAAAATCCGATGCCGCCCTCATCTCGCCACTTTCCAGCGAAGTGAACCGATTACGATCATTCTCTCCAGCCTCCGACGTCGATCGGCCCGTGATCGTAGGCAGAGCTTCGGAATCGGATCACGTGGACGACAGTTTTCACACTGCCAGCGGTTCTCCCGATCAATTCAAACAGATCCCAGGTGGGAGTTCGAGTGTGCGAGAGGCTGAGGCTAGCAGCGAGCCTACGCCCAACAGCATGAAGACCCCTACTTCTGAGAAGCCGTCGAGGGCCAACCTTTCAATCTCCATCCAGACGCCAACACCTGCTTCTAAGAGGCCTTCCAGCGATCGTCTCAAGGAAAACGAGTCCCGAAAGCTCAACATCCAGAACGACCAATCCGGCGATTCAAAGCCTGGTATGTCGAAATCTGACAAAGCTCCTCTTGGTACAGAGCCTGACAACCAGCCCGATGAGAGCGACAAGCTAGCGCCTCCTGAGTTGAACGTACCACCCAGCGTCTCCGTTCCTCCTACTCCGATGACTGCGTACCATACCGCACCGACAACACCCGCCGCGCCTAAGACACCATTGCTCTCAAGTTCTGCATCGCAATCTAATTTTCAGCCAAAGCCAGCGGCCAAAAAGGGTCCTAGTCAGACTGAGTCGTTCAGCATGTTCGGAAAAAAGCAGAAGAAGCAGAAGAAACAGACCAAGGCCAAGGGAAGCGTCAAAGGCAAACAGCATGAATCAAATGCCCCGGCAAAGCTCGACAGTGATGATACCAGCGGGAAATCCAACGGCAAAACTATGCCCGCGCCTGCTAGGAAGAAGCCCGCTCTCAGCATTGCGACCAACAAGTCCGAGACCATTGATACTCCAACTTGCAAGCAAGGCGACGTAGCCGCCTCGAGCGAGCAATCTTCTCCTAGCAAGCGTACCTTTGGCAACTTGTTCGGACTGCTGCCTAGTATGATCACATCCCCGAAACTGTCGGATAAGGTGACTTCACCGAACGATACCCTACCAGATGATGCGCTGACCAGCCCGAAGGTTCTACCGAATGATGTACCAGACCAAGATGAAGCCTTGCCTGACACGCAGTCCGAGAATTCCTCACCCAAAGGCAACGAATCAGACGCAAACCATGATCCACTCTTTGATAACTTCGAGTTTACTTATCGGTCCTCAGACGTTCAGCAGCTTACCTTGCCTTCAAGCAGCGATATTGTCAAGAAAATCACGAAGAAAAAGAAAAAGAAAAGCAAATCAAAAAAGCAGCGTAGACTTTCAAGAAACGACGGTCCCATCAACGAAGAAGATGAAGAAGACGTATCAGTCACGGAATCCAGCAGTGCATCCAACCTTCCTGGTGTATCCAACGAGCTTCAGCCCGGCGATTACTCGGAAGATTCATCCACGACGATGGGCGAGCCAACGCCGCCTATCTCCCCCACTCACCAAACAAAAAGCAGAAAGCAATTGATCGAACAAAGCAAATCCAAGTTCGAGCCCGTTCTGGTCCCCAGTCCCCCTCGCAATCGTCACATCAAAAGGAAGGTCAGCAGTAAGAGCGTAACCTCTCCCACCGAGACTCAAACGGCATCAGCAACCGAAACATCATCTTCGACTACCCAATTCGCCAGGCTTATGCGCATGTACCAGGTCGAAAACAGCAGAAACCGCATTCTGATCGCGAGCCCGAGTGATGATGAGGACGGAGGGAACTCGAATGTCTACGTAATCTCTCACGGCGAGGAAGGTGTTTCTGAGGGGACAAACCGCCTCGTGCAGAGACTATTTCTTTCTGGTGGTGTTATTTCAGATCCGGAGTCGGGGGAGCAGTCTGTTGATCAGGGTTTGGAACAGGCGAGAGTGCAGAACGAGTGATTGTGGTTTCCTTTCTGCGTCTCGCAGGCGAAGTGGGGAATCTGGACTTCACGGTCGCCACACGAACATGGGGCAAAGTGCCGGAATGGCGTAATGACAGAGTACGTAGCTCAGGAATGAAAAGTTTCGGGAGGACAGTTTCAAACACAGTGCCTGTTATAGTATACCGCATCCGTTCCGCCCTTGATGGTTCCCATCGCAACCCCCATCCTCCCAGAGTTCCAGAGGCCATCCCGGCCTCCCATCAATCTCCAGTCCAGGACGCATGAGAAAGAGTATCCATGACATTGCAAGAAATAACCAGGTGTCAGAACAGCAAAAGGTCATAAAACGCCGTGAAGGTGCATTTGTTCCATTTGCCTTTTTCCGCTACTGCAACCTCCCATTCCACTCGTCTATCCCGTCATCGTTCCCAAGCGCAGCAAAACTTGTCTTTTCATCGGAAAATTGGTCGCTTAAGAGGTCGGGTTGGGGTTCATCTTGCGCTTGCCGCCGGTCATGACGACGTTCACGAAGCGGCGGGTGTAGGTGACACGCTTCTTCGCGCGGCCCTTGGGGACCTTCTTCTTCTCCTGCTTCTCGACCTGTGTGCGCGCAAGACGTTAGCTACCGGTGTCCTGCAGAGATGGCTGTGATGGTGCGATGGTGGCGCGGGAAGGTGTGATGTGGTGCTGGTCTCTTCCGGGAGGGTGGCGACGGCCAGCGCTTTTGCTGGACCGCCCTTCGAGGGAGCGGGTGTTATCGTACCTTGGGGGTCTGCGACTTGACCTTACCGGCACGCGCGAGCGAGCCGTGGACCTTACCCATGTTGGCGGTTGATCTGGGGTTTTAGATTTGTCGTCGGAGTCGTCTGTAGCGCAGGAAGAAGAGAAGTCAGTCTTTCTGCCGGGGCTTGCGGGGTTTTGTGCGCGAAATTCGCCGGGATCGCGGCGGC
The DNA here is from genome assembly GCF_011745625.1 of Cladosporium halotolerans. Taxonomy (NCBI): domain Eukaryota; kingdom Fungi; phylum Ascomycota; class Dothideomycetes; order Cladosporiales; family Cladosporiaceae; genus Cladosporium; species Cladosporium halotolerans. The sequence continues at coordinate 439,017 of NW_027191468.1, read as the reverse complement.
AGCGGGTTTGGTGTGCTGGCGGCGCGGCGGTGATGGCGGCGGAGACGTACCTGTTGTGCGATGGATTCGACGTCGCTTGGAGAGACTGAAGGTGTCGTCGCTGACAGTCCAAAACGCCCAAATTCGCTGGTGCCCGCTTTTGCCAAGACAGCGGTTGTGTGGAGCCTGAGGCTGTAAAGTCCTGGCCGCTCACGTGACGCGAATCGCGCTAGCGAGGACTGATGATGCGTCATGCTTTGCGATTGATAAGATCAAAGCTCCGCCGTATCATGCACGAGCTCACCTCTTATCACCTGCTCGTGCTCCAACACCAGTATCCCAGGCTGGCACTGCTAGGTCAGAATGCGTACCTCTTTGGCACTTAGCTCACTTCTGAGCGTAACATCTGCGCTCTCCATTGTATTTGCGCCCGAGCGTCACCATGTGTTCTCAAACCCGCCGCTGGAGGAGCAGTACTACAAGATCCCATCCATCCATGAATCTGCCGTGATGGCGAGAAGGATCCTGCACCTTGCATCTGAAGGCACACTTGTGACGAGTTTTCCGGAGAAAGATACGAAGAGCAACATGGCGGAGCAAGACGTAGAAGCACTATGGGGACTTCCGGCAGGCTTAGATGGCAGCCCGATCGGTCTGATGGAATACATCGGTGACTGCGAGGACGACGGAAACCCCACAATTCTCGCTATTGATATCGCTACGCCCTTCCGAAACTACAAAGCTGGCAGCAACATTTCACTCTCCGTCCGCTGGTGGCCGACGCAAACTCACACCTACTCCTTCCTCGAGGACAAACGAGCAGATGCCCAAGATATTCCCACCCCTCACACGCCTGCTGCGCTGCCACGTTTCAGTCTCCACGGTCACCTAGAAGATCTAAACATGAAGGACTTCCGCAACGCGCGCGTCGCGGCGTGCTTCGTCCGCAAGCACCCGGATTCCGTCCTGTGGCAGCCGGGCAACGATGTGCACTCGTCGAAGTATGTCAGGTTTGTTGTAGAAGAGGTGTTCTGGTTCGGCGGCTTTGGTGATCGTGCGAGGATTGGCTGGCTGCCGGTTGAGGAGTGGCGGAACGTGACGAAACAGGAGATTGATGAGCTAAGATTGCCAGGTGAGAAGAAGCAGAAGGCTGCGTGGTGGAAGCAGTGGCTGTAAGCATACACGAACATCCAGCGACACCATGTCAACCTTAGCGTGGCTGCTGGTGAGAACGAACTTTGTTACTGCTACGAAAATTACAGCCTGGAGCTTAGTATTCGGACTACGTACTCGGAAATGGATTGCGATCCATGTCCTCTATACCCAGTCATAAGCCTTGTCAATTGAATCTCCCGAATCCTCAACTACCAACTAGACGCATGTGAGCCTCCATCCGCCTTCGGCGGCTCTTCGCCGCGCGGTAGCAATTGATAACTCGCGGCCGCCGCAGGTTTCTGATCCGTCGCTCTCGAAGTCTCTCCCTCTCCGTCCTTTCCGATCATCGTGAGAGTTGTCTTTGCAAGGTACTTAGGAAGTGGATCTTGTCCACTAGCGTCACAGAGCTCGACCTCGTGGTCCAAACAAGCGTGACGACTGACGCGTAAGATTGTGGAAAAGTCGTTGCTGTACGACAGACCGCTCATGATGATGGCATGCAAACCCAATGCCACTGCGATCGCAGCGCCTGCCAGTGCGAGACCGTAGGCAAGCCAGAGTCTCGATGACCTGTAGACGTACACGTTGTGGTACGTCTCATGCGTCACTTCTGTCATCGGCAAGCTGGCCGGGTCCGAAAGGTTCGGTCTGTGTGGGTGTCAGCCTGGTGAGCCTGAGAAGCCTTCCGGCATATGACCTTACTGGAAATATGGAGAGCTCATAAGGCTGACCGTGATATCGGCGAACATCTGCTCCAAACCACGAGCGAGCGATATTCGGTCTTCAGCCACTATAGGCTCGATAAGACCAGCCACGCTCGCATGTCCTGATCTAATCAGGGCGTTCTGCACTGACGAGTTGCGGATCGCGAGATCGTGATCAGACATAAAGCTCAGCTCTTGAGTCTGCACCAGAGGAGTGGCTACGACGTTGTCTTCGTGCAGCAAATCGAAAAATGCGTCCGTCATGGCTGCGTAAGCTAGCCGTCGACTAGTCCCCGGCTCAAAGTCGCATATATGCTCCATCTCAGTTTCGTTATAGGGGGGGAAGCCTCGATGGAGCCCCGGACAGCTGGCGTTGGATGGCCCTTGGAAATACCCATATGGGTGTTCTAAGTTTTCGTCCTGGTCTCTCGGTACCGAGACGTCGACCTTTTGGTTACCGTTGATGTAACTGAATGTCGTGTAGTAGGTCGAGTTGACCAGTCCACATTGTAGCGTTGTGGACTTTGAAGTCAAATGAGACCCTGAAACGCCCTCACCATTGAAGTTTGCAGTCTGTGGTGCATCCCAAATAAGTGGCCACACGGCCACACGGAACGAAGGATCGTCATCTGCGAGGAAGCCCTGATACCTGTCTTGGTCTTTTCGTGCTGGTACAAGCGAGTATGATATGTTGGGAGATCCATCCCTTGCATCCGACACCGTCGTATTGTGGTATGGCAGTTTTCCGTACCATGTGGTGTATGACTCCCATATCGAATCTGATAGGTACCAAGAGGTCTCCAGGAATGCAGCGGCGTTTTCTCGAACACTCTGCGATTCAGGTTCGGACAACGGATCGCAACGTAGGGCGGGGCCAGGGAAGGTCATCGTCCAGCTTGAGTTCGGTAGCGGCGGTTCGATGTGTAGGACGGTCCCTTGCGCACTTGCCGCACTGGCAAGCCGTTGCAGTGCTTCACTTGGGCAGGTGTAGTGATAAATTAAAATGCTTGGATCGCTGGGGTATTCGTAGGGTGTACTATTGTGGTACGCCATAGTATCAAAGTTGATGACTGGCACATACCTAAAATCCGTCGGTGGAGGACTTTTCAAACGTTGTTCGACGAGCAGAGTCGCAGGCGCAACAATCGATGCTATCGGTACAAGCCTGCCAGACAAGAGTCAGTCTCGACGTGATGCTTCAATGACCAAAAACATACCAAGCTTTCAGCGCAATAGCGAACATCATTGGGAAAGACCTCCAGCCTGAGAAGTTGGCGAGCAAAGTGGCATTGCGAAGTGCTGAATAAGCTTTGTCAACATTCTCGAGAGTGAAAGATCTGTTACACAGTTGTGTAGCAAGAGCCCTCCAGAACAGTTGAACATAAGCAGTAGATATGGCAATGACCAAACAAGTTCGGACAGCGAATGCGAACGCGGTTCCCGCTGTGAGGTAGGATTCCTGTTTTGAGATGCCAGACTTGTAGCTCGATATGGTATAGTTACCCTGAGGAACTTCTTCGTCGTTGAGGCTGTTGTTAAAGACATGATGACCCAGCGCAAAGGCCAGACCTGTGATGAAGGCCGCTAGCATGGAGGTCGGGCCAAACCAATGGATGCTGATCTTCCCAAACATGACGTGTGCTTGATTTATGATTGTAAGTAGCAGTGAGCTGGATTACGCGTGCAAAGTAAGAGGTTTTGATCAAGCATGCTTACTTTATACATGCGCGACCGTTGCTTTGATCGACTGCAGCAATCTCGCATACGTACTGTACATGTAGTGCACAGCCCCGTCTTGCAGAAGCTGCTTGTGCACCAAGATAGATTCAGCGGCAGGAGTGTGACGTTACCTGAGCCTTGCGGATCTAGTCAAGGCAGGTGATAGGCAAGGCTGAGACGCATTGGCCGCAAGCCAAGCTACCTTATGTAGCCTGTCACAAAGATAGTGCATCCAATGGTCTGGCGCGACCTTTTTATCGCCGAGATGGCTCAGCAATGTAAATGGCGTGACCGCAGTGATATTTGAACTCGTCTATTTAGGAGGGATCGTAGCTTTTTTGTAATCCATCGGTGAAATGGAAGGTTGCCGCCAAAGTCATGGCTTCCATTATGGCCTTGCCACAGAGTCAACCGGTGACGGTCGAGAACGCTCATTAGACCGCTGAGAGCAACCAAGAAGTAGTGCATGTTTCTCCCAGTCACTCGCGATGTAAGGCAATGAAAACATGGAGCTGAGGTTCGCGGGTAGTCACATCGATCAGACGAGGGCTGACGTGACCGGGCTGGAACAGGTCTATGCCTGAAAGACGGCGGGGTACTGTACGCTTCACAGACATCACCAAGGTCCTTTGCGCAACTCGCTCGGCTGATTAAACTGCAGGTTGCAGAAAAGGAGCATGTCTAAGACCAAAGAAGAGGCAAAAAAGAAGTACGAGCGCGGAGTGAAGATGTCCCCCCATCAGCCTTGGCGCCTTCAGCTGTGGTCGCACCGCACGGCTGAATGTTACAGCTGTCTTGCCACTTGCCACGCCCGATTTTTTTCATAAGGCAACTCGACAGAGTGAAATGTTGCCTTGATATTGTATCTCCCAGGTCTCCTGCAAGGCACGCTACGCCCTCGTGCATATCTCCTGTTTGTGAGATCAACATCGTAGCACGGCTGCGTGTTCGATAATTCCACAACCGCAACAACTGCAATGCACGCGTCCTCATGCACCATTTGAAGGGGTCATACTCTAGTCCACATGTACACGGCCGCTCGATTGCCAGCCTTGCCGGTTTCTGGTACGTCCACAGCGTTCAGTCATGCCAGAAGGCCCCCTCCATGGCATGTTACGACAGTAGAGATGTCCTTGTCGATGCACAGTAGAATATCATGGGTTCCCAATGATCTGACACTGAAGCATGAGGTATGGTAATATGACAAATTACTCCATCCTACTAGCAAGACACGAAGCCTCGCAAGGGGACATGCGGCAGCAATACGATTCGGACCACTTCCCAGAAACTTCACGTTCTTCTGAAGAACAGATGATAGCATTTGGAAGAGCGTTGGGCTCAGTGAGGGATCATTACAAAACGACGGTCCGCCAACCTCCATACAAAAAGCTATTCATCTCTCTCTCCATGCGCCCACCAGTGCCATTGACAGCGGCGCCAGGGTATCGGTTTCGAACACTCCCGTCCAAAGCAATTCAGTCCAGAACCAACGCAGAACAAGCTCGCTGAACGTGCAAACAAGACCAAAAACTCAGCCAAAAACCACACTCGCATCTTCGACCCATCTCAAAATCGCAAAACGGTCACTTACCCATGCCCAAAACCCGTAGTGTTGCTGGTGCCAACCGAGTTTTCCGAGAACCGAGCACCAGGAATCCAAGGGAAGTTGCCACACATTCACCGACGGGGTCCAGGATCATCGACATTCTCGTGGAGTCTCCTGAGCGCCTCATCGTCCCGGTTCACACCCGTACGCGCCGCAGCCGGCGCCGCGAAGTTCTGCGACTGAATAATCCAATCCCAGTGCGAGGTATCCAGGTTCAGCTGCTGGTTGTTCCTCGCAAACTCCAGACACTGGGTCATGAGCATGCGATCCTCCCCAGACGGCCAGTTTACGACGCGGTTGTACAGCGCCGACAAAGGCATGTGGCCGATTGACTCGGTCGACACTCTCGCGTTCTGATAGGTGTCTTTGAGCCGCCAACCGTTCGCGGTCAGATCGAGCTGCTGGCCATGGCGGTTCCGGAAGTATTCTGAGTCGAATCGCCTTCCGCCGTCGTTGATCGAGGCGATGGAGACGTTGTCGAACAACTTGCCGCCGAACGAGATCTGCTTCTGAATCCGGCCGTTCTGACGCAGCCAATTATCATGTGTGAGCTCGTCCGTTGCGTACAGCTGCGCTTTGGCGATGGCCTCGCGGTTCCAGCCGTTGCGGATTGCGCGGGCGATGACCTCCGGATTGAGGAGCCAGTCCGGGCAGAAGGTGCAAATCTCGATCATGCTGATCTCGATGTTCATGGGCCACAGAACGTTGTCCGGCGGGCGCTCGTGGTGAGGGCGGAGGTATCTATGAGGCCCTGTGTTGGGAGGCAAGGCGATGGAGGGCGCCGTGGCCTGTGGCGCTGGTGTCGGAGCGGCCAGAGCCAACGCTCCCGGAAGATAAATGCCGCTTTGAGGTACGACCGGCGGAGGTGAGGAGATTAGAGCGCTTGGAGGCTCCGGAGAGGAGGGGAGGGAAGCGAACGGCGACAGCTCAGTCGACGCGTGAATCTGTTGCAGATATTCACCATCCTGGAGCATCTCGGGCAAGGGGTGTTGCCCGCTCTGATCACCTGACGACTGAGCAAGACCGGCCGGGGAGAAGTGAGGCTCAGGAGTGTTCACATGCTGCATGTCAACAGGGAGATTCTCCAGGCCGGGCACGTGATCTGCCGGTGACTGCTCTTCATCGTGACTAGGCGTCACGTGCGGGATCGAGAATGGGACTCCCCAGGCAGGATCGTAGTCGTCCTGTCCTGGGTCTTCAGCGTACCAGCCCTGTCCATATCTAAACGAGGCATAGTCGTCCTCGTTGCTCTCACCGGCGTGTCTGGCTTCCTGTGATTTGGTCAGCGTTTAGTCTGTCTATAAGTAAGGGGAGAATACGGACCAGAACTTCCTCCAGAAGGCGCCGGAGTCGCCCTTCGCGCTCAGAGATGTCGTGCGATAGACGATCGTTGTTGACTTGATCGTTAGACATCGTCTATATCGGTAAAACTGTTGAATCGATGTATATACGCGGATGAAGAATGTTGCAGTAGAGAGAAGAGCGATGTCGAAGCGATCAAGCCCGCTTGTTGGTGTTTACATATTATTTCACGCGACGATTGTCGCTTTGAGACGGCTCACGGCACCTTCCGGACGCTGCTGCCAAACGACGTGCATTCACAGGCATTCACGAGTCAACGGAGTGACTGCAAGCCTGCTTGAAAGAAGCGTGAACACGCGTGAATACAGTGATTGACGTAGGTGAAGGTAACTGCATGAAGCGTGCGAAAGCGAGGAGATGAGACAAGCGTGAACACGCGTAGATACATCCTGTTCACATAGGTGAAGGTATGTGCACATGAAGTGTGCGAAGACGAGGAGATGATACGCGCACCATTAGAAGCAAACCTGGACACTTCACTAACAAAGCCAGTGCCTCACTAGCAAAGCACTGGCTTTATCTATCTAGACTCCACCCTCTTTTAGGACAATGAGCAAAGCTAACTCTCGCGATGATAACACGAGCAATGAGACGGGAATGCTGCACGGAGATACAGAAATGAAGTTTGCAGGTCTTGCGATTGTTTTCAGGTGTCTATAGTTCCCCGCCCCTCTTTATACTGTGACCAACCCCGTTTGTATCCCTGGCTTTCTCCGCTGCGTCTAGAATGAGATGTGCAGCCTATCGGTCATCACACGTTTACGCTTTGAGCAAACTCAGAAGGGTAACCCTTGAGTGCGGCGTGGAGTGTGCTTTAATAATCCAGGTGAGACTTTGTACGTGAGGTCTATAATCGCTGATTCACCACCACCTGAGATCTCCAGGTATTAGACCTTCATCCCCTTCGCAATCATATCGCTAACCTTAGGTGGCAACACCAGCTGGCTGCGATCGTTCCTACGGTAGAACTCAACCGCCAAGCTTGCCAGCCGCGCTGGCACGTCCTCCTGCACAAAGTGTCCCGCCTCAGGAATTACCTCGAGCTGGAACTTGCCCTGCATCTGCCCGATCATGAGCTCCTTGTCCAACCGATCGGTGCCGGCGAGGACCAGCAATTTCGCTCCGCGCCCGCCCAAGAAGCGCGCGCTCATACCCGCAAACCAAGCTTCCCACCACGGTGCGGTGGAGTTGAGGTCTGTCCGCCATGCGAATCGGCCGGAAGGCGTTTGGGTCAGCAGGCTTGGCACGGAGACTTCGGCGCTGGTGGCTGAGCGCAGAGTGCGGGTGCGGGTGTGCCAGTCAATTGCCGACGAGAGGGAATCGAAGAGGGAAGGCCGCTGAGCGAGGTAGGATTTCATGTGTGCGAGGGCTTCAAGCGCGGAGCCTTCGACAACGTCGAGCACGGCGTAGCCGATGAGTGTGGGAGCGAGGAGCTTGCCATGGACGGTGGTGAGGTTCGTCACAACGGCACCGCCGAGAGAGTGGCCGATGAAGACTAGAGGCGGGAGTTGTGGCCAGGTAAAATGTGCTTGCGTGGATTGTAGTATGTTCAAGGCGTCGGTCGTGAGGGTTTCGAGGGAATAGTCAGGGCTTGCTTCTTGCCGTGTTGCATTGAGAATGGAGGAACCGTGACCGCGGGCATCCAAAGACAGCACACCAGCATTGGGGAGGAGGGCGCGGAGTTCCTTTGCAAAGATGGCGAAAGACAGGCCCGATGAACCAGCGCCGTGATGGCAGACGAAGAGCGGGTCTTTGGCTGGATTGGTAGGTGGCGTGATGTAGGCATGATAACGGGCCGTGGCCCCATCTGCAAGATCTTTGTCTAGCCAAAGCTCTTGATCGAAATAGTTGGTCCAATGTGAAGGGCCTGCGACCTGCTCGTGCTCATTTGGTCGTACAGTATCGACGCTGGCTGCGCTTGAATCTGACGAACTCTCATCGGATTCTGAGATCGGCTGTGGCTTTGGACGAGGAGGTGGCGGGGCGTCAAATGACGAACGTAAGAGAGAAGACATTATGTTGACGACGTTGTGTTCCGTAACAAATTGTGTAGTACAATTTGTTGGGTTGGGTATCACGTGTATGTTGATTGAGGGCAAGAAGTGACGTCGACAAGGATCCAGTAACGCGGCGTGCGTCGCCCGAAGTCTTGACTCGGCAAGGGATTGGAGAAAACAACACAGAGACGGCAGTGACATGATACAGGCCTGCTACACGAATCTCGTAGGTTTAATTCATCGCTTACTATTCAAAGCAATAGACATAAACTCGATCTACGGCGCTTGCAGGCAATTCATCAGGCGATTCTGCACGTCAGCAGCATGACGATGCACCATTCACGGCACAGAGAAAACTCAAAAGTCCTCTGGGTTCACATCACCGGACATTGTTCTATAAATTACGGATTCGAGTCATTGTAAATTCCTCGAGTCTCTCGCTGCGCTACAGTGATTATCGCAATCAATTTTCGAAAAAGTGAGAGTTCTATTTGTGATGTGTGCGAGGTCGAAGAGAGCGCCGAACGCAAGGGTCTCACTTCTCTCTGTCGCGGCGAATCCGGGGAAATAAGCTTTTTCGCTAGCGACGACTCCCACCGCACTAGTCAAGCGCTCACACGAGCGGACGCTCGCTGAACTTTTCACTCCAACCCACCAACCCTCCAGCGCGCAGGGCCGCTCCCATACGCACGTCCTGTACTCTCCTCCGTAGCCACCTCGCCCGAGACCTAATGACATATCCATCCTCTCCAACCTCCCGCTATCCCCGCCCTGGCCACGCCCACCATGGTCTCTCTCGCCGCAGCGCCACCGCCCGCCGTGCAACCACCATCCACTACCAAAGCCATGCCACCGCCGCCTAGACCCACTATGGGTCTCAAACGAGACAGCTCATACCTGGACACCGACGACGAAGCCGGCCTGTCTACTGCCACCAAGAAGCTCAAGGTGGCCTTCAGCCCCAATGTTGACGTCAAGATCCTGGACGAAAACTGGAGTGAGAAGAGCTTCGAACTTGTGAAAGAGGAGGTCAGAGTTGGCATCGAGAGACACCTCGCTACCTCAGCCTTGACACCTGATGCCAAAGACGACGCGCAGTACACTAAGCTGGTGGCGCTACTGAACCAAGATGCGTCCGAGGGCGACGCGCCCAGCGGCAAGCTGCTCAGAAAGTACCTCCTCGCGCTCGAGGCGCGCGTGAGTTCGCTAGGCGACTGCGGCAAGCTGGTCATTGCAGTCCTTGACCTTGCATGGCTTGGCCGTGACGAGGTGTTCGCTGGTCTCTACATCCGCTTCCTGGTATCACTAGCCAGTGCACAAAGCAAATACATCCCAGCCATCCTGGAGAGACTGGTATCAAACTTCGCCAAGCTGCCCGCATCCCTCGGCCGTCTTCCCGGAGAAGACTGCGTACCTAGACCACAGATGTTCGTGAGACTGCACCTTGCCATCAAGACACTCCTCAGACAAGTCCCATCAGCCAGTGGCATTCTCATGAAAACCCTGAAAGTGGGGTTCCCCAACGACCTGGCGACAACACGATCATACATACAATACCAAAAGCAGCTGCTTAGGCTTGCTGAGTACGCGAAGGAGCTCAAGTCTGAGGCTCTCGCTCTAATCATGCAACGGCTTGTTGGCGTCGACGTGCAAATCCAGCAGGACCTGGAGGATTTGGCGGAGGAGTCCGAAGAGCGTCTCCTCCAAAGGCCTAGTTCCAAAGACGGAGATAACGAGCTCGACGACTCTGATGACAGCGACTCCGACTCTTCCTCGGAGGAAACATCGACCGAGGATGAGCAGCGCCTTAAAGAACTGAGACTGAAGGTAGCCAAAATGGACGGCACCTTGGATCTCTTGTTTGAGTACTACGCACCGCTTATTCAGGATGGCTCCGACCCGGAGTACAACGAGGCCTACCAACAGATGCTGTCACACTTCACCACATTCATCCTTCCCAATCGCACACGGCACGCTCAGTTCCTACTTTTCCACTTCGCTCAGACCTCCGAAGAGCACACCGCGCTGTTCACTCGCCGATGCGGCGAGCTGGCTTTCGTCAATGGGATGCCAGCACAGCGCATCACCGCCGTCGCATACCTCGCAAGCTTCATCGCCCGAGCCGCTCACATCTCCTGCCACTCTGTACGAGACGTCGTCTGCGCGCTCAGCGAGTACCTCGACGCCATCCGTAAGCGCGCCGAGCCCGACTGCCGCGGTCCCGACAGACGCTCATACGCAATCTACTACGCCGTCGCCCAGGCTCTGCTCTATATCTTCTGCTTCCGCTGGCGCGACCTCGTCGTCGGCTCTGCCAACCCCGACCTCGACGGCGACGACTACAACGAAGATGACATCCTCGCCGAGCACCGCGACCTCGCCTGGCTCCCTGGCCTGAAAGAAACTCTGTCCCGCAATATCTTCTCGCGCCTCAACCCGCTCAAGGTCTGCTCTCCCGCCATCGTTGCCGAGTTTGCCAACATCGCCCGCCACGTCCGCCTCGTCGAGGTCCTCTCCCTCCTCGAGAGCAACAAGCGTCTCCGCCTCGGCCAGACCGCCAGCTACTACGGCGTCGGCGGCCGCCATGCCATCGACATCGGCCGCCGCGAGACCGCTTGGGACCGCAAGACCGGCGAGGCCCACCACCAGCTCGAGGCGTACTTCCCGTTCGACCCGTACCATCTGCCTAAGAGCAAGCGCTGGGTTGACGGCGATTATAATGAGTGGAAGCTCCCGCGCGGCATGAGGCAGGATGATGAGGATGGCTACAGCGACGAGGACAGCGACGATGACAGCGACAGCGATGATTCGGACAGTGACGAGTCGCTTCTAGAGCAGATGGAAGCTGGACCGGCATTCGTCGACAGCGCTTCGACGAGCAGCTAGGCGGTGCTTCCGTCGCTTTTCCCTTTCTCCCGAAATTGTTTCCTCTTTACGATCTGGTGTTTTCCTCTCAATGGGTATCTTTTAGCGCGGCGCTTCCAGGACGGCAAAAAATGGGTGGTTTTATTATCGGCGCTTTTGTTATCTGAGCTTCATACATAGCGAGAGAGCGAGCGAGCGAGCGCTTATTCTGTCTTCCGCACAGCAGGAGCGCACCGCAGGAGCGCACCGCTGAAAAATGGACGAGGCGAACGGAGTATGGGTCGTTCCTTTGCTTTCTGAGCTCTTGTCATTGGCTTTTGTCTTCACGCAAGTCACCCATTGACTTTTGATCTCTGCGCTCGAGCTCACTTAGTCTTTCGTGTCTGCTCTAGATATCCAACGGCGCAATCGAAAACGTTCTTGTTCAAACATGCTCCATTCCTCGCTCAAAGCCAAGTGTGACCGCAATGGACGCCATCCCAAAAGCCGGTGTTTGGCCCTTACCTGAGAGAGCTCATCGATCAATTGATGCTTGTACCTTATGCAGAGTCAATACATGTGTTTCCATTCACAGTCATCTCTGAACTATGACAGTGCCCGCAGCGTACTCCCAACGAACTCGTAATTGCAGTGTTTCTCAATGATGACCATACATTCGTTGATCCATCCCCGCGAATGTCAGATCGCGTCCAGAAAACACTCACTCTCCGGCAGCCCCTTCCTCTTCAGCCCAACTACACTTTGTCCAGCGAGAAGCACAACAACGAACTCATCGGAGCAAAATCAATTGTTCTTCTCCTGACCCACGAGAGAAAACCGGGGGAAAAAAAAAGAAAAAAAAACACCCCCCCTGCCGTCCTGGGAGCCGGCGACCTCGACAGGAAAGGAGAACAAACCGAACATATACATGATGAATATATGAAATGGAATCCATCGTATAAAATGTCACAATGTGACTCGAGTTCGCTCCAAAAGCGACATCCCACTAGCGCCCGCCGCCCGCCGACCAATCAGCGGCGCGCGTCGGCTGCACGCAAGTCAGAGAGAACTGAAAGCGTCTCGGTCGTGAGATCTATTCTGCGATCCTGGTATAAAATCGAAGAGCCTCCGGGTGGTACCGCGCCACCTTGACTGGCACGGATTTGCTTCTCCACCGTCTGGGCATTTGTGCAGAGAGGCCGCGGGACTCAGTGATGGGTTTGGACGCCGTGCTGTATGGCAGAAAAGAGCGAGGTACGCTGTATGGCCCAAGAGGAGGACGGTGCGTTGTCGAAGTGTTGTGCTTACTTATATTCTCAAGAAGAAGGATGTATACCCCCTTTACATAGTTTAATAAAAAGGTCCTGTGTGATCTTCCCTCTCTCGCCTTTCCTCAAAGGGGAGAACATTAGCCGTACATGATCGTGTTGTTTCTTCTTCGTCGATCCCGTCAAAATTAGAAGAAAAAATAACAAAGCGCAAAAAGAGAAGATGTGTCCGTCCATTCCCCCCAAGTCTCGTCCTCAAATCTCATCCCGTCAAGCTATCACCTCCAAAAGGTATGTGCGGTTAGAAGCGAAGTAATCGAAAGATTCACAAATGGCAACAGCATCTAAAATAAATTGCCCTTGGGCACGGCGCAGAAGATACCGACGAAAATCGCGCTCAACACCGCCGCGCCCAGCAGACTCTGCAGGAAAATCGTGTCCTGGATCTGCCTGAGGGCCGGCTCCTGGATCCAAACCTGCCTGTCGAAGATCTTGCGGATGACGTTGCGCTTCTTGTACCGCGGCACCCAGGGCTCGTCCTCGAAGGAGTTGGCGCCGCTGCTGGCGAGCGAGTCGTTCGAGGCCGCCTTCTCGCTGCCGACGAGAGTGGCTTCGTCCGTGCTGTCCGCGAACAGCTCCCACGGCCGCAGGTGGCGGTGGTGCAGGCCGTGGAGCACGACGCACATGCCCTTCCAGGCGGCGATGAGCGTCGCGATGCCGATGAACCAGCCGAGGAAGGGCAGGACGCGCCAGGCGCGGTGCGCGGAGGAGAGGGTGATGAGGAGGTCGGCGAGGAGGCCGGCGGCGATGGTGAAGACGCCCAGGCCGCGGGCGAAGACGACGCGGGGCCGGTTGCCGTTGCAGATGGCCCAGCGGATGAAGTTGGGGTGGGCTTGGCGGCGAAGAGAGTATTCGACGGTCGAGACGACGTCGCGGAAGGCGGAGGGGTGGGTGGTGTTCTGCAGGGCGTGCAGGAGCGCTTGCTTCTCGCGCGAGGAGAGGTTGAGCTCGCGCGGGGAGTTGTCGGCGATGTAGACGGTTATGATGCGGGAGATTTCGTCGCGGTAGGGTTGGGTTGTGACTGTGGCGGGGAGGGTTAGTTCGGGGCCTTGGGGTTGGTGGGGGGCATATATCATGTGGTTTGATAAGTATATTGGGGAGCATACAGGGTTGCCATTTCATACCCGCATCGCCGAACGCCTGGCTGGCGATTCCGCGCGCTGTTGCGCTGCTGACGAGAGTGTCGTCGCCGGTGGAGGAGCCGTATTCGGAAGCGACGGCTCGCTGCTCGTCGAAGGAGGAAGCGGGTGGCGTGTGGAAGGGATCGCCCTTTTCGTTGATCTTGCTGGCGTTGTTGCTCGCGAAGGTTGTGCCTTGCAGGATCGAATGAGCCTCAACGTTGGCAGCCTTTGATCGTTGTTGCTGGACTGCAGAGAGTGCCTCGGCATCTGCCTGCGCTTGAGTCCATTCTGGCGAGAGGGCACGCTCGCTTTCCTTGAGGTTGTTGAATCTGGCGGTGTAGTCATGGTACCAGAGGAAGAATTGGAGGTTCTCCGCTGCGTGTTCAATGTATTTGAGGTAGTTCATGAAGTCGCGAACGGTGCATGGCTGTTAGTGTGGGTTAGTCGCAAGTCGTGTGATCAGCGAATGGTTTCTAAGGTACTACGCACTGGGCAAGTGCCATTGTTGATGATATTGTCAAAAGACAACGCCTCTGGGATGCCGGCACTGTTGCCAGAGCTGCCAGACGTGTATGATTCAGGCTTTTGGTCGCCATTGATGGAGTCGCCGGAGGAGGTGACGTGGGAGGGACGACGGTAGGTGAGTGAGTAGACCATGTTGTAAGGCTTTGGCGCACGTGTGTCACTAAGTCGCCTAGCGGGTGCAACGGTCAACGCCTCGCCGGTGTGAGTGAGGCGGTGTTGGAAGGACAGATGCGTGGGATTGGACGTGGAGGGTCTACGACAGACGGGCGAGCGCGAGGTATATGTTTCTCACGCGCCAGAGAGAGCAGCGAGAGGGTTTTGGCGAGGGCCAGGGTGTCGCAGGCGTGAGAGAGGCTGCCGGGCTGGTGGAATAGACAGGATTCGCTGGGGTGGTCGCCACGCGTGGCACTAGTGTGAGATCTAGCCGGAGCGGGAGCGTCTGGATGGAACGTGGTCCGGGATATGGCTGGCAGGGTTATAGTGGAGGTATAGCCGGCGAGGCCGTGCGTGAACCGCGGGCTGAGGCGTAGAGGGATAGAGTGTGCTGTTATGAGGGCGGGAGGGGAGAGTCGAGCAGGGGCATGTCAATGGGATCTTAATGTACACAATGGCATGGACGAGGCGAGCCACCGGGGCCGCGATGAGGAGCCGTGGCCTACGCTTATCGAGGCAGTTGCAGCTGCAGCGCCGATCGCCTGGCGAGCGGTGGAAGGCGAGCCAGCGTGGGAGGAGGGTGGCGCTGTCTTGATTCGCCTCTGCGCGACCTCACCTGGCCGTGATCGCCGACTGCTGGGCCGAGGAGGAGTCGAGATGTCTCGCTGCCACTAGGTGCCTTACTCACGTACTGCTGTACTGCCATGCGCGCTTGCTGTCACGGGCCGTGCGATGAGTTACCACTCTTTCGACACCGAGCCTGCCCGTCCTGTCACGCCTGTCTGGCCTCTGCCGCTGCTTGCAGGCCCACACGCCGCCTCCGCCGAGCCATTGGCCGGTCTGCCACGGCCGTGCTGCCACGACGGTCAAGCGTGTGACGGAGTCTGCCATGGCCGTGCTGCCACGGCCGTCAAGCGTGTGACGGAGTCTGCATGTCTTGCGCGCACACGAGCAGCACTCGCCGGCCGTGGCGCCCTCCTCGCCGCGCAACAGCGCCCTCGCAATCTTCCCAGCGCATCCAGGGCACGGCGCCGCGCCAGTCACGAGAGCGGGCGTTCGCTTGCGCGGCGACAGATCCATTGCGGGCTTGAAGTCTGTTGAGCAGATGCTGGCGGCCCGGCCGCTCCTCTGCGCGGCGACTGGCGTTTGGCAGCGCTCGGCAGCCCGCGCGCCCCACCCGCCTGCTGCGCCCAGCCCGCCCACGGACCGCCTACCACGTTGCCGGGCGCCGGGCGCTGCCAGCCCTTGCTGCCCCGTTCCACCTTGACCTGCTTTGCGCTGCGATCGCCTGCGGGGACTTCTCGCTTGGGAATGTCCATGGGAAGCCTCGCCGATGATGCCCACCTGCCTGCCGCCCGTTGACTTTTTCCTCGCGCGGCCCGTGGTGAAACATATCGCAGTAGGGCTGGGCCGGACATCAGCCCATCGGCCTCCAGCACCTCGCTAGCATTCTCCTCGTCGGCCTGCCATGCCTCATATCACATGCTTTCCCGCAGCAGCACGCCGTGGACGCCTGTGGCCGCAAACCGGACGCGTCCAAGCTAAGGCACGCGAACCCAGGGGAGCTGGCCGGAAGAGGGGAGTCTGCAGCTCTAGCCCACCCAAAGCGGCGGCGCCTCGTCTACGCACAGCGCGCGGATCGGATGGCCAGCATCCTGTTCGGTGATCATGGCGGCACACGCCCAGCACATCAGCCCACGGTCCACAGCCCCCTGTCGCGCAGCGCGCAGTGAAACGTCAGCTGTCAAGCCGGCCGGCGACGTCCATCGTGCAGAGTGATCGGCCCTCGTGCATGAGGTGTGAAGGGAGGAACACTGACAGACTCCATCTGCCACGCTGCCCTCAGCCCGCGCACGTCGTCGCTCTTCAGCCAGCCCGCGTCCCATCGCCCTCCTCACGAAGCGCCGCCCACGTAGGCCACCCGCGCAATATCGGCCAGCCGCCCAATCCCTGTCCATAATCACCAGGCACATCCGTGCGCCCCTCCCACCGAGCTGGCGAACCCTACTGTGCAAGCCGTCCGTCGTACCTGCTTCCCGGCCCGCGGGTTCAGCGCGAAGGGCGTCGCTCGCTCTATATCCCGTGCTTCATATAACATCCATGCGGACATCTTCGCAGATATCTTGGGCGGCCCGGCTGGGGCGAGATATTGCGGGATCGCTGATTTTGCCCTCGGTCGGCCGCCGGATGAGGACGTTGCAAGTGTATCTGGCCTTGCAGGGGTGCGCGATCGATTGATCGCTTGATTGATCGATTTGATTGAACGATGCCGTGCGACCCGAGCTTGGGTGACCGCGCTGTCTACTAGGGTGCGGGTTCCCGACGGCTATGCTTTTGGGCGTGGCTGCATGGGTTGACGGCTTGCTGTGACACACGACTCTGGGGTCGTGTGGTTTTGCCGAGGGATTTGATTCTTGAGCAGGAAGTATCATGGACATCACGGCGACTCTTGAGTTACAACACACATCCTTGAGAACTTGGAGAAAGGGACGCTGTCTGGGACGGACATAGTTCACAAGAATATTTGTCTGATGAAGTGCTGATGTCGACAAACTCCTTCTGTTCACCAGGTCAAAGTATCATCTTCTTTCTCCCCTTTCTTCTAACAAGTGCTGAAAACCCCCCCATTTCACACATCTCAACTTCTGACAACGACACCACTTTGTCTCATAACAATAGGGAGCGGTAGAGATATATACCTAGGAGCACCAATTGGCGGCCACCCTCACACCTGTCCTTGGCGGCCTCTGAGAAATCTACAAGTCTACTCTTGCACTCACGCACCAATTGGCGGCGGTAGACAGGTACCAATAGGCGCCATGAGCCAGCGATCACCGACCACTCTCGTGACTGAAGCCTTCTGTGATTTAGACTCTCGGCGCATGTGGCCTGTCCACCAAGATGGTCATCCCCCTCCAAGTGGGATTGGGAGTAACGCCCGTAATTGGCCCTGGAGAGGCAGAAGTGGGAGGTCCGCTGACTAACCTCAGCTCTTGGACTTGGACAGTCACATCAGCCATTACTCTGTTCCTCCGAAGAGGTCCGAGGTAGATAAACAGCGTCTCCGCAAAACAGACACATCCAATCCACCCACCTCCCGACCAACTTCCTTAACCGCATCTCATCTACCTGACTCAACACAGACCTCGCGGGCGACGAGAAGGCCGGGCGTCACAAGCCGCGGCCGTGAGGCATCCGGGGGAGACGAAAGCCGCTTCGCCCACTGTTCATTCATTCCGGCCAGCTTCCAACCAGAAAGCGTCAAAAGCAAGACCAGCTCCGTTTCCCCTCCGAAGGCGAAACGACATAGCAAACCCTCCAAGGTGAGGCAAAGCAAAACGAAGCAAAGGAACCACTCACTCACTCACTCGGACCAATCGCCCAGCCCCCATTCACAGCCATCCATCAAATCACACACAGCATTCGCCCCGTCCGCCAACCCCCCACAACTCCCCTCCCCGTCCACACCGCCGTCCGAGCGCACCACTCCCTCCGGCACCCCCTCGCGCGGCCTCCGGAACCATCCCATCGCGGCATCGAGAGCCCAGCGGGCCCTTCGAACACCGGGATGCCGGATCGACGGGCAGGCCAGCGGTGCAGCTTGCGGTGTGTAGGCGCTGATCTGACGAGCCGGCCAACGAACGAAGAGCCAGTGTTGGCCTCTATGGCGCTGCGCTGGAGCAGCCGCTGGGTTCTGTTGTGGCTCGGAGGGAGGGGGCGGGAGGGCTGGAGAGCGGGCTCGTTAGGTGGAGTTGCTGAGGCCGTGGGCGCTGTGGGAGGGGATGACGAAGGGGTAGGAGGCGGGGCTTTTGGGGAGCGGGAAGGTAAGGTGGGTGAGGTCGGTGGGCGGGTGGATGGTGGGGATGTGGGTTGGCAGAGGTTGAGGATGGGGGAGCGAGGGCTGCACTTTGGCGAAGTTGCTGAGGCTGGATATGTTGGTTGTTCGGCTGTTGGGTTCGAGGGGGTGGCGGAAACATAGAAGGCGAATGATCGCGATCACGAATGGAGAGTGTTGTTGACGAGGTGTTCAAATCGAAGCATCCTGCTTTTTGAAGTGCAGTAAGATTGGTAGTGTAAAGGCGACCTCCTGAAGAAATCCTGTCATTTGCTGCAGGCGATTTATTAGATCGCCATGGTAATGTTTGTACCGAGCAAACCCCGCTGTAGCGGATTATGGTCTCGAAGAGCTGTCTGAGGTGACTATAGGTGGACTAAAACCCCACTCGAGGTTGGTTAGGAGCAAGGGTAGTGCCGCTCTCGTGTCAGTGCCGGAAGCGTATCGGACTGCCGCGTTGCCTGCATCTGATGAGATGTGAAACTCACGACTCCATATAAGGCACATGGCCTTCTACACTGGCCGCCTGACTCCCTCACTGAGACACGTCCATACCACGCACGCACCCACCATTTGCACAGCCGCCGCCGCGCACATGGCATTCACGCGTGCGAAAATGGGCTCCCGTACACAAATAGCAGTGCCGTCGATGATGCCGAGACCGGCTGGTACGTCAGCTTGCCCTTGGACGTGGCGTGGCTTCGTCGACCGGCGGTGGCGCTAAGCGGCTAAGAGACGAACGATCTGAGCCAAGGATGGACCGTGGTCGAATGCACCTCCAGCACCGGGAGCGCCGGCACTGCTGCGGCTGGCAAGACCACATACACTTCCATCCACGCCCGTCGCCTGCTGACTCTCGCGGTATATCGTGTCGCAGCGCCAACACGCCCTCCAGCAATTTTCGTCGCCCCCACATATATTGTGTCAGCTCCCCACGGCACTGTCTGAGATCCGCACTGAGCGGTTCGCTGTCCCGAGCGTTTCTGGAGAAGGCGTTCACCCACGTCATTGCCGCCGGCCGATCACCTGGAGCATCTCGCAAGTCACGGCACGTAGTCCACCGTCCACTGCCCGGTTTGCCCTGCAAACATCTCCCTCCTTCGCTTCTTGTACGCCGTGTTCCATCGCCTCGCAGCCCACCGCTCGCTTGCCTCCATACACATCGCTCGCCGCGCCTCCACCGCCCTCGCAACACACCTCGGCGCGCACCGCGCAGCAGCCCAGCTTGGAACGTGCCGTTACGCGGCAGGGAAAAAATACCGCCAGTCTAGGGTAGCTCCCTGGCACGTTCTTTGTGCGACTTCAAGGCCCAGGAATCCTCGCCAACATGCCGAGACCCAGAGGTGCGTCGCCGTCTCACACCCTCCTTCCCGCCCTTTCGAGCGCTGTCCTAACATTTCTACCACCGCAGTGCTTAGCTTTATGACCGCTTGGTCCTCGCCCAACTCCGACTCTGGGCCAAACTCACCAACCAGGTTCTCGAAGTCCCAGCAAGACCAGCAGACGCCGTCGAGACGCCCTTTGCCTGCCATCGACACCGCCACATCGCAATCTGCTGCGCACCAAGTTGACCAACTCGCGAGGAGCTCCCCGGCCCCCAGCACCCCAGGCACACCGTCAAGAGCGAGGGCAGACAGCAGGGCATCTGTCCGGCCAGAAAGCATGATACAGACCTATCAGCCGCCTCAGGTGGACGTTGCGCAGGACACACCGCCGGAGCTTGCACCAATCTTCAGCTACCTGAACAGCCACAGCAATAAGCTTTACCAGGAGGGCTACTTCCTTAAGCTCCACGATCTTGACTCAAGAGGTAGGCCCAGCTCAGAGCGCACATGGGTTGAGTGCTTCGCCCAGCTCGTTGGCACGGTCCTGTCGCTTTGGGACGCCGCGGCACTTGACGCTGCAGGGGAGGATGGCGAAGTGGTGCCGACATTTATTAACCTGAGCGATGCGTCGCTGAAAATGGTGGGTCACGCCTGAGCTTTCTAGCTGCAGAATGCTAACCCCACGCAGATTGAATCTCTACCCATGAGCGGAGCACAGGGAGGCAGTTTGCAGAATGTGCTTAGTATTTCCACGGCCGCCAACAACCGCTATCTCTTGCACTTTAACTCTTACAACTCTCTCACGCAATGGACCGCTGGCATCAGGCTCGCCATGTTTGAGCACGCCACGCTTCAAGAAGCCTACACCGGCTCTCTCATTGCCGGCAAAGGCCGCTTCCTTAACAACATCAAGACGATCATGGAACGCTCGAGATTCGCCCACGAAGATTGGGCGCGTGTGAGGTTTGGCGCCGGAACACCTTGGAAGCGATGCTGGTGCGTGGTCTCTCCGCCTGACGAGAAAGATTTCCAAAAGGCGCAAAAGACGCTCAAAAAGAGCGCCTACGACCGGACTGTCAAGATCCCTAAGGGAGACATCAAGTTCTACGACACTCGCAAGGTCACAAAAAAGACCAGGCCTATCGCGACCGTCACGGACGCCTATGCGGCGTACGCGATTTACCCGCAGTCCAAGCCGCTCATTGACCAGTCGACGCTAGTCAAGCTCGAAGGCCTGGTCACCGTTCACAACCAGACCGACATCACGTCTGAAGGATTCGTGTTTGTCATGCCTGAGGTGCATGCGGCTGTCTCTGGCTTCGAGATGATGCTGAGGTGGCTCTTCCCTGTTTACGACACTTTCGCATTGTACGGTAGGCCGACGAGGCTGATTGCGGACACGCTTGATCAACGCGGATTGATGTTCGCGCTACCGCAAGATCGTCGCTACGGATATCTCGACATCCTGGACGTTTCTGGCCTGATCCACGCACCTGGCAGCCATGCTTGGAGCGAGCGACAATGGCGCAAAGAAATGAAGAAGCTGACATCTGAGAGGATGGCAACTTACAGGGAGAATGGCCTTGGCAACCTGCGACACCTTAGTCAACGGCGCAACACGGTTTCGCGCACTTCTCTCCCGGGCGGAAACGGTGGTGTTCGGTTTGACAATGGATCTGACAGTTCCGCCCCTCCTTCTAGAAACCTATCTCCACTTCCCAGGAAGCCTGACTTCGGTCCTCCGAGGAGGACTGACTCTGCACCTCCAACGCAGCCCGGCTTCAGCCCGCACAAGCGCGCCGCATCTGAAATCCAGGGCTACAGGAAGCACATGGCAGAAACGCCGTCTCGTCTTTCTTACGAGTCAGGACGCGCTGAAGAAGACGAGATCCCTCCAGCCCCGCCCAGGCACGGTGGTGCTTTGGCCGGCGGTTATGGACGTCCCGGTGCACCAGCAGGGTTGGAGCGCATCCAGTCGGAAGCTGAAGTGCCCACGCTGTCGCAGGATTACGGCGAAGTGCACACGCCGGCCGAGCAAACGCCGTCGATCGTGCTCCCTGTCGCGAGCCCTCCGTCGTTCCAGCATAACCCTGGGGCTCGCCCTGCCAATTCCCCGGCTGTGGCACCTGAGCTCCGCCGAGCGCATTCCAATGTTGACGAGGCGACGCTGCACCAGATGCACGAAGCAACTCGCGGAGACCGGGCTCCGGAAGAAGACTATGCAAATGGCGCAGCCAACAACAGGGTAAATCTCACCACCGTACCGATTCGCGAACCAAATGTCAGTGCTGATGAATTACAAGGGGTGGTAAGCCACGAACACGAAACGAAGCCCATGCAGTCGCTACCGAGCGAGCCGAAACATAAGCCCGATGCTATTTCGGGCCACGCTTTGCCCGATGAAGCAGGCGGTGAGACGGATAAAGTGGGGTCTGGTGACGTGGTGCGGGCAGATAATGTTGACGGGCATTATTGCTCTCTTCGACCCCGAGGTGTCCGTCAGCAGCAGCAAAACGCAGCAGTCTCAGCGACAGACCCTCCCTCCAATGCAATCGAGCCATAGCATCTCCCGGCAACCCGTCCCGCAATCACCCCCAACGCAGCCTCTTGAGCCTCCCTCTGATGATGAACCGCCCGTTGCCACTGCCGCGAACGACGATGACGATGAAGCCTTCCGCCTCAATAGCTTGCAAGATGCCTTTGTAGACCAAGATGCTTTGGACCGTATGCTCGAGGATGAACGCACCAGTACCATGCACAGTGCCGCTTCGACGGAGCCCGACTATGCCAGCACCGTGAGCTCGCATCACGAGGAGCGAAGGCCTGTCGAGCGACCGCGAGCTGGAAAGCTGAAGACGGTCGGCAATCCTGACCTGCCGCAAGATGACCCAAAGCTAGGCAGACTCGATACGTGGCAAGAGCAGCAGGCTGGGCAGCAACGCGAGATGCCCACCATCGATTTTGGTCCCACCTACGCCTACAAACCCAGTAGTCGTCCCGGAACAAGCGGGACGCTGAACGGTGTCATGCACGATAGGAGCAGGTCAAGATCTCAGGACAGACTGCGCAGCTCAGGCCGCCTGACGCCTTTGGGCATCAGCCCTGTCGAGAACAACAGGCTCTCCTACTTCGGCAGCGTGTCCTCGCCGCACACATCCGGTGGCGCCACCCCCAACGACAGCGTCCTCTCCCGCCACCACAGCAGGTCTCACAGCGTCGCGTGGACTCCCAGCGGAGGCTCACCAGGCCGTCAGCAGCGCCAAAGCCTCACGCCCGAGCAGTGGGTGCAGTACAGAGCAGCCATGGCCTCCCAGCCCCAGAACCTGCCGCCCAGAGGCGCCTCGCCGGCTTTCGCCCACCACCGCACGGCTTCCATCGGCAGCACCAACGCCAACCAGCTCCGCAAATCCATGACCAAAACACCTCCGCCCTTCTCCCGCCACCCCTCCGGCGACTGGACCCAGCAGCAGCAGCAATCCCAACTCCGCAAATCCATGTCCAAAACCCCACCCCCCTTCGCCCGCGCCCGCACCCCCTCCGGCGACTGGGCCCAGCAAGCCCAACAACAAACCCCTCCGCCCCCGCGCCCGCTCTCCCGCTCCGCAACCGCCTACCTCGCCCAGCCCACCAACAACCTCCTCAACTCCGCGGCCAACCACTCCGCCGCCCTCTCCGCCCGCGAGCAAATGCACGTCGCCCGCGCCACCGGCACCCCGCTGCTCGACCTGAGCGCCAACGCGCGCCGCAAAACCCCGCAGCACGACGAGGCGGGCCTCGTGGGCGCCATCGGCGCCCGCGAGCGCGATAAGGCCGCGATGAAAGCTGGGCACCGAAGCAGTGTGGCGGTCGAAAGCGCGATCAGGGCCCGGCAGGATCAGCAGAGGGTTGCGGAGGCGGATTATTGGCAGCAGCAGCAACAGTTGCAGATGCAGCAGCAGAGTGCGTGGTATGCGCAGCAACAGCAACAGCAGCAGCAGGCGGTCTATGGGTATGGTGGGTTTCCGGCGCAGAGTCCGGGCGTGCAGTACGGATATGGGTATCCGCAGCAGCAGCAGCAGCAGCAGGTGTGGCAGCCGCAACAGCAGCAACAGCGAGGTGCGCAGACTCCGGGCAGTCGGCAGAGTTGGTTTGGAGGCAGCTATTTTGGCCCTCAGGGTGGGCAGTAGACGGTCATGTTGGTGAGAGGAAAAGTGTGTTAGTCTGCTACCTTGTCGCGTGATAGATGGATGATCTGTGAAGCTGTGTGATTTTAGACGTGTATCTGTATCTCTGGCGCAGAATAGGTTCTATCATTTGGAAAAAGCGATGCATGCTGGTTACACCTTTGTATGGAGGGAAACCTCTGCCTCTGAATGTCTTTCTACCTGCTTCTACAGCGCATTCAACTTATGATCTTGGTTCATTGATACGATACCGGACGATGCACCAAAGCCAAATATAGCAGCATTAGGGTGGGCTGCCCGCCGCTCAGGGTCCAGTTCCAGCCCGCCTTGAAGGTTTCCCCAGCTGCCAGGAACCGGCGGCAGTGCGTGAATCGTGCACAAACCTGCGTCGTAGACAACAGTATGGACGATTGTTGCGCGCGGCCGCGTCTATTTCCAGAACACAATTCGTAGCCTCTCATACCTCCGTAGGACACTTACCTTCTTCAATCAATCAACAGACGAGCCATTGATCCTCGTCTCCCTTCCTACTTGCTACTACACCTGTTTACTTCCCCTCTGTCCCCCACCAACCAAACAAACACACCACCACCAAAACTACCGCAACAATGAACGGCACCACCCCCTCCCCCAGCCAAACCGACCCCCTCTTCGACCCATCCCTCATCTCCCCCTCCGTCGCCGCCGCCCTGCCCGAAGCCTACACGATCCGCCCGCTGCAGCGCGGCGACCACGCAGCCGGCTTCCTCGACGTGCTGCGCGTCCTGACGACCGTCGGCGAGGTCTCGGCGGACGCGTTCGAGGCGCGCTTCGACGAGATGCGCCAGAACGGCAAGGGCGCGGTCGGCAGCCACGTGCTGGTCATCCTGGACGGCGAAGGGCGGATTGTGGGGACGGGGGCGCTGTTGGTTGAGAGGAAGTTGTGAGTACATCCGTGTTAGAGGGAGGGAGAGATAATGTTGCTGATGCTAATGGGCGAAACAGCATCCACAACCTGGGGCTCGTGGGCCACATCGAAGACATCGCGGTCGCGAAGGACCAGCAGGGCAAGAAG
The DNA here is from genome assembly GCF_011745625.1 of Cladosporium halotolerans. NCBI lineage: Eukaryota > Fungi > Ascomycota > Dothideomycetes > Cladosporiales > Cladosporiaceae > Cladosporium > Cladosporium halotolerans. The sequence continues at coordinate 414,147 of NW_027191468.1, read as the reverse complement.
CTGGGGCTGCGGATCATCCAGGCGCTGGACTACCTCGCCGAGCACGTGGGCTGCTACAAGACGATTCTGGACTGTAGCGAGGCGAACGAGGGGTTCTACGTCAAGTGTGGGTTCAAGAGGGCGGGGTTGGAGATGGCGCATTACTATGAGAAGAAGTGAGGGGTGGAGAAAGATACCCTGGGAGCGCCTGGGAGGGAAGAGAGGGTTTGATGAGGATTGAAAGCATGGTATGAGGGTGGGAGAGAGGGCGATGGCGGCGCATAAGAGATATACAGGATCTGGGAGAGGAGTGGCCGGAAGCTGGTCTTCTGTGCTTGAAGGAGAGCGTGGAAGAGGGTGGACTGGTTTCGGGCTTAGAGCGAATTTCTGGCTGGGCTGGCGAGACAAGCATTTTTGAGTATAGATCCGGTACGCTGAGTATATGATACACTATTTCTCTCATATTCATCCGGTTGGGTCAGGTGTTTGCTGACCACCTTGACCATTCGCTCAAATCCACGCCAAGAAACTTCAAACCTTCGTCACTTCGCCGTCGATTCACGACAGCCAGCCACATTCCACGCCCTGTTGCCTAAATAGGCAGGAGCGGCTACAATCACAATGGCAATTCCGTGCAATGATTCTGATCGTGCGGTCACATCGACACAAGCCCAGCCCAATCCGCCGGCTTCCACGGATCCGTCCAAGTTTGAAGCTGTCGACCGCAGCAAGACGACGCCGGACATAAAACTACCGAACGAATCATGGCTTACCGTGCTGCAGTCATCATGCACTTACGGACCGCCGATATTCGAGCGGATCATGCTGAACTTCATCAAGAACCCTAACGTCACTTCGTCACATCTCTTCCGCGCGGATATTCTTTTTGACAGTGACAGCCAACCGCAAAATGGCCATGCCGAACCGTCAGATGCGAACAGCAGGCCTAGAGATTTTGAACTGCCTGGATGGACTCGAAATCGCGTAATGGTGAGACTGTTGGTTCCGCGAAACCAACAGCTCGATCGACCGATGACCCAAACCTGCATTCTCCTCTCGAGGAAGTCAGAAACCGATCTCGAAGAGCACATGGTCGTCTATATCCCTCACATCGACACTCCGGATGAGATGCCCTTCTACCACCCTCGAGTCAACAAGCTCGCCTTCCACCACACCTTCCGCCCAAGCCCCGACCAACCTCCAGCCAACCCTAACGATCCCGAGCAATCCATTCCCGGCGCCGGCTCGCTCTCCGTCTCCTACAACCCATTCGATCCGACCGCATACCTTGAACCAAAGCTCCACCGCACGGCACTGAAGCTTCTCCAGACCATCCACAAGCACGGCCAGGGCCAGTTGGTCGGGTACGAAAAGCGCGTGCACCTCGATCGCGTGATTCCGCAGAAACGTTACCAGGATACGTACGCACGGCTGAAGACGAAGTACGGCCGGAAGCTCATCGATGGCTGGGTCGAAGTCACGGATCCTGGCAAGCATGTCTTCGAGGACCTGGGCATCGCCGCGTTCTGCCTCGAGCTGTGGAGGACGATGTACGAGGTCCCCGCCGCGGCACGCGAAGAAGAAACCGTCGGCGGTGCAGAAACAAGCGCCGTCGAAAGCAATCTCGATGATCCGAGCCTCACATCGAACGGCGCCAACAAACCGCCCTTCCCAGGTTTCGTCGATATCGGCTGTGGCAACGGCCTCCTAACCCACATCCTCATCAGCGAAGGCTACCCGGGCTACGGCTTCGACGCCCGCGAGCGCAAGTCGTGGTCCACCTTCCCGGACGCCGTGCAGCAGAACTTGCACCAATCGCTCCTCGTCCCTTCCCTGCTCCGATCCTCAAACGACCACCCCTCGCCGGACAACGACTCATACAACTCCGGCCTCTTCGCCCCCGGCACCTTCATAATCTCCAACCACGCCGACGAGCTCACAGCCTGGACCCCTCTCCTCGCCTACCTAAACAGCAGCGCCTTCCTCGCCATCCCCTGCTGCTCGCACGACCTGGCGGGCTCGCGCTTCCGCGCCCCCGATTCCACAAAAGCGCAAAAGGCGCGGCGCAACGAGCACGCCGCGCGGCTGCCGCAGCAAGAAGAAGCCTCTCCCGACGAATCAGCAGTACGGCAAAGGCAAGCGGCCGAGACGGGCTCGCTGAAGCGCACGCTCGTGCACAAGAAGATGGCGTCGGCGTACAGCACGCTGTGCGCGTACGTGGAGGCGCTTGCGGACGCGGTGGGGTGCGAGGCGGAGAGGGAGGTGTTGCGGATTCCGAGCACAAGGAATCAGAGTATTATTGGGCGGAAGTGGAGGGGAGAGGGGAAAACTGAGGAGGAGAAGGCGGAGAGGGTGAGGAGGCTGGTGGAGGAGGAGTTGGGGAGAGGTATTGAGGATGTGGGGAGGGAGTGGCTGGAGAGGGCGGAGAAGTTGGCGAAGAAGCCGAGTAGTGGGCATTGAGGTAAGTGTGTTGGAATGTGTATATTGCACAGAGGACATTGGAAGTCGAATAAACGTATGGCTAGAGACGTGGAGCGCTGGATGTAGAGCAAGCCATCCATGAGACACTACGTACGATAAAACGACTGAATATACATCACCATTGCAAGTGATATGGACCTTCCGTAGATGAACAGGCCTGGGTGGAAGAAGCCAACAAGCTCAATGCTCATTCCAACAAGCTGACTTTTACAGCAGAGCTATCTTACGGAACGCTGAAACAGACATTCACAGCGTGGGGGTATGTACATCTATCCTTCCAGAGGTACAGCCTGACCTCCATCGACTTTCCTTAAAAAGTCCCTAACCCGACCAACATCGCCTTCGCCCTCCATACCACCACTCTTCTCGCTCTCAATGGCTGCCAAGAGATTTGGTAGCGCCTCTTCAACCTTGTCCTCTGCAACACCTGTACAGAGGCTAACGACGCGTCGGTAAAGGTCATCGAGCTCATTGCTGCGGCCGCGGAGTTCGTTGGCGTGGTCTCTGAGCTGCTGGTTGTTCGTGCTGTATGCGTGTATGCGCGCGCGTAACTCTGAAGGCGGCGGGAGTGCGGAGGTGAATAGAGAGCGTTGTTCGGGCGATACTGTTGAGTCATCTGCGGGTATGCTAGGGAGGATCGAGGAAAGGTCGTCGGATAGGAGGACAGAGTCGGCGGCGCCAAGTTGTGTGAGGTGATTTTGCAGGTCTTCGCGAGCGGCGGGCGAGAGCGCGTTTCGCTTTTCCTCGAGGATGCGCCTGAGGTTGGCGAGTCTGGCCTGCTTCTCGGCTCTCGCTTTGACGCGAGCCTGTGCTTCTTGCAGACGCTCGAGCTCAAGCTTCTGCATCGCACTGAATTCGCGGATTTGCTCATTCAGACGATCGATTTGCTCTGTCCGTTGACGGAGCAGATCCTTGTGAGAGGCAAGATTTTGGGTGAGCATGGTAGTCATTGCTGCGGATCATGTTAGCTATGACCAAAGACCCTCTATGCAGCGAATGACTTACAAGAAACAACGTCCTGGCTAAGGTCTTCGGTCTGGCTTGAGGCCGGTGGGCCCTCAACCTCCGCTTCCGATTGCGACGCGGGCGCTTGCTGGGTACTCTGTTGTGATGCCAGACCGTTGACCAGGAGACCTTCGCCAGATTCAGAACCAATACCAAAGTCTTTCGCGCTGACACCTTTGTTATTCGCCAAACCAGGATCCGCATGTATCTCGAGCAATTGCTGGATGATACTCCGATTTCCGATCCGGGCCACCAGGTTCAGAGCAGTGTTACCAGCCTTGTCCTTGGCGTTAACGATGTGGGACAAAAATCGTACCAAGCTCACAGCACCTTTCGAGCCATTGAGGGTTGGACCGTCACCAGACTCCTGGCTTGAGTCGTCACCATTCATTTCTTGCGATGCCAGATTCGCTACTGCAGCGGCGGTTGAGACGGCTGAAGCATTTGTTAATGAGCTTGGCTGCGTACCTACCCGCACCAAAAATTCCAACAAAGCCTCAAGATAATACTTGCTGCTGGGTGCACGACCCTTGATGCCAGAGGACACAGCGATATGATGCAGGACCGTTCGCCCTTGAATATCTCTCACCTCAATTAAAGGGCTCAAAAGTTCGAGTAACTCGGGAAAGCAAGAATGCTCCCAGCAATTGTTGACGATGACTGCAGAAATGAGTGGACTCTGTCCTGCAGCGTTGCCACGCCAGATGTTTGCGCCTTTCCTTAAGAGAAGCTTCAATAAAGGTACTTTGGCCAGAGTTGCCGCCCAGTGAAGCGCACTATTCGACGAATGATCCAGGGGCATGTTAAATTCTTCACCCGAGAGTTGCAAGATCGCAGGATGTGTACTGTAGTCCGTTCGTCCGGCTTCCGCGAAAAGGTCCAAGATCAAATTGAGCTTTTCGGTCTGTTCATCAGTTGTCGGCGGTGGGAGAGGTGGCATCGCAGTGTCGCTTGATGCATTCGCAAACTCTTGAGACAATGTGGTCTCGTATAGAAAGCTCTCGTTAGGCTCTGTTGGTGTTGCAGAACGCATCGAATGGTCAAGTGGCAACATTGGAGGGCCCATTCCTTCCTGGCTGTCCATCCGTTTCCGCTTTCTAGGCGGTTCGTGGAAGCCATTGGGCTGCGTGTTGTATCCAGAATCGAACTTGCTTTCAGTCTCGAAGCTATTCTGCGAGGCCATGCTCTGTTGGCTGCCGCCTGGATATCCATCCTGTTGCGACGGATGTCTGGCGGGCGGCCTTTGCATACTGCCCGATCTAGGAGCAGGTGAGTTGAGTCGTGCGGCCTTATTCATCGCTGCAAGTGCGACCGAGGTGGACGGCGAGATGTTCGAGAAGAAAGTTCCATTGGTCGAAGGTCCGCGATTTGAGCTAGCATCCAGGTGATTGTAGAACCTTTTCCTGTTCGCAGCCATGGCTTGTTCCTTCGTCGGCGTATCTTGGCCCTGACCACCAGAGCCGTCTGCCGTGACATCGTAGTCAAGTAACGGTTTCAACATCTCCTCGACACCGTACTGGCGGCAGAATTCTCGCCCCCGTTTGTAGCTGATCCATGTGCCCTGGTACTTGCCGTACCCTCCCTGTACCTTCTCGTGCTCTCCAGTGAGAATCTCTTTCTCCAGCACCTTCGTGCGCTTTCCCTTATCTACGCCAGCAACTTTGAGGATCTGAGTGGCGTTAAGCCAGCCGTCGCTGCGCCGGCGCATGCAGGCAACACCTGAAATCTCCATCTCATAGACGTGGACCCCGGAGTAGACGGCCTGCAAAGAAGGATTAGCACGCAAGTCTCAAGTATGCCAGGAGGCTTGGTTTGACCCACAGTATATATCTGAGGCTTCCCACCAAAGCTGCGACCGGACCCGTAGCCGTCGCCGAAACTTCTCGCATAACCGGGATTCGATATAGGGCCATTAGGGAAGCTCTGGCTGTATGCGGGTTGCGATTGAGGTTGCGCGGGAGGGTGCGCATGCGGACTGCCATCGTAGGGCATGCTGAAGCTCTGGGAGAAGTTGGACGGCAGACCGTGGGGAGTCGCATGCGGCTGGTGGTGGTGGTGCTGCGGCGAGGCCTGAGGAGCGACGAAGGACTGTTGCGGGGTCATGGCCGCGAGGTGGGCCATTCGGCACCCAGGTGCAGACTGGCGGAGGAGGATGCGACGCAAGGAGGCCGGGCAGATGGTGTCATACGCTACGGTATGGGCTGCACATGGGAAGAGGTCGGTGCTTCGAGGGCGGCGCGACGAGACGCGTCTGGGATGGGACGAGGGAGACGCGCGCGAGATGAGATGTGCTCACTATGGGCCGAGCCCACCCCGCGCTCCGACCCGCGCGCCGTTGCCGCTGCCGCCGCCGGTCTGCCGGCGCTAGTCTCGCGTGTCTCGCGCCCTCGCCGAGCTGTGTTGCAGGAGGATCCTCACATACCAGGGACTCCCTCGACTGCGCGCCTACGTCGTCTTGCTCGCTCATGCTTCCGCGATTACCGACAAGGTCGCGCGCTGTTCTCGCACCACCATGTCGCCCGGCGCTCCCACCTAGGCACCTACAACAAGCCGTCCCTTTTTCGGCCGGTAGGAAGATCCTTGATAAAGAACAAGCATACAGACAAATAGCCGCGGCACCAAATGATGCAGAGACGTCGTCGCCCGATAAGCTACCTCCAATCAAGTTCCATCGGGTGCATAGTCGCCACACACTGCGTGGGATCCTGAGAGAATGCACATACTTTCCAGATCGGTTCGCCGCAGACTGGTTCCGCAAACATGCTCTCTCCCGGTTCCGCGAGTACAGGGGACTTTCACCGAAAGATGATAGGGATGCAAAGCTTCAAGAGAGATTGCAAACACTTCGCAGGAAAAGTCGGCAGGCTTTGTATCAGCTGCAGAAGGCGAATGAGGGAGACCGGAAGATGATGCTGAAGGCACTTTCCATGGCATACGGCAGAGTCGGTAGACGGAGACGAGAGCTAATGGGCTCTTTTCTCTCTGTTGGTGGCCAAGGTAATCGGCTAGAGGCAGTTTCTGACACTGCTAATGACGGACATGAGAAGGGCGGCAGCGAGCAGTCGGTCCCCTTAGAGGATGGACAGGACGGACAAGATACTTCGGCTGCTCCTCAAGGGGTTACGAAAGGCTCTGGAATTCAAAGCGTGAAATCGCAAGTCAAAGATTTCGTCCGAAACTTGCCTCCACTTCTGCTTGAACTGGCGGAAAGCCAAATCGCTGCATCGCCGCCCGCAATATCTCGAAAAACTCCTCGCCGACTGGGGATTGATATCCCGGAGCTCAACAGCTGGCACAAGCCTATGCCAAAAGCTCGAGTGGACAATAAGCTCAAGAAATGGTATGCATACCTGCTGTCGACAATGCAGCCGCCCCTGCCTGGCCGTGAATGGCGGAGGCTCCGTGACCTTGCTCTCGGGGTCTTAACACCAGAGCTCCCCATCAAGAGGCGCACCAATCTTACACCGCCACCTTCTGCTCTTGAACTGGTGGTCATGCGTGGAAAGGGACCGGAGAGCGTTTTCCGCAAAGATCACGCTCACAAGGTGACACCACGCTACATGAGCAGGATTTACGCCGAGGTATTCTCGGAATGCCCGCTCATGGTATATGATTCTGCGAGTCTGAAGTGGAACATTACCTGGGGACACCGCATTCTCAATGAGCATCAAAACGTCGATGAGGGCCACGCTGATGCAGCGTCCACTCCTCACTCGGCAAATCCAACCTGAGCGGTGAGAGGCCAACTTGCTCGCATTTCATGGCGCAACTTCATGGACACGGACGCGCAGAGTGTCTTTGAACACAACTTGTTTTACGTCTTCACACGCTCAAGAGCACGTGGAGGCGGTAATATTCCGCGCACCCCTCTCCGAAAAGCGCAAGCGATTGGATTCCGTGACAAACAGCCCCACTAGCCATTGCAGTTGCGCCCTTTCAGTACAATCAAAGCAGCAATGTCTATTTGAGCGTCGCCTTTGAGGACACACGAATTCTGAAGAGCCCGAGCCCGAACCCGGACGCCGCAACTTAGTCTCACCAATCATCCTGAGCACCACGCAATTGCCTCGACAAACATGGCGGACAAACCAACCCTTAGCCACGCGACGCAAGAAGACGTCAAAGAGATCTTGGCCATGGTCCGCGAACTCGCCGAGTACGAACGCGAGCTCGACTCTGTCGAAGCAACCGAGGAATCTCTCACACGCACCCTCTCCCTCGCTCCTTCCGCCGCCTCGTCACACACCAACCCCGGCTACGCCAAATGCCTCCTTCTCCGCCTCCCAAGGGAGCCCACCAACGCAGACGACACGCCCGAGGCCGTCGCCGGCATGGCGCTGTACTTCCACAACTACAGCACGTGGAACGGCAAGCAGGGCATCTACCTCGAGGACTTGTTCGTTCGGCCGCAGTACAGAAAGAGAGGGTATGGCAAGATCTTGATACAGGCGCTGGCGAGGGAGAATTTGCTGCAGGATGGCGGGAGACTGGAGTGGAGCTGTTTGGACTGGAATGAGCCGAGCTTGCAGTTTTACCGCTCGCTGGGTGCGGTGGAGATGAAGGGCTGGACAAAGCTGAGGGTGGATGGGGAGGCGCTGCAGAAGTTGGCAGTGGGTGATGTGCCGCCTGTTACAGGGCAGACGCCGCGATGAGGGTAGTCATAAGTAGGTATCTATCCAGTCGAAATCCGCCTGGTGGGATATTTCAAATCTCGACGATACGTAAGCCGGTGCTCATGCTGCATTGGAGGTGTCTCCTTGCGTAATGCGAACCTTCATCGGGTGGTTTCAAGGGCTGCAACAAACAGGTCACATGTACTCCGTCTCATCAAAGTCATCGAATATCCAATGGTCGCGTATCTGGCTTCGCTCTTCCTCAGATTCGGCTTCTTGCAGCGTGTCCGCTTTGAGCTGTTGCGCGCGTTGCCTTGCGTCAGCATACTGTTCGACGGGCACCCAGCCCTCGGGCCCAACCCCGACCACTTCCAAGCAGCTCTGGAACTGGCCGTCCGCTGTTTCCATAGCATGAGCAAGGCTCAGAGTCTCGCGTGCTTCTTCTTCCGAGAACTCAAATGGGAGCCCTGAACGCGTCGTTCTTGCGTCGGGATCAGTCCCAGACAGATGTCTACTGAGCTCGACGAGATCGGCTTTCAATGGGGAGCTATCACCTTCCCAAGGCTCGCTGGCGTGGCGGAAGAGTTTGCGGGTCAATGTGGAAAATCGATCCATGAGTATTCGTCCGTGGGCCGGGTTAAGGCTCAAGGTCTCTTTGACGTACGTGTAGTGGAGCTGACGTTTGCGAAGAAGTAGGACCTGCTGGAGTTGCTCTGTTTCGCTCTGTTGGTCAAAATTTAGTGGTAGTCGAGGCTCTTGAAGAGACTCGGAAACCTCGTCACCATAGTTCTGAAGGCTCGCTGGAATGCCCGCTTGCAAGAAAAGTGGAAGGATCGCGCAATGCTGCCAGTCGATGAGTCCTGTGATCTCAAGGTCTTTTGAGACGAATATGTTGTTTGGTTGCAAGTCAGGGTGTCTTATCCACGCTTGTGTTGCGTCGTCCCTTTTCGATGGCGCAAGGCTGGAGGCTATACGGAGAAATTTTCCCAGATATTCCAGACGGTCCAAGTGAGACTGCTGCTGATAATTGACCCATTCGCGGCGAATGCGTTGGAAAGGGTGCAGTGGTCTGCCATGCCGCATCAAATAGGCGATTTCTTTCCTCGCTCCGGCTTCTAAAACATCGTTGGCGTCTCTATCTGGGCCGCATTAGCCCATGGTTTTGGCGAATAACATTTGGTCTTCAGTCTCCTTTGGGGTTAATCAAGCGATGGAACTTACAGGGTCCACGAAATACGTCAAGTGCTAGTCGGTTGCCGTACCATAGCGCAAGGGTCGTATCTGGTCCAATACAAAATGGTCCGTTGGTCGAGCACGATCCGGAATCAAATGCTACCCTGTCTGACGCTGCGTCGAGGTCTCGACAGTAGTAGATACTACCGCTGGCTGGAAATTTAAGTGACAAAAGTTGAGACTCTAATTCGACGAGCCTGCGGACGACAGTAGTCCTAGCCGCTTCGCCGAGTTGATACCAAATATTGCCAAGGTTTGTACCGGCAGTGACCTCCATGAAGACGTACTCCGTACCTGCGGGATTATTTGCAGTTGCCGAATAGCCGAATATCGTGGGTATGGGGACTCCACGAGATCGAAGGTAATCCATTGTCGCCACTTCGCTTGCAACCAGGAGCTGTCTTGGCTCCGTCGTAAGGTATGGGATACGAGCGATCATTTCGAGTCCATCTTGCATCGAAACCAGGAAGGTGCGATTGAAGCCGCCTTCGGCGAGTTTTTTGAAACTCACAATATCCTTTAGCTCCCTTGAGACGGAAGCGGCCGCAAGACTTTTGAGCTCTTGTACATTGAATGGCCGTCGGCGTTCATGGAGCCTCAGCTTTTCGTTCCACCTGTCTAGTCGTTCAGCAGGTGACCTTTCAGCTTGGGATTTGAAAAACGCACAGCCATCTGCCACTGGTGTACTCATATATGTCCGATTGTCCGAAAATTGAGGGGTTCAGGCGAGAAGAAGCAAATTCTCGCATCAACAAAAGGTCCCGGACAGACCGAGCACAAGTAACCATGGCGCGTTGGCTGTGGAGCCGATCCATTTGAACCACAGCCAAGAGGCATTACATGCAGGAAGATCTCGCCCACGGAAGCTTGCTTAGATGCATCGATATGGCCTCGCAGACGGTGAGTCACCCTTTCGAACAGTGTGTGCCTTGTGAATCATCAGCATGGTACAACAACAACACTGGTGTCTGGCGAAAGTCCGGAGCGACAAGACTTTCCCGCACTGACCACTCAGATCCTCCATCCAACATCCAACTCGTCTCCATCACCTCGTCACAAATATCGCCACTCAAAAATCATTTCGATTCATGTCAGTAACTGCTCCTGAGTTCCAAGTACTGCAGTGATGTCTTATTGAGCCGCGGATGGAGACTCAAAGGCATACCAGTCTCCTTTGCCTGAACGCATAAGGTGACGGATTGCCCGAGCATCGCGGTGCGTCTACCTCACATTGATTGATAGAGCCAGGGAGAGAAGTCAATGGCTCAAATCAGAACTCAAGGAACATGGGACACTGGAAGAAGGCCCGAAGACATGCTCTTGTCCAACACATCACCTTCGTGCAGCCTTGAAATTCGAGAAACTTGATCCACTTCATCCTATCCACCAGCATCACATCATCATTCCAAGCTCAGGCCAACCAGGCGATAACGAAGCTTCACGGAAGCATCGCCAACGTCCACGATCACACCAAGATTGTGACCAAGCTTCTGATCCGAATTAACGCCCATAGGCCTCCGCAACAAACCCATCCCACTCCCTCTCAAACTGCCACGCGCTCTTCCCACACCACAGAGGTCCCCTTCTCCGCTCACCCTCGAAATCAACAGGCTCGCCAATCAGATTGAAGAACGTCCCTCTTACCTGCTGATCGCCGAAGAAGACAATCTCGCCGAAGCACCCTCTACCAAATGACAAGCGCCCGTCGTAAGCGTCTCGAGCCCTCCAGCCGAACGAAAGCGAAGCCTCCGGGACGTCGTAGTCGTCTCTGATCAGGATCACGCCTGAGAAGCCCGAGAGCTCGAAGCCGCCCCATATTCTGCGGGCTTCGTTGTCGACGCAGAGCGAGAGGGAGAAGGTTTGCGGTGCATGTGGGTACTCCATTTCAAACAGGGGACACGAGATGTTGTAGTTGCCGGTGATATAGCGTTGGGTTGGCAGGGGCTCGTCTTCGGATTCGTACTTGTATTCACGCTTGATGCCTGGTTCAGTCTTGGGTTTGGCTGGAGAAGCGCCACTCCCTTGGGTTGTGGGGATGTGCGCGGTGTGCTTGCGTGCTGAAGATGCGGTAGGAGTAGCTCTTGGATTAGCAGCGTTGGCTCTCTTTGACTCGGGCGTCTTCGGAGCGGAGTCGTTGAGAGTGCCCTTTGAATCGTAATTTCTCTTGGATGGCGATGACTTGGACGGCGACGGCTCGGTATAAGTCTTGCCCAAAGTAGCCTGTGCTCTCTTGCCTGTGCCAACAGCCTCAGCCAAGTCGTGATCGATGGATAATTCCACTTCTCCGACTTTCATGGTGATCTTGGTCTTCTTGCTGCTTGCTGACGCCTTTGCAGCATGTTCATTCTTGTTCTTCCGCTCTCTGTTTGGTGAAGCTTGACCATCGTACAGACCGGACTCCGGCTGACTTGCGGCACCCAACGCTTTTCTGACACTGGCAGCGAACTCCTTCTTCATCTGAGCCTCTATGTCCACAATATGAGGAGGCACAGTCAACCTCTTCTGGCTGATAGCCTGCTGCAGGCGGACCTTTGCGGTATTCTTGTCCTTGGATCGCTGAAGGCCATAGTGGATAAGCTGCGCCTCGTACCAGTGCGCGACTTGGTCTTTGGGTGCTCTTCCGTCGAGGAAAGTCTTAAGATCGGCGAGGGAAGCGCGAGGGTGACGTTTGAGCGCTCCGCCAACGTCGACGAAGAGCGTGTCTTGGTAGACGAATTCCCCTCGGATGACGGGGTGTATAGTCGTATTCATGGTGATGGATTGGCCTGTGAATTTCCTGATGTCCAGAAGAGATTATCTGTCTTGATGTGCTTCGTTGTATGTACTCATAATATTGCATTCTCACACTGTGCTTGGCAACCGTCCGACGCGATGGTAAGTGAAAGTAGACCAATGCAGGGACGGCTCAGAATTGCTTACCTACTTTCACCCCAGACCATTGTACGCTCGCTGGCCAAGGGATTGGTGCTTACCGCGCGGACGTGACCATACTGGATTCACTGTTGTCCTCGACAAAAGAAAAATCTCACGCGACCGTTCATTTCATCGAAAACCACACTTCCTCAAGATCATGGTTTCGAAGTCACTCTGGTCTTGGAATGAAGGTCGATTGATGATCCCAGTCGTCTTTTCGAGAAAACGTTCTTCATGCCCCCGCTGCATATGGCTTTCACGGTCTTTCGACATCGAAAATTTCCTTGCACCATTCCAAATTTCCTTGTGCTGGGGAAGATCATGTCGTTCATAAGTTTGTTGCTGCACTCATCGATCAAACGCCGACGATAGGATCTAATCGCGGATTACGTAAATCTCCGTAACTGCCTTGAAGAGGGCCACCAATAATCCATCAATACCCACTGGATATCGCAAGAAACAGGAAGTTTGCGGGAGTCAAACAATGGCACTGGATCAATGAGCCCGTTTCGGCATTAAATCGAACAACCCTCAACAAGCCCCTCGGCCAAAACGGCCGAGCGGACTTCGGTCCTCTCTCCCCAGGAAAACAGTGGACCCCTTCAGCGACACCACCTCGGCTGTGACGTCGCGGCACCTCACTGCTCTGTCAGCGACCGCAATGGCATCGATAGCCATAATACACGAGCTCCAACATCCTTAGGGCATCGCATTTCCTGCCCTAACACCTCACACATCCCAAACCACCCAAAATGGTCAAAGCAGTCTCCATCCGCAAAATCGACGGCAAGCCCGGCCAAGTCTACTACCCGCTCGAGCACATCACGCTCCCCGACGCGCCCCCTCAAGCGAACGAAGTCGTCGTCGAAATCACCGCCGCCGCCCTCAACCACCGCGACCTCTTCCTGCGCCAGCACCTGTACCCCGGCACGACCTTCGGCGTGCCGCTCCTCGCGGACGGCACCGGCGTCGTGACCTCCACGGGCTCCTCGCCCGAGGCCAAAAAGTGGCTCGGCAAGCGCGTGATCCTCAACCCGGGCAATGGCTGGAAAGACGACCCCGAGGGCCCCGAGAGCCCGAAGGGCTACGCGATCCTGGGCGGGACGAAGATGAACCCGCTGGGGACGCTGGGGGAGACGGTGACGATTGACGCGGGGGAGCTGGAGGATGCGCCGGCGCACTTGTCGTCGATCGAGGCGGCGGCGCTGCCGCTGACGGGGCTGACGGCGTGGCGGGCGACGATGGTGAAGAGCGGAAACGCGAAGCCCGGGCGGAATATTCTGATCACGGGCATTGGGGGTGGGGTGGCGATTATGGCGCTGTGCTTTGCGGTTGCGGCGGGGGCGAATGTGTTTGTTTCGTCGGGGAGTCAGGAGAAGATTGATAGGGCGAAGTCGATGGGGGCGAAGGGCGGGGTGAATTATAAGGAGAAGGGGTGGGAGAAGGCGCTGCTCGAGCTGTTGCCGAAGGAGCGGAAACAGCTCGATGCGATCATTGATGGTGCTGGAGGAGATGTTGTCGAGAAGGGCGCAAAGTTGCTTAGGGTATGTTGAACGTGCCGTGGAGTTTGGCATCACATTGGCTAACATTACTTTTCACAGCCCGGCGGCGTCATCTCGATCTACGGCATGACCACTTCTCCGACCATGCCCTTCCTCATGTCCGCGGTGTTGAAGAACATCGAAGTGCGCGGCACGACCATGGGCTCGCGCAAAGAGTTCGCCGACATGGTGAAGTTCGTTCAGGATAACGGTGTCAAGCCCGTCGTCTCTAGAAGCGTGAGCGGTGGACTCGATAACTTGGAAGGTATCGACTCGCTTTTCGAAGACATGAAAGCTGGCAAGCAGTTTGGAAAGCTGGTGATCGAGGTTGCCAAGGACAGAGAGGCAAAGCTCTGATTGACGTGAACAAGATTGTGTAAATACACGTACATGAATGCATATACGATCATTTTGACGCCAAGTCATGTATCAAGGCGTCTCACGCCGCATTTTGAACGAGCCATCTCAAGAACAATGTGAAATTGTGAAAGGTAGGATAGAACACATGTTGAACCAGCTTTTGAATTTTTATCGGCAAGATACGTCAACCAACACATAAGACGTGCAGCAGGTACCTATACCGGTCGTCTACTCTATGACATTGGGAATCATCAAAACGTGAAGAAAAAAGCACTTGAAAGCGCACACCCCCAACGCCTCCCATGCTCCCTTCTCTCTTCTATATCATGTCCGGGCACGAAGCGTAAACTCGTTTCATGAAGAATAATTTACTCGTCCTCGTCGGAGAAGACCTCCTCACCACGCTTGCGGCGGGCCATGCGGCTGTGTGAGTGTTAGCAATTGTTCTTGATGTGAATTTAGGGAACGATGGGGATACATACTCCTTCTTCTTCTTGCGGAGCTCGGCGGAAGAAAGCTTGGCCTTCTTCTTGGTGCTCTCGATCTTGTTGCCCATAGCGTCGAACTTCTCCTCCTCCTCGCCCTTCTCCTGGAGACGGGGACCGGCACCCTGACCGGCGACCCAGTTGTGGCCGGAGGGAGTCATGCGGCCGTCCATGACAGCCCAGACTTCCTCAGTCAGGTCCTTGGTGAACTCAGCGGAGTGAGTGATGATGATGACGCCACCCTCGAAGGACTTGATGGCCTTGGAAAGGGCACCCAGGGAGTCACGGTCGAGGTAGTTGGTGGGCTCGTCAAGGACGATCAAGTGAGGACGCTGCCAAGAGCAAGCGGCGAGCACGACCTTGACACGCTGGCCACCAGAGAGACCACGCATGCGGGAGTGGGAAACCAGCTCGGCGTCGAGGCCGAAGTTGGCGCAGTGCTGCTCGATCTCCTTGCGGACAAGGGGACGGAACTGACCAGAGGCGAGGGCCTCCTTCTGGTCAACATCAGCAACCATCTTCTGGTGAGAGTTGATGAGCTCAGAACGGGGGATCCAGGCGTTGTCAGCGGTCATCATGGGAGTCCACCTCTCGGACTTCATGCCCAGGTTCTCACCAAGGGCGAACGAACACTCGTACTCGTAGGAGTTCTTGAACTTTCTACGGGAGTGAACGCCGATGACGCGACGGTCAGTGCCCTCGATCTTGTAGACCTTGTCCATGGCCTTCTCGTCCTCCTCGGTGACGATCTTGTTGGCACGGTCCATGGTCTCACGGTCCTCACCGGTCTGGAAACGCCACTGGATGTACTCGGAGGGAGTAAGGTCGAGGTGGTGGTCGATGTGGGCGAACGCGTGCTGCTTGATGTACGCAATACGGATGTTCTCGTGCTGGTAGACATCACCAGAGGTGGGGATGAGCTCACCAGTCAGGACGTTGACGAGAGTGGACTTGCCAGCACCGTTGGGGCCGATGACGGCAATACGGGAGCTGAGCGAGCACTGGAAGGTGATGTCCTGAATCTGGGGCTTGCTGGAGCCAGGGTACTGGAAGGTCATGTTGTTGACACGGACAATGGCCTTGGCCTTGGTCTTGACACCCTCGAGGAAACCGGGCTCGGGGAATCTGAACTCGAGGTCACCGGCACCGAGCTCGTAGTAAGACTTGGCGGACGGGACACGCTTGACGAACTCAGAGAGCTTGCCACGGTAACGCTTCAGCTTGAAGCGCTCGTAGTGGATAACGTGCTGGATGACGTTGTCGAGGAACTTGCTGTCGTGGGAGATGATGATGGAAGTGCAAGGGGAGTTGATGAGGTAGTCCTCAAGCCACTTGACGTTCTTCACGTCCATGTGGTTGGTGGGCTCGTCGAGAAGGAGAATGTCGGGCTTCTCGAAGACGGCACGGGCAAGCGCCAGCTTCATCTTCCAACCACCGGAAAGGGCAGTGATGGGACCAGAGATCTGCTCGTCAACGAAGCCGAAGTCCTGGAGACCCTTCTTGATCTCCTCCTCGGGGAGGTCAATGCCGACGTTGCGGAGCTTCATCACGGTCCAGCCGATGGTGGTCATCTCAGTGTCGGCGGAGTCAAGGTCGTGCTCGACGTAGACAGTCTTAACCTCGCTCTGCTTGGGGAAACCCTCGACCTGCTCGTTGTTGATGGCGCGCATGAGGGTGGTCTTGCCGGAACCGTTGGGGCCGAGGAGACCGTAACGCTGGCCACGCTTCAGGCGGAGAGTGGTCTGGTTCAGGAGGATCTTGGCACCGTAGGCCAAGTTGAAGGTGCAGTTGCAGAGATCCTCACCCTCCTCCTCATCGGGCTCGACAACACCAGCAGCCTCGCCCTCGGGCATAGAGCGGAGACGCAGGTTCTCAACGACGTCCATGGAGTCATCGCCGAGGATGGCGGTCACGTAGGGACCGAGCTGAGTAGACCAGCTGAGGGCAGCCATGTCCTTGTCGTCGACAAGGTGACCGCCGATGGCGGAGATGTAGCGAAGGACGGGCTCGAACTTCTCAACGGCGTTCTTGTACTTGGGGGTGAGGAGGTCGGTGAGCTTCTCAAGGATGGTGTTAACGTCACCAGCGTGAGAGACCTCGGGGAGCTTGCCGTCAACGACGTGACCGACACGGACGAGGGTGTCCAGACCCTGCTTGGTCTTCTCACGAGCCTCGGGGTCAGCCAGGTTGTCGTAGTTGTAGGTAAGCTGGGGCATGAGCTTGGGCAGGAAAGAGGCGACAATGTTGGGGTCTTCGACAAGCTTGCACATGTTGTCAACGATGACGGCGGATTTACGCTTGATGGCGGTCTCGCGCTCCTTAAGACCACGCTCGAGCAGAGGGGTCATAATGGCGAGAGTGGGCTCGTGGACGTCGGTAACGAAAGTGGTGGCACCGAGCAAATGAACGGTCTCGGGGACGTTCTCAGGCTTGGCGATACACTTGATGAGCTCAGGAATAAAGCGCTCGATATCCTTGTTGGAGATCAGGGCGCAGATCTTCTCCATGGTGCCGTAAGCCTTCTTCTTGACCTCGGGCTTGGTGTCCCACATAGCCTCGGAGACGATGGGGAGGAGGTCGGGCACACGCAGACCGGTCTGGACGGGGGCAGACTCGGCGAGAGCCTCGATACACTCGAGGTCGGTCATCTTCTCGGGCCACTTCTGGGCCTCGCGGATGCTCTGGGTGTAGTAGGGGATAACGACCTTGACGGCGTTGGGGTTGATGGCCTTGGTGATGGCGAGGGCGGCGTTCTGGGCGGCGACCTTGACCGGGGCCATCTTGTCACCGACGGCGCTCAGGACGTTGGGAAGGATGGAGGCGAGGTAGGGCTGGACGACGTGGGAGACGTTGGCGTGCTGGGCGATGGCGGCGACGGTCTCGCAGGCGTTCTGGCGGGCGTCGGCGTCCTTCTTGTTGGCGAGCATCTTCTTGACGCCCTCGATGAACTTGGTCGGGGCGGCCTCAGCCTCGATGTCGCCGTTGATGAACTGGGCGATCTCGAGGGCGGTGCCCTTGGCCTCATCGCCGACCTTGCTGATGGCAAGCTTGCCCATCAGCTCGTCGAGGACGGCGACGGACTGCTTGTTCTCTTTCTTCTGAGCCTCAGCCATCTTGTCGGACTCTGAGGGGTTTGGAAGAGAGGGGTGGGTGGGTGTCGGAAGACTGTGCGAGGGCGGAAGGGGTGTAATTTAAGAGTGTCGAATTCTTAGCCCCGCTTGCAAAATTCTCGTGGGGACGCGCTTCGGATGGGTCGAATGTAATCGGCTCGCTTTTGAATTAGTGCGCCACCGACGCAAGGCAAAACGGAGAAGCAAATGCAGGGAGGATGAAGGAGGGAGAGGAGTGCGTAGGAGGAGAAGGAGTTGCTGTGAACAGTCGAATTGCCTGTGATTTATGCGGCGCGGGCGTCCATTCTTGCTGAGGAAGAGTTCTCAGCGCGCTAGCGCCACCAACAAAGGGTCCAATCGCAAAGTCAAAAGCACTCACGACAGCAGTGACACCGCCCGTCGGTGAGCGTCGCGTCACGTGACGGAGGCCTGCCTGGCTGTCTGCCCACGCTCACTACCCAGGTGCTTAGCCGGGTCAGTTATTGCTCCAAGCGTCGTTCTAGAATGCCTCAGGTGGTGAGTGGCGGCGACCGTTTGCAAGTCTTCACGGTCGTGTTGATGGAGAGACTAATCGGACATCTGTCGTTTGAACGATCAATCGCAACCCGTAATCTGTGACACGGCAGGCTGATTGCATGCGGACAAGCCGGCATCGAAATACAAGGCAATCTGAGATAATATTGCGATCAAATAAACCACCAACATCACCACCTTCACTATTGTTCCTGCCAAATCGCCCTTCACCCGCAACAGATCAATCCCGCAAATCACAAGTCCCCAGACCGCTGACCACAAAAAAGCCGACGGAGAACCAGCCCGACCGCGCGGGCGGACAAAATTTCTCGAAGCCCTCTCGCCACCTGCACCCACCCACACCCAGCCGGTGCCGCAGCATCACCGCCCCTGCGGCAAGTGGGCGACCGCCTTTTCGCCTCGTGCAGCCCTCCGCTCCCCTTAGCTCAGCCGCGCCCCGTTGCCGCCCAACCACAATTTTTCTCCCTGCGCCTCGGCCTGCGGCTGATTGTACTGCGTTAGTGCCGCATCATCTTGATTGTTTTGTTGCCGGAGCGATGGGTAGGCTTCTTTTGCAGGCCTTGCGAGGCGGTGGGGCTGGGGTCTTATTGGTGTTTTGTAGTGAGACGGTATGCGTGTTTATGTACATGGTATTTGATCAGGAGCATAGCAATGAAGTTGTTTGTGTCAGTATCAATACCAAGGTATCCTCCACAGCCAACGGACGATTTTTTCTCGATCGAGTTGAAACACTGTGGTTCACCATAGACAAATTGGATGGTTTGACCCACTTCTTCAGTCAATCTCAGGATGTCGCAGTCCCTTACCGTGGACTGGCCCCACAGAAGGTTTTAAGGCAGGATGAAATATCACATGATATCACATGCAATAACCAGATTTTTTTGGCATAGAGCAAAGTACGTTGCAGATGTGTTAAAGGTCTCATTGATCACATTCGTTGTCCAAATAGACTGCGGCCCGTGCCAACAAGCTTGTATCGGCCGCCTGCCTCGGGAAACAGTGCTTCACGGGGAGCACGAGCGTGGCTCGCTCAGATCAAAATGATGTGAAAGGAGATCGTACCCTGTCATTCGGAGAGAAGATATATCATACAATTTAACCCCCCACCCTGGACACTCTGCCTCTTGTAAGGTGTTGGATATCATGGCACTACCCCAAACGCATATGTATCAAACCCGAAAAGCCTTGAGACGACCTGCCGCAAAGAAAGAGCTGAGTTGCATCATCATCCAGGGAAACTGTCGGTTCGAAGATTGAGCTTGTGAAATGAGGCTCAGTCTAGTTCTTCGGCGGGTAGCGGTTCTTGAAGAGCCATCTGTAATATGTTAGCGGAATTCTTGCAAAAAACATTGAAGGTGAACATCACTTACTGGCTGACGTAGTAGTCACCAACAGCAAACAAGCCAACAACACCGGCCCAAGCGCCAGCGACCTTCCAGGTAAGCTCCTGGGCGTTGTACTTCCTGTACGCGCCAACACCAAGGAGAGTACCGAGGGCAGCAACGGCGACAACGTTGCCAATGACAACGGGGTTGCCCTTGTTCTTCTCCGCCCACTCCTCGGCCTCCTTCGCCTCCTCCTTGGCCTTCTTGCCCTGGACGCCGGCCTTCTTCTTCAGCTCCTCGGCCTTGGCCTCAGCCTTGCGGGCGTAGTCCTTGGCCTCGTCTTCGGCCTTGTTGGCGGCCTTCTCGGCCTCCTCGCGGGTCGCCTTCGCGGCCTCGCGGGCCTTCTCCTCGGCGCGCTCGGCTTCGAGCTGCTGGTCCGCGAAGGAGGGCGCGGACTGGATGTGCGTGCTGTCGAGCGAGTCGAGCGAGTGCACGCCGCTGTCGTCGTGCGCGATCTCGGGGACGTAGTCGGGCATCCTGAAGGGCGATGTTAGTGTACGGTTTTGCTGCGAGGGCGGTAGGCTTCGGGGACGAGCTTACTTCTCCTCGTCGGTCTGCTTGGGGCCCTTGGAGGCGGCGTCTGCGTAGCTCATGTTGTCGGTTTGGGGTTCGGCGGGTTGAGGTTCTTCCGGCTTGTTTTCGACAGGAGCACCGTTGGACTGGGGCTCTTGCGCTGGGACGGGAGCTGGTTCCGAGGGCTTGGGAGCAAGGGGTTCGACTGGTGCCGGAGTGGGAGCTGCTACGGGTTCAGGTGCAGGCTCTTGTGCTGGCACAGGCTCTGGTTTTGTAGCTGCAGGTGTGGGTGCGGGTGCAGGAGCTGCTTCCGCGGCTGGTGTTGATGTAGGGAGGTCGACGGCGCTGTTTGGCCGACGGAGGAACTCGAGGGTATCTGAAGACACTTTGAACAAAAGGTGGTGTTGGTGAGTGCGGTGAAAATATGCGCGCAGCGGAAGGGATGGGGCAGATAGCTCTTACTTGCTAGCTCGGCGTGCAACGGGCGTGTGATGCAATTGGGAATGCAGGCGCGAGGCGTGATCTTGCCTGGTTTCGGAGATGGACGTTTCTTGGCTCTGATGACGTTTTCCTCGCGCGACCACCGCGGCCAAGTGAAACGCTACTGGATTGCGAAGGTTAGTTTGCGCCAGTCGAACGTACCGTGACAAGTGCAAGACGCCTGAGATCCTACTTGGAGTGAACCGGACTTCATCTTTGATCGGCGACAGACATACCACCACGATAATGTCAGGCGGCTGGAACACGATCGAGTCGGATGCTGCAAGTATACTCACGCTAACAGTCCGCCTGCTATTCCTAGATCTGCAAGCTAACACTCCACCTTTAGGGCGTCTTCACATATCTTATTGAATCACTCGGCACAAAGAATGTACAATTCGAAGAGCTCGTGTCGCTAGACGCAGAATCGCTTCAGCAACTCAACCCGATCGGTGTAATCTTCCTCTTCAAATACCCAACAGGCGAGAAGCCTCAGAAAGATAAGCCTCAAGATGGCGAGTTTGATTTCGCTGCGATAGAAGCACAGGGAGAACAGAACGTGTGGTTTGCGGCTCAGACGATCCAAAATGCATGCGGCACACAAGCTCTTTTGAGCGTGCTCCTCAACAAGGACGGAAGCTCGGAAGATGGCAATGTGGACATCGGCCCAACCTTGAGGGAGTTCAAGGATTTCACATCTGCCTTCCCCTCAGATGTAAGTACACCCTGTTGACTTGAGACACATCAACTCGCTTCGGCAGCTAACCAAACCACAACAGCTCCGCGGCGAAGCCCTCTCCAACTCCGACCTAATCCGCGACACCCACAACTCCTTCGCGCGCAGCTCACCCTTCATCAGCGACGAGTCGCGAGTCGCGACCGAAGACGACGACGTCTACCACTTCATCGCATACACCTCGATCAACAGCACTCTCTACGAGCTCGACGGCCTCCAGCCCGCACCGATCCGACACGGCGACGTCGGCGCGTGTCCCCGCGAGATCTTCGCCGACGCAGTCGTCCCTGTCCTCCAGAGCCGCATCGCTCGATACCCCCAGACCGAGATTCGGTTCAACTTGTTGGCCATGTGCGAGGATCTGAGAGTGCAGGCGCGCGCGATTGGGGACCAGGAGATGCTGGAGCGCGAGGAGAGGAAGCGGAGGGAGTGGCGGTGGGAGAATGCGCTGAGGAGACATAATTTTGTGGGGTTCATTGGCGAAGCAATGAAAGGCGTGACCGCCGCTAAGGTCAAGGATGGGAGTTATGACAAGTGGGTGGAGGACGCGAGGGCGACTACCCGGAAGAGGGCTGAGGATCGCAAGAGCAGAGGACAGGGTGGGGATGAAATGGATATTGAGTGATGAGAGCTCGGGCGTGAGACTGAGTTGAAGAACCTGCTAGAGCGGCATGCCTCTAGGGTAGCTGAGCCTACCGTACGACACGGACTTAGATAATAAGATACACCGCCTACGGCAAGATTGGCTGTGGGAATATGGAGACGATCAAGGCACTACAAGAATCTGCGAGCCTCATTTTCACATGACTATAAGTTTTGTTGACCCCCAGGGCCGAGTTGGTGTCTCATGCTTGTGCATGCTTAAAAATCTATTGCTACAACATGGACGATCTTTCAGCTCATCTGCCGGCAAGCCAACCCTTCCAATCCGTCCCATCATCGCCGCCATTCAACACAATCTGATCTCCATCCACAAGATCGCCCTCGCTCCAGCCCTTCCACAAACCCATACCCGCCAAATGCCTCATCGTCGGCCTACCGTGCGGACAATTCCACGGCTTCTCCATCTCCCCCATGTTCCTCACGACCCTCTCCATCTGCTTCAGCGTCAGCACCTTGCCGACCATAATGCTGCTCCTGCAAGCGCGCATGGCAAGCATACGCTGCACCTTCTTCGGTCTAGGAATAGTTGAACTGGAAGTGGGCACTTCGGAGAGAAGGTAAAGGAGCTCGGAGAGGTCCGCGAGGTCGAAAGTCGTTGTGTGCGACATGGGCAGGGTGAGGAGGCGGCAGGTGCGTATCGTCGCCTCCTCTGTGTCTGTGGAAGTGATTTCGACCTCAAAGCCGTTGGCTTTGAGGGCTTCGCTGTGATTGAGGACTACTTCTTGTTCTACGGCGGTGAGCTCGAGGGTTTTTGGTTGGACGAGGCGTTGGCTTTGGAGGGTTATTGTTCGTTGGAAGCGCTCGTAGTTGTACTTCTCATCAGCCGCGTGCTGATCGATAATGAAGAGTTCGTCTTGATCTTGATCGGTCGATGCCGGGCGGATTGCGAGGATGAAGCCCACATTGAACTGGCCGATGATTCGCATCCGCTCGAAGTCGGCTTTTGTCACGGTCAATGAAAGCTTTTGTTCGGCTTGAGTAGCGTCCATTTCGTCTTTGATAAGCGTGCTGCTATGGCAAGGGTCCTGTGCGACTGTCGATGGCAATGCAGCTGTGAGAGCTTCGGCTTGAACCTTGATTTGATTCAGTGAAGGGTTGATTGTGCACGAGAGCTGAAGCGTCGAATCTTTCCGCCCTGTGGAGTTCTTGAGGATTTGAGATGCTCGCTGAATGTTCTGGGTTGATGGTCTGGCAGATGCCTCTTCAGCTTCTTGTATTAACCTTGCAACCTTTTCATCTTCTTTGACCTTCTTGGCGTCTTCGTCAAGGTACTCTTCGTCCGACTCGGCATCATCCTGGGGATTCAGAAGCATGTCATCGATACCGTCCGAAGAATGCTCCACGTCATCCTCCGCTGGTCCTTCGTTCTGCTCGTGCAAATGCCTCGCTGTAGCGTTGTCCGAGTCCGACGCATCTGATTCATCCTCTGGAGCATCACTGTGATCTACTTCCTCTTCATTGTCATCCTCTCCACCCTCAGGGCCACCATCGTCTGAAGCGCCTGGTTGCAACGAGCCAGCCTGGCTGTCGACATCGACCTGCGTTCCAGGGGCAGCAAAGTTGCGCAACCCTCGAGCAAGCAGTGGGCTGCAGCCAAACGCAGCGACAGACTGGGAGTTCGCTGGCTCATGCACTCTGCGCTTCTTGTACATTGGCGCACTCCCAATGACTGTTGTCGTAGTCTGACCGCCAACTGTTATCTGAGCGGTCTGTAACGGCGTACGCTTTGGTCTCATCCGGTCAAACGCGTTCGCAACAGGTCCTGGGGTAGACTTCTGACTGCTTGGTGCCACTGCAGGTATTTCAGGCTCCTTGGGTAGAGACTGACCCTTTGCGGCATCTCGAGCTTGTTCCATGAAAGAGTTGAAATCTTGAACCCGCTGAGGCACTTGGTGCGGCCGTTGGGAGAACAGATCGTCGTATGGCGTGCTCATTGGATCACCCGCGTCGAGCGTACTGCCTTCTGGGCCTGGAGGAGTGATATTGTCCCCGTTCTGTTCCTTTTCCTGCACGGCTTCACCTTCATCAAATCTGTCATCCGTATCAAGGTGACCATGATCATCGTTCGGAGTTGTTATCGAATCAGACTTTCTCCGCATCAGGTTCACCAATTTCTGCTTGTCTTTGGATACGACAGACTGTGGGGTAGCTTGCTTCTTCCGCATTTCGCTGTCACGGCCAGCCCAGCTCTCGATCAGACCGGTCGGTGCTGACCTGGACTGCACACTTGAGCGTCGGCGATCACGAGGCGCAGGAACTGCTCCGCTCGGAGTTTCATCCTCCTTCTCGTCATCGTCGTCTTCGCTCTCGTCTTCGTTCTCCTCAAGAAAAGGCCCAGTCGAAGACTTCTTCGATAATGTCAGAGGTTGGTAAGAAGGCAACTTCCGCGTTGGGAGCGCAGACTGCGGGACTGTATGATCAGTCTGCTCAAACATCTCCGTCAAGGAAGCTTTCAGGCTGTCGAGCAGAGCGGTCTGATCGTGTAGCATAATGGATCTCTTGTCGGGAGACACGTTGACATCGTAAGCATTCGTATCCATTATCAGGTTCGCGAAGATGAATGGTGATTGTGAGACGTTGAAGGATTTGTAGACTTCATTGAATGCTTTCGCGACTTGAGGTAAGGCACAAGGTCGCGAATTCACAAAGAACATTTGGCGGTCCGGCGCCTGGCGTCCTTCGCCGAAGACCGGCTTCGAGATGTGCCCTTGGATCAGGACCTCCTTGGAACGATCGATATCCTGCGTGGACCAATTGCGAGCACTTTGTGTAGCAGGGCCCTTGCTCGGCTCCATCTCGAGCTTGAGGTCCAGCTTGACGAGGGCCAGGAGAGTCTTTGCCCCAAATACGTTGACGATGTTCTCTTTCGTCGTCGTGTTGGATTTCGTGGAGAAGACAACCACTTTCTTGCCCTTCGGCATTTGATTGCTCACGGCATAGCGAACTCCCACGCTGATGCAGGCGTAGGAGTTCAAGAGCGAGGTGACTTTGCCATATTCACGTTTGATGTTCTTCTCAAGCTCCTTGCGGCGGACAGGTAGGTTTTGGAAGAGGCTCTCAACAACGACTGTAGTGCCTCGCTGGGCGGCAACCACACTGGCACCTTTGAACTTGCCTGAGATCTCGAAGTCCAGACGTTTGCCCACGGCACCGTCTTCCGCTCTGGCAGTGATAATCTGGAACTTCGACAGCGCGCATAGAGAAGACAGCGCCTCGCCACGGAAACCAAAGGTCTCCAGAGAAGTTAAGTCCTCATAGCTCGAAAGTTTCGAAGTGTAGTGCTTCAACGCAATCGTCTCAAAATCCTCAGGCGAGATGCCTTTGCCATTATCGGAGACTTCTATCGAATCCAGTCCTTGGTTCTTGAAGCGGACCTCGATCGACGTCGCGCCAGCATCCAGACTATTCTCCACTAGTTCCTTGACAACGGAGTTGAGGTCGACGATGACCTGGCCGGATTGGATTTGATGGACCGAACGGCCCTCAATGGCCTTGATAGTGGCCATGTGTTTGACGTTTCAGCCCATACTATGGAAAGTTAAGTATTAATCGTGCCAAAGGCGAGATGAAGTCTGAAGTTCTGCCTGGACCCCGCGATTGCAGCGCGCGTTTGGGTTGTCGCTGTGGCTCACGCGGATCTGCATGCGCTCCGAGCCGCGACCTCCAACTTTCTAGAGTTGCACATTTCCGTTGCAGGACTCGCAACCTTCAACGATCGTACTGATATTTGGAGTTAGCCGCAGTAACGATGGCTGGAGGCGACCACAGTCCCAAGCGCCGGCGGTTAAACGATTCGCGCGCCGCAACACCCCGCGGATACAGAGACGAGACACCCACTTGGGCGCAACGACCACGACCTGGAAAACGCGATGGACCTCACGACAACTTCGCTGGACCCGAACCGAACGTCGACGATGTCGATGCCGCGGCTCTGGACAGAGATTGGTACAACACCGCCGAAGATGGCGCTGCATTAGGCGACGAATCGCACAATCCATTCGGAGGCGTGGAAGACGTGACATGGGCAGATCAAGAGCGCGAGAGGGAATTGCTAGCCAAAAAGCTCGCAGTTCGAGGAAGGGTGAACCACAAGCAGCTTCAGAGGCAGCAGGATGCTGATGCCTGGGAGACGAACCGCATGTTGGCCAGCTCGGTTGCGCAGACGAGGGAGCAGTTCAACAATCTGGACGACGACAATGACGAAACACGAGTACATCTTCTTATTCATGATCTACGGCCGCCTTTCTTGGACGGAAAGACCATCTTCACAACTCAGAAAGACCCGATTAGCGCCGTAAGAGATCCGCAGAGCGACATGGCG
Organism: Cladosporium halotolerans; assembly: GCF_011745625.1. NCBI lineage: Eukaryota > Fungi > Ascomycota > Dothideomycetes > Cladosporiales > Cladosporiaceae > Cladosporium > Cladosporium halotolerans. Next base: position 387,795 of record NW_027191468.1, on the reverse strand, counting down.
GTATTTTCGAGGAAGGGCTCAAAAGTTGTAAAAGAGCGGAGACAACAGAAGGAACGGCAGAAGCAGGCCCAAGAAGCCACCAATGTTGCGGGCACAGCTCTCGGCAATGTTATGGGTGTCAAAGAGGAAGACACTGACTCTGCTGCTCCGACTGCGGCTGGGGAAGAGGAGAAGCCTCAAAGCAACAAGTTCTCTGATCACTTCAAAAAGAAACAAGAAGGAAGCTCTGACTTCTCAAATTCAAAGACATTGCGCGAGCAACGAGAGTACCTGCCTGCATTCGCAGTCCGAGAAGAGTTGCTTCGCGTCATTCGGGACAATCAAGTCACGATTGTAGTTGGGCAGACAGGCTCTGGCAAGACAACTCAATTGACCCAATTCCTACACGAGGATGGCTATGCCAAAGGCGGTCAAATGATTGGCTGCACTCAACCACGTCGTGTCGCTGCAATGTCCGTTGCAAAGCGAGTCAGCGAGGAGATGGAAGTGCCGCTTGGAGACCTAGTGGGATATGCGATTCGATTCGAGGATTGCACGAGCAAGAACACTACTATAAAATACATGACTGACGGTGTGCTGCTTCGTGAGAGTCTCACGAACCCCGACCTGGATCAGTATTCTTGCATCATCATGGACGAGGCCCACGAGCGAGCTTTGAACACGGATGTTCTTATGGGGCTCATCAAGAAAGTTCTAGCTCGGAGACGTGACCTTAAGCTGATCGTTACCTCAGCGACCATGAACGCTTCTCGATTTGCTCAATTCTACGGCGGCGCACCAGAATTCTTCATTCCTGGACGCACATTTCCCGTCGACATCCAGTATTCCCGGTCGCCCTGCGAAGACTATGTGGATAGTGCTGTTCGCCAGGTCCTTGCAATCCACGTCTCGCAGCCAAAAGGCGACATCTTAGTCTTCATGACTGGTCAAGAGGACATTGAAGTCACATGTGAGCTGGTCGAAGAGCGTCTGAAACAACTGAACGACCCTCCAAAGCTCAGCATTTTGCCCATCTACTCACAAATGCCCGCGGATCTCCAAGCCAAGATTTTCGATCGCGCTGCACCTGGTGTCAGGAAAGTCATCGTCGCGACCAACATCGCCGAAACTTCTTTGACGGTGGACGGTATTATGTATGTGGTTGATTGTGGCTTTAGCAAACTCAAGGTGTACAACCCGAAGATGGGTATGGACACTCTACAGATCACCCCGGTTTCGCAGGCCAACGCATCTCAACGAGCTGGTCGTGCTGGCCGTACTGGACCAGGAAAAGCATTTCATCTTTACACCGAACGGGCTTTCCGTGACGAATTCTACATCTCAACCATTCCCGAGATTCAGCGTACGAACCTTGCGAATACTGTTCTTCTTCTGAAGTCACTCGGAGTAAAGAATCTCCTTGACTTCGACTTCATGGACCCGCCACCTCAGGATACTATTACTACATCCCTTTTCGATCTCTGGTCCTTGGGTGCCCTCGACAATCTGGGCGAACTGACAGATCTCGGCTGGCAAATGACCTCTTTTCCCATGGACCCATCACTCGCCAAACTCGTCATCACCTCCGCGACCACCTACGGCTGCAGCGAAGAGATGCTCACTATCGTCAGCATGCTCTCCGTGCCATCTGTCTTTTACCGCCCCAAAGAACGCCTGGAAGAGTCCGATGCCGCTCGCGAGAAGTTTTTCGTGCACGATTCAGACCACCTCACCCTCCTCACCGTCTACCAGCAATGGGCCGCCAACGGCTACCGCGACGGCTGGTGCACGAAGCACTTCCTGCACCCGAAGGCGCTGCGGCGCGCGCAGGAGATCCGCAACCAGCTCGTCGACATCATGGGCTCGAACAAAATGCCGCTCGCGTCCTGCGGCTACGACACGGACGTCGTGCGCCTGTGCATCTGCGCCGGCTACTACCACCAGGCGGCCAAGCGGCGCGGCCTCGGCGAGTACGTCAATCTGCGCACGTCTGTTGCCGTTCAGCTACACCCGACTTCTGCGCTGTACAATTCAGGCGACCCGCCGGACTACGTCGTCTACCACGAGCTTATCCTCACAAGCCGCGAGTACATGTCGTGCGTGACGGCCGTTGACGCGCATTGGCTCGCGGACTTGGGAGGTGTGTTTTACAGCGTCAAGGAGAAAGGTATTCACGGTGGCCAGAGGCGCGAGATCGAGTACTCGAAGCGTGCGGAGCTGGAGAGGGGCATTGCTGCAGACCGAGCGAGGCAGCAGGCGCTCGAGGAGAGGGAGAAGGAGAGGAATGGGACGGCGGCGAGGAAGGAGACTGCGGCTGGCACAGGGCCGGCGAAGAAGGCTGCTAACAAGGGGAGTGCGGTCGTCAAGCCTGTTATCAAGGGCAGGAGGAGATAGATGTACATACCTGTGAAAACAACCGCGTCTTCATGGCACGGATTCGACGACGGTGAAGGATTATTCACCACAACGGGCACTGCCTTCTTGTTTAAGACTTGGTATGGGCTGCAGACTTCTCACGTCCAACAGTACCACACACTCTGCAGGGTGTTGCTAGTAGTACGGTGGCGTTCAGCACATGGAAGGCGGCTCGTAGGCGAGAATGTTACTCGCTACCTGGTCCCTGTACATTGATGATCGCGGGCCATATGACAACCAGCCGTGCCAGCGCTGCGAGATATGACCCGCGCGATCATCAAAGTGACATGGTATCTCAGAATGTAACTACAGTCTAGACAGGACCGCCCAGGCGCCTACGGCGTAGCCGAACGATTAGTCGCCAGTATCCCAGCGTCGATCGTAGCGAGAGGTGGCATTGCCTGCGCTCGCCACGCGGGCCTTCCTCACACCCCAGCTCTGTATACCGCAGATACCACCCTCCAGCTGCAGACATCGCCACCCACCGCGCTGGCAATTGGCACATGTCATCCTGCGAACGCCTCAAGGCAGTCACCCGCAGGTGTTGGATTGGCTTTCTTGCGGGGCTGAGCTTGGTCCAGATCGAAATGACGTACAAGCACGGCCCAGATCATCATGTCGATCACCGCGCGAGCTATGGGCCGCCTGAACGCGCTTGCTTTTGCCGGGAGCACCACCTCCAATACTTTACCGTCTGTGGGACACGGGCGAACTCTTGCTCTGCTCTGTACTTTCGCCCATCAACTTGAGAAGAGCGACGGCTGCGCCAGACCACAGCACAGCCAGCCAACATGGGCTCTCTCTGGGGATCCAAGAACCATGAGGAGGAAAGCCAGGTGAACGGCGACGGGGACGACAGCACTCTCCGAGTATCCCACGACGATAACCGCCCGAGGTCGTCAAGGTCGAGAAGAGAGCCGACCGAGCGCGATAGGCTGCTGGGCGCACACCCGCCGCCGCACTCGGATGGGTATTTGGATCCCGATGATCCTGCGGTACGTTGATTTGTTGCGGCGCAAAGATTATACCGATGGCAGTACTGACACGCGAGCTAGGTTTCGCCATACAATCTCTGGACTGTCCGCGCCCTTCGCTTCCTGTCCGTGCTGTTCCTTGCAATCACCTTCCTCTGGTGGGTGCTCTTGCTTGTGAGCATCTTCGTCTCACCTCCCGGACTGCACACCAGGGGCTCCGGTTTCTTCGACTTCTCCTACACCACTCTGACCGCCGGAATCCTGCTTTGCTCACTCCTTTTCTTCTCCGCGCCCAGCATGGCCATGCGCGTGTGCCAAGGCGTGATCGGCCTTTTCCTCCTCGTCGATCTCATCATCATCGTTAGCGTTCCGCGCGTTCGAGCTGAGGAAGGCCCGGCTGGCATTGCAAGCGTCGTCTGGGCTACCGTGATCACGGGATACTGCGTTACCACTGACCGCGTTGTGGCTTGGGGCAAGCGCGAGGAAGAGGAGCGCCTGACTGGACGTCCAGAGACCCGCCGCACTCTCCGCGAATGGCTCGCCGTGTTGACTGCCACGATCATTCTGGTCGTTTATATTGTAATCACCGTTCTCATGACTGCAACGCTGGTCCTCAGATCGCGCGACGCAAGCCTTGAGATGGACGGCCAGCGCTACTTTGTCGACGGCGGCAAGTACGAAGTCCATCTCGCCTGCATTGGCGAGCCTCAATCTGCGAACGGCACCCGCACGCCTACCGTCCTCCTCGAGGCCGCCGAGGTACCGCTCGAGTTCGACTTCGAGCACTGGGCCTACGCCGCCTACCAGAACGGCACCATCTCCCGCTACTGCTACTGGGACCGCCCCGGCTACGCGTGGTCCGATAACGCGCCCTCTCCTCACAGCGCAGGCATGAGCGCCGACAACCTCGCGGAGGCACTCGCAGTCGCCGGCGAGGAGGGCCCCTGGATCCTCGTTTCTGCCGGCTACGGTAGCATCGTCTCGCGCATCTTCAGCGCGCGCCACTTCCGCGACGTCGTCGGCATCATGATGATCGACCCGCTGCACGAGGACCTCCTGCACCGCATCGCGTCGCCCGGCCGCGGTTTCCTGCTCTGGGCCTGGGGCATCATTTCGCCGCTGGGCATCGATCGCATCAGCGGCGCGCTGTTTAAAGGCCGCACGCGCGAGGACCGCGTGTACGGTAGGGATGCTCCTGGCGGCGGCAAGTTCATCAAGGCCGCGCTGCAGGAGAATCTGGTCGCGGACAGCCTGTCGAAGAACGAGGTGACGTCCGCGCGCACAATCCAGAGTTCCGACACGCCGCTTGTCGTCGTCAGCTCTGGTGTCTCTGTCCGCAGGGACAGTGAGTGGAGCCGCAAGCAGGAGGACTTGACCAAGTTGACCGACAACCTCATTTCCTGGGATGTGGTCAACAAGGCGCCGCATCACGTTTGGGAGACGTACGAGGGCAGGAAGATCATGGAGAAGAGGTTGGGCCAGCTGGTCAAGAGCAAGTACAAGGCTGTCGAGGAGGGGTGGGAGGCTTCTGCTTGAGAGGTGGTGTAGTATGTGTGGATCATCTGCCTTCTGTTTCTTCTCTTCTAGTATGATGCAATGATCTTGGTCCAGGGCGAGGCGTTGCTGGCGATTTGTGGCTCTTAGTCTCAATCGTTCACTGAATAGGAATATAGTCAATCTAATGTCTCTACTTTGGTAATACAAACGCTACGCTCAACAAAACTTGTTATAAGAACAGGGTATAGCTCCCAGCAAAAAAACGTCATCGTTCACTCTTCATCACCAACCTCTGCTTTCAAAGCCGAAGCAGCATCACCGCTCTCTTTGGGCTTTCTTCTCCTCTTTCTCTTGCCGCTCGCTCCGTCTGCCGACGCACCACCCTCGCCCACTGCCACTTCAGCTTTGACAGCCTTGTCGGCAGCTTGGGGATCCTGCTTTGCCGCCTTACGCAAGACGGACCTCTCCTCCTCCACCTTCTTGCCTGCTGACTTCTCCTGGTTCTCCTTCTTAGGCTTCTTCACACTAAGCGGATTGGGCCCCTTCGGCCCTCTGGCTTTCTTCTTCTTCGGCGCCGCAGCCTCCTCCTGCGCACCCTCATCCTCACCCTCCTCACCCTCCTCCTCCTCAGCCTTCCTCTTAACACCACCCGCCTCCGCGCCCCTCCTTGCCTTCAAACCCGCCCTCACCTTCCCCTTCTCCTCCGCCTCCCTCACCTCCGCGCTCCTCTCCGCCATCGGCTCCAGCACCATAACGCTCCGATTGATATAAATCAGCGGCACGCCCGCGACCTCCCGCATCGCAGCCCTCACCTCCCTCTCCTGCGTCGCAACCACATACCGATGCTTATTCGTGCCACTGCCCTTCGCATCCACCACGCTCCTGATACACTCCTCCTCGCTCAGCGGCGTCTCGAGCTCATGGTGCCCGCAGCGCCTCCGCTCCGCGCTCTTCGCGACCTCGATCCAGCGCTCTTTGTCAGCCTCGTGGCCCGGCTCGGGCACGGCGTTGTACAGGTGTCGGATGCAGCACTGCGTGATCATGGGCTTGATCTCGCCGTGCAGGGTGTTGGAGAGCATGGAGCCGAGCTGCATTTTGAAGCGCGCGGCGTCGCGGATGATGGTGCTGCTGAGCAGGACTTGGTAGGGTGCGCGGAAGTGGAAGGTCAGCGCGTAGGCGTGCATGAGCTTGCGGTATTGCTTGCTGCGTTTGCCGCGCATGGTGGGCTATGTGTGGGCTGGTCGTGGTTGGTAGGTGAGGGAGAGCGTTGCTCGGTGTTGAAGTTCCCTTTCGTCGTTTTCTCTTTTTCCTCCCTCCGGCGCTCACTTGTGTATGGCGAAGTAAAGCGCTTGACTGTAAGTTGCCTCTGAGTGCGGATTGGGCGGAGGAAGTGAGAAAATGAAAGTATTGCAAAAGTTGGTGGTATTGGCTAAGAATTGGAGGCCCAGCCCTACCGACAATCAATAATAAATTTCAAAGCTTCCCAAAGCCGAAGGGCAGGGCAGCTCGCGCGCGGCCGTTGACTTTCTGCCCGTGCTGGACCAAGCGTTTGCGGGGGACGAGCGGCTCTCTGGCTGTGGCTCCACACACGCCGCCGCCGCCGCCGACGTGAGGGAGAGAGAGGAACGCTTCTTTGTCGCGAACCCACGACGCCACACGTTTCAGAAATTCCCCACGCATTGGTGCGACGAGCATTACCTCGCCGAGGCATCCTCTTACAGCTGAGCAGATTTTCTGGGATTTGGAGGTTCGCTGCGGGACTGGGCGCAGCGGACAATGCTGCTGTGAGAGTTGTGGTTTGTTGGGCCTGGTCTGCTTTTGACGCGGCGGAAAGAGAAAAGCTTTCTTTCGCGACGCTGAGATATGCCTGAGGATGGAGGTGGTGCTGTGAAGGAGCCGGGGCAGGAAGTCAAGGTGGAGAAGAGCGAGGGCGCGACGGAAGCGAAGGTGGTGCAGGAGAAGGTCGAGCCTCCCGAGGCGGACGAGTTTGGGTTGCCCATAAGGCCTGCCAGGCGACGGGTGTACAATAATGAGGAGAGTGGCGTGGAAGATGGAGGCAAGGCTGCTGTCAAAGAAGATCCGAAGGGAAAGGCGCAGGAGGGCGATGGGGCAGCAGATGGGAAAGATGCGGTGACCAAGCCAGACGAGACGAAAGACAACGCGCTCAAAGCAGATGCTGCAGTTGCTACGACAGACATGAAGGAGGGCCCGTCGAAACCAGATTCTTCGCACCCCGACAAGGAGGGACCGCCCTCAAGTCCCCGTAAGAGCGACGAGAAGGCGCGCGGTCATGCGTACAAGAAGTCGACCGGCGCATCGGAATGGTCGCATCAGGCAATGGCGCCGCATGCTGAAGAAGAAGACGAGAAAAAGGACGAGCTCGAGTGGCAAGAGATGCCCTCTCTGGCGACGTTTCGGCAGTACGACGACTGGGGCAAGGTTACCGCGAAAGCCTTTGACGAAGTTGATGATGAATCAATGGCATATGGACAGCTCGGAGGTGCTGCGAAGGGCTATACCCGAGTACAAGAGGACGAAGATGCGCAGTCGGCGACAAGCATGGATGACAATACGGCCTATTTGTTTAAGGAAGGATATGCCCGTAATGCCCTGGACGAAGAAGACGAAGCACGAGACCTAATTTCACAAATGCAGACGACGAAAGATCTCCTCACCGAAGGACAGAGAGTAGCGTACGTTGGGTTGGTCAGGCTTTCAATGTTCCAAATGGTCGCGAATCTTGAATCTCTACCACGAACGAAAGGCGCGAGGAAAATAATCGATGTGGCCATCGAAGCGACGAAGATGTGGTCTCAAAAGATGATGGTACGTCTTTACAGCCACATGGAGATCTCGACTCAAGAGCAAGTCATGGTTGAACAATTGGCCGAACACGGTCTCAAACCCGCAGACCTCACGCCAGCGTTGATGCAAAATGCAAGAGTCAAGAACCCAGAAGCGGAGACGAACCCTCAGTCAGGAGCGCAGTCTGAGGCGGCATCAGTTTCTTCCGCTCGCCCTTCCATTGGATCGCCTCGACCGTCGAGCGTGAATGAGGATCGCAAGTCCGCGACCAACCTTGCTTCGCTCGAAACTCCCGTTGTCCATGAGGACGCGCCCGCCTCAGGAATGTCAACACCGCCTCCCGCTTACGAGCAGCACAATGCTGATGACCTGCATTTCGAGGACTCGGAGAAGCTGGCCGATAATAAGAATATCGACCTTGATCTCCGGTGGACTGTACTTTGTGATTTGTTCTTATTGCTCATCGCGGATGCCACGTACGACTCTCGCTCGCGCGTGCTCTTGGAACGCGTCGGAGACGCGCTGTCGGTGCCTTGGCAAGAGATATGTCGCTTCGAGAAGCGTGTCACAGATGCCTTGGAGATGCAGGAGCAGGCTGACAAGGAGACGTGGAATGAAGATGATCATCTTGAAGCGCGCAAGAAGGCCATGCGCAAGAAGAGATTGATGGTCATGGGCCTGTGCACCGTTGGTGGTGGCTTGGTCATCGGTCTAAGTGCTGGATTCCTGGCACCCGTTATTGGGGCTGGACTCGCAGCAGGCTTCACTTCCATCGGCGTAGCGGGCACTTCAAGTTTCCTCGCTGGTACAGGCGCTGCTGCGCTCATTGGTACGACTGGTGCCATTACGGGTGGCACCGTCGGTGTCAGAGCAAGTGATCGCCGCACTGGCGCTGTGAAGACTTTTGAGTATCGCCCACTGCACAACAACAAGCGCGTAAATCTCACAGTCACGGTAGCTGGCTGGATGACCGGAAATGTCGACGATGTTCGATTACCGTTCTCGACAGTGGACCCAATCATGGGTGATATTTACTCTGTGCATTGGGAACCCGAGATGCTGAAAAGTACTGGTGCTACGATGGCAATCTTGGGCACCGAAGCACTCACACAAACCGTTCAGCAGGTCCTGGGTGCCACCTTTTTGGCCACTCTCATGGCTGGACTGTCCCTACCACTTATTCTCACGAAGCTCTCATACCTGATCGACAATCCTTGGACAGTTTCCATCGCGCGCGCAGATGCTGCGGGACTGATTCTAGCAGACTCGATCATCGACCGTAATCTCGGTGTTCGGCCAATCACGCTTATCGGATTCTCTCTCGGAGCACGCGTGATCTTCTCCGCCCTCAAGGAACTCGCGCGCCGCGGTGGCCTTGGCCTGGTGCAGAATGTCTACATCTTCGGCTCGCCCATGGTCTTCAAGCAAGACGAATGGCTGAAGGCTCGCAGCGTAGTCTCGGGCAGATTCGTCAACGGCTACGCGACAAACGACTGGATCTTGGGTTACCTGTTCCGCGCTACGAGCGGTGGTGTTATGCGCGTCGCCGGCCTGAGCGAGGTTCAGATACCCACGATCGAGAACTTCAACGTCACTGCCGAAGTGCCCGGTCACATGGCATACCGAGCCAAGATGCCTATCCTGCTTCGCAAAGTCGGTTGGGAAGTGGAGTCCGACGAGTTCGCCGAAATCGAAGATCCGGACCCAGACAACCACGAGCGACGCCAGCGCGAGCTCATCAACGAGATCGAAGAGGCTCGCCGGCAGCTGGACGAGAAGCCGGAGAAGAAGGGCTTCCTCGCCCGCTTCTCGCGCAAGAAGGCGGCGCAGAAGAAAAACTGGGAAACGTACGACGAGTCGAGCACGCGCATCGACCCCTCCAAAGACCCCGAGAAGATCGTGCACGAGAACAGCAACGTCATGTTCGACGTCGAAGCCATCCGCAAGGAGGCTCTCGAGCTGGCGAAGAAGAACCCAAGCGACATCGAGGAGATCAAGGCTCACATGCAGGTCCGCGAGATCCAGAGCACACTGCCGCCCATGAAGATCTCCAGCCCTGGCACTTCGCCTGCCCTGCCCAAAGAGCCCGGTGCAGCCGCTTCCGGCAGCGATTCTCCGAGAGGCCCCCTACGGCACACGCAGAGCTACGGCGGCTCGGGCCACTTGGACTACGGATCTCCCAGGCCCGGCTCATCCACCGGCTACAATTCGCCAGGCTATGGCACACCAAGGACAACCGAATCGCACGACGACTCGCAGGTCACCATGTCTTTCGAACACTCGCCTGACAAACGATCCCAAGACAATGACTGGGGTTCCTCGAATGGCTCCGCCGATCACCCAGGTCTAGGCCGCTCAGCGACCACCGCGCCTTCTTACGGCGCAGCTGCAGCAGGTGCAGGCGTCGGTGCTGGGACAGGTGCGGCGGCGTCTGGCAGTAATCCTTGGGCTGACGAAGAGGATGATTTCGGGAAGGAGAAAGAGGTCGAGATGTCATTTGAGTAGAGTGGGGCCTGATGCTTCCAGAAATTTGGCAGGCGTTTCTGGCGTTCTCTGATTCATGGATTATGATGGGGACGCGTTGTACAACACCTACGCATTGCACGGTGTTTTTTCGGGTGCATTCTTGGTACTTTTGAATTTTGGTTATCAGGAGGCGAAGAGACTATTATCTCGTTCTCTGGTTGTTGGATGGATTATATTTCTTTCGGTGGTCGTTGAATAATTTGACTGCACGGCGATGTGAATAGTCAGCTTTATTCCTAGGGCTCTATTCATGTACATATCTTGAACACTGAAGCCAGACAAGAAGTCTCGCCAACCAATAAGACTCACCAACCTGAATCTTCTAAGCGACACACTGTACACAGCCCTGCCAAAATCATCACAGCTCTGCTCTGGGCTCAAAGTCCCTCTCCAAACGCCCTCCACCACCAATCAAGCCAACCAAAGCAACGCCGCGAACGACCACGGCAACAACGCATCCCAATTCACCCACACCATCTCCTCCTTCAGCTCCCTCTCAACCTTCCTACACCACTCCAGCCTCTCTCCGCGGCCCGACAGCTCATACCACTTTTCCGCAAAATGCAGCGGCGCCCGCGCCGCCAGGCCCCGACTGATGCAGCCCCCGCAGTACTCTTCCAGACTCGCGAGGCTCCTGCACAGCAAGGCTGCGAATCTATCCGCTTCTGCGGAGAAGTCTGTTCTGGGCTCCGGGCGGAGATTGGGAGGAAGCAGGGGCTGGAGGTCGTGCAGACACGATGCCGTGAGCAGTCTCGCGACCCAGTAGAAATTCATGGTCATGCCTTCGAGGTAGCTGCTGAAGGGGAGGGGTTCGGATGGAGTGAGGGGATGGGGAGAGGCGCAGGCGCGCAGGATTTCTTTGCTCGGGTTGAATTTCGTGAGCCAGCAGAAGAGGGATTCTTCGAGATGGAGCAGGGCGTGCCAGATCGATACGAGTGCGTTCTTATCGTTGGACTGCGTGACGCGGACGGCGTCTGTTGAATGCAGGAGAGCGGGAAGGCGGCCGGTTAGTTGGAGCAAAGCGTCCACACTGCCTGGCTTCGTGTTTTTGCCGCGAGACTTGAGGGCTTGCTCTCCGAACAGTGGTAATCGGCGGTCTACGAGGGCTAGGATCAAGTCCATTTGGCCGTATACCATGAATAGCCAGGAGGCCGAGTGCGGTGAGGGCTGCTCGCGATACTCTCCTCGCATGATCCCGGCGAGACCCGCAAGGTGCCGTGTCCAATTTTCTCCGTCTGCCACGGAAGAGACAGGACGGTAGACTTCGCAGAATAGGAGATTGAGCGCCGTTGCAAGAATGCCTTCAGGAGCCAGATCGGGCTTTTGTAGTTCTTGCCTGAGTGCTGATACCGTGGCGAGATGCCTTTTGCGCCCTTCGAGCAGCAATCGGTCGTCTCCGGTTGTGCACCCGATGTTCAGCAAGCCTATGGCATCGTTGCCCAAGCCCATTGGCGTCGTCCAAGGAATCATCCAGCTGCTCATCATGGTAACGATGGCAGGAGAGTACCAGTCGTTTTTGGGGTATATCGTTCGGATACAGCTGTCGGCGCCTTTCATACGAAAGAAGATGGGACTGCGCACAGCGGTTATCACAGCTTGCTCGAGATACTGGCGGGACTGCTGGCTCTGTATGTAGGCGAGCATTCGCTTGCCGGGGCTTGCATCCTCGACTTCCTCGTTGGGAAGAAGTGCGCTGATCGATGGATTGCGCAGACTTGGCGAGGACTCCAGCGAGGCGGTCCGTTTGTGTGGTCGCCGTGGTGGACTCTCTGGATCTTCGGACTTCAATCGCTTTGTGGGTTCTCGGATGGGTAATTCTTTAGATGTCTTGTCGGACGTTCGGTCCGGAATGTTATCTTCCGACTGGGCATTGATACTCTTACGATAGGCTGTACCCAGTCAGTACTGTGTCTCGAGTTCTATATCCAATATTCCCAAAGCTGCTCTTACCCATGACAGCTTCCGCTCTTTGCCGGCGTCGAAAGTGTTTCATCGCTTGTGACCGAACCGTTGACACAGTAGCCGAGTTCGACCTCTTGTGCCCATCCACCTGAACCCATAGCAGCTCATGGCCGTTCATCTTGACAGCCTCCAATGATTTTCGCTGAAGCTGCAGGTACTTGTCCGCTCAAGCATCGAGGACGAAAGACCTTATCACCCGGGACCTGAGGCTAGTTCCAGACTGATTTTGTGTCACGCCACGTCTTTAGGGAATAACCGCTGGAGAAAATCCGGAAAACGCCAATCGACGGGTTTCCGCAGAACAGGTAAACGCCATCAAATCCTCCACACGACATGTCGTCGTCAAGCCCGAGTTCCAGACCGCGGCTACCGCGCATCCTCAGAACCCACCCGGTACGTCAAGGGCAGCCCGGATCGACCACGCGAACCCTACCTGATGGAACATCCCGCCCTGGTGTCGCGACGATCGGCATGCCGGGATACCTTCGGCCGACCCGAAGGATCGAGGGGCCAAGTCGAGCACAAGCTCAATCCGTCCTAGCACGACCGCGGGGCCCGCTCCGGGGGCGATCCTAGAAACCGATCTCACTTGGATCGCGAGGTGGTTGTGATAGGGTCAACGGTGTTGTATCTAGATCAAATGTTTCTGGGAGTATCTCAATGCTGAGGTGGCGTTTGAGTCGTGCAATCAAAGCGGCTATAACAGCGAAGAAAGCGACTCAGATATGCGCCATGACAGGACAAGACAACCGATGCAGTTCCAAGGCGCGGCCCTTGAGCAGGAGCAACGTTGCCCTAAGATGAAGTTTCCGATACGAGTTCATTCTCACTAGCGATATGGCGTACCTCTTGCGCTATTAGGGCAGGATGCCTCAAGAGGGTAGTCACATGTGAAGAGCTTGGGTCACGCTCGGTGGAAGAAGTTCTGCGGGCCAATGCGAACATCGAGCCCAAGCTATTTCACTACTGTTTCATAATGCCATGCCATGGGATAATTGATACATGGATAACATGACAGAATCAAAAGAAGCCTCCTTCCCGCTCCAACCCAACAGCGTTTATCACAAGTTGACATTACGCACCCTCTTCGCGAGCCCGTTCGCGACATCATAGTCGGCGCTGCGCTTGCTCGGCCGCTCCTTCAGCGCGTCTATGATAGTAAGCAGCGACATCCACCCTAATGCATCAGAAAGTAAATGTTAGTTAATCCGGTACGGTAGGAGGGTAGAGGCAGATGGGAACAAGGCCCTCATCTCCGGGCGGTGGAGGCGCGCATGCGGAGAAGAAGACTTGGATCGTGAAGCTTTGTTCCCATCTACATCTGCAGGATCGTTTCGAGAGTGGCCCAACCTGGCGAGTGCATGAGCTGCGCGCCGAGCGCGGCGTCTTTCGTTGTTGCAACGCGGCAGAGAAGGGAGAATTCGTTCTGTTGTTGCGCACGCGGTGGTCAGTAACCATTCTCAGAGCAGGGGCTAGTGTCACTTACTTTGCTTAAGACGTCGAGATTGCTGATGAAAGAAAGCAGATGGAAGTCGGAGACTGCAACAACTCCCTGGGCTTGATCCAGAGCGACGCGGTTGGAACCAGCCTTCAGCTGCTTTTGAAGCTCTCTAGGCTCCTGCGATTCGCCGATGAGTTCACGGTTCTCGACTGCGAAGTTGTTCTTTGCAAACAGGGGTTGTGATTGAAGGGGGAAGCCGTGGGTAAGAGTGATGAGTAGGTACTCCACGGGGAAGGATGGCTTCGCGTTTTCCTGTACTCGTGCACCGTACTCGTTGATGCGCGTGTAGAAGACTTCGGGGATGTACCGGACGCGGCCAAGCTCGTTCTCCTCGTTCTCATCCTGTACGAGCATGACAGAGGGCTCTGCTGAAGGCTCAATAATGTCGGCGCGCACCATCTCCACGGCAGAGTTGCTGGCCTGATAAGCAGACACCGCGATTTGACCTTCATCGTCACCGGAAATCACACAGGTAACAAAATTTGAGCCAAACCGGCCTGTGTCACTCCATTTCGAAGGGCGAGGGTACTTTCCCTGGTAGCGGGCGGCGAAGATGATCTCGAGGGAGGAAAGGTAGTACGAGTCGATGTGGCGCTTGCAGACCGCTGTCTGATCCGGCTCAGTAGGAGGTACGAGATCGCTGAAGATGACACCGACTCGCTGAAGACCACAAAGCGCGGCTAGCTCGTCAATCTTTTCTTCATTCTCCCACTCGCGCAGCGTAACGCCGTCGACCTCGTTGATCTGGGGCGGCTCGTAGATAGCTTCCACGACGGCCTTGGTACCAAGGGGGACCTCATCATACTGCTCGTAACGCCCGTACATGAAACCGATGCGCTGACAGCCGGTCTGTCGCCAGAAGTCGATGAATCGGTTTACCACCTGAAAGTCCGCGAACTCTACGTGGTCGACCATGCGGTATTCTTGCGGCTGTAGCGTGATTGCAGAAGGCTGACATTTGGTGCAAATCCCTTGAGGGAAGGGTTTGTGGCCTGAAGGACATTGTGGGTTGACGCGGTAGTAGGGCTCGGAAAGAGGAGGCATGTAAGAGCTTCCTGAATCGTACTTGTTCTTTCCCTGGTTCAGTTTCCGCAGGTATGCATGGTATGACAGATGCTTGATCTTCTTCTCATCCAGATACTCCTTGTTGTAGGGTTCGATGGGCATGCAGTAGTCGCACATTCCCTTCGGCCCGTGTCTGCACATCTTCTCGTCCTTTTTCCGGTGTATCTTGCCATCTTGCTGATCTAAGCGGTCGTCAAGAGCGGACTGCTTGACCGTTTCCCAAGGGTTCTTGATGAGCTTTGCGTTGGCTCCCGTAGGTATAGGTATACTCGATACATCCTCCTCCTTGCTCACTTCCTTCCCATTCAATCTGCTACCCCCAGTGGAATGTCCATTTGTGGCGGCTGCCTCTTCCTTGTAATCGAGGAAGACTTGGGTTCCGTGGGTAAGACCAAGCTTGCCAAAGCTCACGCCCTTCAGTGCCTCAATAGGTCGAGAGTCCGCGCCGTGAGGCTTTGGGCTGATAGTGACAGAGGATGGCTGAGTGCCCGCTGGCAGTTTCTCCACGACTTGCGGTAGGATCGATGCAATATCGGTATCGGGCTCGACGGTGAGGCGGAACTGTCCGTTGCGACTTTGGAAACGCAGTATCATGATCGCGAAGTGTCGTGGGTAGTAGTTCTAGATACCAAGCGGGCGGCGATCGCTGGGGAGCTTCAAAAGTCGCTGCAGTTGTAGTTCACCGCAGTGACCAACAGACCTTTGTGTAGTACGTCCGTCGGAAAGATTGTGAATGCCCCAAATGACGGCTCGATGGGACGGCGAAAGATGAGGGAGGGTGTGTGGACGTCCGGTGCGTGTTGCAAATGAAAAGCGTAAGAGATCGTAAAGTGTTAACGGAAGTGAAGCTCTCGAAGGCGACTGTGACAACGTCACGTCACGGAAACAGCTGCAGGCGCGCCATGCGGGGAGCCCGCCCTACCGCAGAGCCGCACGAGGGCCACGGAACAGATCCGCGATTTGGGCGTTTCCTACTCCGAGGGGAAGACAGTTGTTTGAATGCATGCCCTGGCTGTCAAGGGCGATTTACGAGCAACTTCCTGTGCGATTATCTGCAACCGCACCTTGCGCCTCATATCCTGCGCAACAACCACTCTATTTTCCCCTTGAACGACGCATCTGGCATGACCGCATAAAAATACACACCAAACGAACACCTGTCGTACATCGACGAACAGCTCAAAGAAATCACGACAGCCTGAGAGGCACACCACCCACCATGGACAACGCAACAAACTCGACCTTCAACGGCACCTTCGACGGGAACGGCACATTCAATGGCACCTCCGGCGCCTTCACCCCGCCTGTCCCTAAACCCTTCTGGACCGGCCTGCTCCTCCCAACCGCCTACCTGATCATCCTCATCGGCTCCCTCTACAGCTTCTCGTCCGTCTACCGCCAGCGCCAGATCGCGCGCGCCAGCAAGCTCGAGCCATGGTTCCCGCAGCACGTCACGCGCAACATCTACCTCAGCCTCCTGCACCTGGACCCCGAGGCCGCCAGCGACGGCGAGAAGAAGCTGAGCAAGGTGCCGGACTCGGTGCTGAAGGCTGCGCTGCTGAAGCGCGCCGTCGAGGACATCCAGCGCATCGTGCAGCTGCGCCAGGCCAAGCCGGCGCTCCAGACGCTGGTGCAGAGGGGCTCGGTGGGCGATGAGTTGTGGCAGCGGTTTCAGCGCGCGGAGCAGGAGATGGAGCTTGAGGTGAAGGATGTCGTGAACGAGGTAAGCCGAATCGCGATCTTCTGCCGTACTCATATTCCATGCAGACACTGATATTTCTCTTCCACAGGCCAACGCCTTCGCCCCCAACTGGGGCCAAGTGATCTTCCAGTCCGCGAACGAAATCAACCAGAACATCATGCTGAAGAAGCGCATCGCTGAGATGCAGGCCGAGCTGGACTCCGACAAAGCGTGGTGGGAGAACAAACGCGCGGGGATCCAGGACCAGTTCATGAAAGAGCTCGAGGGCGACAGTGCGGATGCGGCGGCCGCGATCAACCCGCCCGTGGGGAGGAAGACGAACAGCGACGACGACGCGGTGCTAGTGGAGGCTGGGGGCCCGGCGCAGGCGCAGGGCGGAGGGAAGAAGAAGGGAAAGAAATGAGCTTGTTTTGGAATGGTTGTTGGCGCTTCTTTGTTTGAGGGCTGGTTGATTTGGGGGCGAGCGATGGGTCATGGTTGCATTTGCAGGAGTCTGGGTTAAGGTTTCTTAGATACCTGGTCTGACTCTGTCTGATCTTTTGACATCGGAAGAGGAAGAGGAAGAACACATCCATCGGCTTTTATATCTGGTAACGTTGCTTCCGTGTATCACGACGATTCCAGATTGTGTGATGCTTGCGCCTTCGAAATATTCATAATGCATTCCTAGGTATCTTCCGCATACACATGTCATACTCAAATGAAATCTGCTCCACCCCAGCCATTCTTGAACATCTTAATACAACCGCCCACTCAACCCCTTCTCACCAGTTAGAATCTCTGTTGGCACCACCCTGGGTACCATTCACCGGTCCCTCTTCACCTTGGTCCGCAGTGCCCCTATCAGCCGCAGCATCACTGCCATTGACAGCGCCGTAATTAGCCCTCTTCACACCCGAAGCGCGACCGGTGATGTCCTGCCAAGTCGCACCGAAGCGCCTACCGGTGCTAGCGAGCAGTCCCTCCTCTTCCTCCTCACGCAAGTCGTCGTCCACCTGCTCCTCGTCCAGCCTCGGCACGCGGAACAGCATGACGAGGAAGACAACGAGGAAGATGCCGAGGAAAGCGAACTGCGCCCAGAAGTCGACGACGCCGAGGAAGGGGAAGTTGACCGTAATGCGGTTGAGGAAGGTGCTGACGGCCGTCGGCGTGCAGACGAGGTCGCTGGCGGGGTTGTCGGCGCGCTCCGAGCAGGGCTTGATGGCTTTGCGGTGGTTGCTGCAGTCGGGTTGCTGGTCGCCGTGCATGGGGCGGTCGCAGTAGGTCTGGGCGCCGAATGTGGCGTATTGCGGGGCGACGATCATTGCGAGCGCGTAGTTCAGCGCGAGGACGATCAGGGTGAGGAGCACTGTGGCCATGAGCATGGCGTTGGGTGTCGTCTGCCCTTTGCGGATTCTGAAGAGGGTGATCCAGAGGAAGCGAATGCCCAATGTGGCCATGCCTACGACTGACGAGGCGAAGAACAGCATAGTCAGAAGGAGGAAGACAGTATAGTCGATGGGAAAGACACGGCTGGACACCGTGAGGATGTAATTGATCGGGTTGAAGATCTTCGTGTGTCCGAGAAGGAAGCCGCAGTGGGACCTGCAAACAGAGTTTTTGATCTTGTCGATGCAGGTGATCAGCATGCTGGCGAAGACGAAGAGAGAGACGAGAAGCAGAAGCAGGCCACCGAGAAGTTTCAGAGGGCGGAAGACAGCTTCAAGCTTGATCCAGGTGCGGACGAGGAAGTTGTGGCCCTCTCCGCTATTCTCAGAGGCAAGCCTCTCACGACGGACAAGGGTGCGCTCCTCACGGACGAGTGCCTCGAGTTCCCTTCGATCGCGGGAGTCAAGTCCGCCATCTCTACCTTCATTGCGGCCTTCCAGCTGCCTCTGACGCTCGCGGTTCTGCTCAAGCTGACTTGAAGTGGAAGCAGCGAGCTGCGGTGCGGACACTCTCGGCGCAGACTTAATGAGCGTGAGTGGCAGCAGAGCCAGACCAGGCGCAGTGTAACAGCAGTACAGCACTGTACCGATGGTGATGAGCACACCGACTGCGAAAGTCAAAGCACGCTCTCCATCTGCGAAACTGTCAGCTTGTCACCTCCTCGTGGGGACGCGTTCAGAACTCACGGTTTTCTGTCAAGAGATCCTTGAAGTAATCCAGATCACGGTGGTCGTCTCTTGCTTCCTTCGCCACCGGGATGAAGAAGCCAACCAAGAACAAGATCAGGCAAAGAGCAATGAAGACAATCGTGTACTTGAAAGCCCCCCAGAGTCTGTTGCCGACGGTCTGCGTGCCATCCTCGGTAGCGACCTCGTCGTATTCCTCGTACCAGAAGTAGGTGAAAGGCACGACCAGCAGGCACATGACAGCATCGAGGCTGTACAGCGTGTAGTAGACGATTTTCAGTTGGAACAGAATGTTGTCGACGGCGTCAGGAGTCGCCCAGTCCTTCTTTGCGCCAAGTTTGATGCTCGTGGTGGACGATACCAGCGCCACGTCCACGGGCAGTAGTAGCACAGTGGCGAGAAGAGACAACACTGTTATGAAGCATACCAGCGTCACCACGAAACCGCGCTCGTGGGGCTTCTGGTACACGAAGACGAAGATGCCCGAAATGAAGAACAGGATCGCCAGGCAGACGGCGTATGCCACCCAGATGAGGGAGGTCGCTATGAGCGCCATGGTGGCACAATGTCAGAACAGAAGCTGCAGCGGGCCAGGAAAAAGTGCCTGTCCGGTAGGCAGTGTATCCCTCGAAGACGGGATGTTGGTGAATAGTGAAGCAGACCTCATCAGACACCACTCGCGTCGAAACAGGAAAGCAGGCAAGCTCGAGACGTGCCCATCATGACGCCGTGGCGCTTGCTTCCTGCCGCCTGTGGCTGGTGTGCGGCTGAGGAGGGGCGGCGAGGACGGCTGGCCGGCGGACGGAAGCATGCCGCACCCTTGAGCTTGAGCTTCAGCTTCGAACATTTGGAGAGTCGCGTTGCGCTGGCTGTGAGGTTCAATCAATACGCGCCATTCCTTTGCTGTCCACTGACCAGAGCTCAGAAAGAGACTCAGTTGCCACGCAAGTGAGATTATGGAGTGAATGACCTATCGGCTCCAACACCGCGACAATGCAGTGCTACACGGAGCTCATTCCCCCTACGGCCGTTTCCCATGCGATCACTTTGCCCTTTCTTGCGCCGGATGAAGAGAACCTCATAGTCGCGAAGACCTCTCTTCTCCAGGTCTTCAGGTTGCGAAGCGCGCTACCGAATGCGACAGCGAATGGCGCAGCAGATGAAGACGAGACAGACGAGGGCACCGAGCGCAAGTTGAGCCTCGTGGGAGAATACACATTGTCGGGGACAGTGACTGCACTGAAGCGTGTCAAAATACTCAATGGGAAGTCTGGAGGCGACGCGATCCTTATTGCGAGCAGGGATGCGAAACTATCGCTGATCGACTGGGATCCTGAGAACCACCGCATCAATACCATCTCCATTCACTACTACGAAGGCGAAAACATCCCTGCCCAGCCATTTGGCCCGTCTCTCAGAGACACTGCTAGCATCCTGACGGTGGATCCAAGTTCAAGATGCGCTGCACTTCAATTTGGCCAGCGCCACCTGGCCATACTGCCCTTTCGACAACAGGGAGACGACCTTGCGGAGCTGGAAGTGGAAGCGGACAATGAGGATAAGCGGCAGGCGCAGCAGACTCTGGTCAACGGCGAATCTGTGCAGACTCCGTACAAAGCGTCCTTCGTCTCTACATTGACCCAAGTGGCACCGAATCTGACACACCCCGTGGATCTTGCTTTTCTCTACGAGTACCGTGAACCTACCCTAGGCATTTTAGCTTCCGCCTCACAGACTTCGAGTGCTCTTCTGGATCTGCGCAAGGATATCATGACATACACCGTTGGCACCTTGGATCTGGAACAACGGGCTTCGACCGTTCTTGTAGCCGTGCAGGGCCTCCCATCCGATCTTTGGAAGGTTGTTCCGCTTTCGCTGCCGGTCGGTGGTGCGTTATTGGTCGGCACCAACGAGTTCGTTCACGTTGATCAGAGCGGCAAGACCACCGCCATCGCGGTCAACGAATTTGCCAGCAAAGGCAGCGATTACGCGATGGCAGACCAATCAAGTCTCGGTCTGAAGCTGGAAGACTGCGAGATCGAGCCACTGAACAACTCCGCGGGCGACCTGCTTGTTGTTTTGCGCGATGGAACCCTTGCCATTTTGCGTTTCACTATGCAAGGCCGTAATGTGGGCGGTATGCAGGTCGTCAAGGTCGCTACAGGGAACGGCGGCGACTCCCCAGAGTCTGCACCCTCATGCGTGGCCTCGTTCCAGTCTGGCGAATTCTTTGTTGGAAGTGACCTCGGCGATTCGGTATTGCTCCGAAGCAACAACCCGACGACTGCAATCAGTCGTAAGCGATCTTATGCTCAAATGGCTCAAGACAACGAAGACGCGGATTCGGAGGATCAGGACAACGATGTGGAAGAGGACGACCTCTACGGAACAGCTCCCGCAGCGGCTCAGAAATCACAGTCTGCCGCGGCAGCAGCTGCCGCCCAGCCAGTCTCATCGTATCGATTCCGCGAAGTCGACCGACTACCCTCTTTGGGGCCGATCAATAACTTTTGCTTTGGCAAGCCGGCAGAATCCAATCAAAACGGACTTGACGCAGTTGCATCTGTGGGGCGTGACAGAGGAAGCCGCCTTGCTTTCTTGAACAAGCAGCTCATTCCTGAGTTTGGTCGCGAGAACGCAATCGATGGTGCCAAGAGTGTTTGGAGCATTGGTGCTGCAAGGGAGCCCTCAGCTTCCGAGGACTTGCATGACAACTACCTCTTCGTCTATAATGGCGAATCGACCAAGGCTTACGCTCGACCTGAGACCGAAGGTCAAAAAGAAGACGAAGATGCGATAAGCGGCCCGTACGTCGAGCGAACAGACACCGAGTTCGAGCAGGAAGGAGAGACCATCGATATCGGCACTCTTGCCAATCGCACACGTGTCGTCCAGTGCAGGGAGCATGAAGTACGGACATACGACGCAAACCTAGGGCTGAGTCAAATCATTCCCATGATTGACGAAGAATCGGAAGCCGAGTTGAAAATCGCTCATACATCGTTCTGCGATCCTTACTTGCTAGTTCTCCGGGACGACAGCAGCATACAGGTTCTAAAAGTCGAGAAAAATGGCGATGTTGAGCCTCTTGAGACTGAAGACGCTACTTTGAAAGAGTCTCGATGGCTGAGTGGTTGCATCTACAATGGCCGTCTCACACAACAGCAAGCCTCAGTGTTCTTGTTGCGGGAGGATGGCAATCTGCATGCTTTTTCTCTGCCAGAGCTGAAGCCCATCTTCACGGCACTGAACTTGTCCCACCTACCCCCCATCCTATCGACAGACAGCACTCAACGTCGCGTAGGCGCAAGGGAAACTTTGACCGAGCTCATTGTGGCCGACATCGGGCCTACAGATGCTAGCGATCCCTACCTGATTCTCAGGAACGCCACTGACACTTTCACGATTTACGACCCTTTCTATTTCCCCACGAAGCCTTCATCCAGCGACTGGCACAATAATTTGCGCTTCAGGAAAGTGCCCAACACGTACGTACCGAGGTACGAGTCGACACACGAAGAAGCCTCTCGCCTGGCGCCCTTGAGGTCAATAAATCTCGCAGGATACAACGTCGTATCCGTCTCAGGAAGCGCGCCTAGTCTCATTACAAAGCACGCGACTTCTCTGCCACGGATCGTCCCTCTGCGTCTACAGAAGTGCCGGGCCATATCGCCCTTGCATGTGTCTACATGTAACCGGGGCTTCGCTGTCCTCGACATTGATGGCAATCTGCAAGAGTGCAAGATTCCGACAGACGTGTGGTTTGGCACGGGATGGTCAGTTCGAAAAATGCCGCTGGGCGACCCTGTTGAGGAAGTGCGACAGATCTCCTACCACGACGGCAGGGGTTTGTACATTGTTGCAACATGCCGGCTAGTCGACTTCATGTTTGTGGAAGAAGACGGTCGGCATCCCGAGCAGGACGGTAAGTCTCCATTCTCTCTCCTTGACTCGTTCGCGCCACGAGCATATACGTCTACTTCGACTTCACATGGAGAGACGTCTATAGTTGGTGCAAGATCAACAGTCCCTTCTCAATCAGTTGTCGTACGACAGCTCGATTGGGCGTGACTTTATTAATCTAGAAGAGACATGCACTCATGTCAGCACTTTCACGCAACGCTCTTGCTAACACAAGACAGATATCGCCGTCCGCCCTCAAGTCCCACAATACACTCTGCACCTGCTATCAGCAAAGTCACGACGCATCCTGCATTCAGTAGAAATGCCTTACACGGAAACCATCACCACCCTTAAAGTCATGCAGCTCGAAGCATCAGAACTCACCCACGAGCAAAAGTCCCTCGTCGTCGTCGGCTCCGCCCAACTCCGCGGCGAAGACATGCCCGCCAAAGGCGCCCTGACCGTCTTCGAAATCCTCGACGTCGTCCCCGAACCCGACGACGCCGAAACCGGCGTCAAACTCCATGTCCTCTCCCGCGAAGAGCCCCGCGGCTCCGTCACCGCCATCGAGCCCTTCCTCGGCGGCCTCATCGGCACCGCGCAGGGCCAAAAGCTCATGGTCCGCGGCCTCAAGGAAGACGGCTCCTGCCTGCCCGTCGCCTTCCTTGACGCCCAGTGCCAAATGACCAGCCTCAAGACCCTCTCGCAGACCGGCCTCTGGCTCGGCGCCGACGTCTGGAAAGGTCTGTGGTTCGGCGCCTTCACCGAGGAACCCTACAAGCTCACCGTGCTCGGCAAATCCCGCTCGCACCTCGAAGTCGCCTGCGCGGAGTTCCTTCCTGCCGACGCCGGACACCTCTACATCCTCGCCGCCGACGCCCACGCTGACCTGCACGTGCTGCAATATGACCCGGAGAACCCCAAGTCCCTCTCCGGCTCCCGCCTCCTCCACCGCAGCACCTTCCACCTCGGCCACCACCCCACCTCCATGACCCTCGTGCCCTCCACCCTCGCCCCCTTCGCCGCCCAGCCCCTCCCGGACTCCTCCCCGGACCCCGCCTCCGCGCAGCAAACCCCCCTCTACCACGTCCTCACCACGACCCTCACGGGCTCCATCGGCCTCCTAACCCCCCTCGACGAGCCCAGCTACCGCCGCCTCAGCGCGCTCGAAGCGCACCTCGGCGCCGCGCTCGAGCACGCCGCGGGCTTGAACCCGCGCGCTTACCGCGCTGTGGAATCCGAGGGTTTTGGCGCCAGGGGTGTCGTGGACGGGAGTCTTGTACTGAGGGTTGGGGAGCTGGGGGCTGTGAGGCGGGCGGAGGTGCTGGGGCGCGCTGGGGGGGATGGGTGGGTTTTGAGGAGCGATTTGGAGATTTTGGGGGGTGGGGGGATTGGGTGGTTGTAGGATCGTTTAGTTCTTGGGTTTGGAGAGGGGAGGTAGGTGATTGTAGGGTTTTTGCTCTGTTCTGTTCTGTTTGGAAGGGTAGGGGTATGTTGGTTGGAAAGGGGACGGCTGCGTGTAGTTTTATCAGGCGGGATAGGCCGGAGCGCACGGCCCCTCCCTTTGTATTATTTTATTCTCGTGCTGTTCTATGCTATGCTGCTGTGTGTCATGCTTCGGTTTTGTAGTTGTTGTGTTGTATCGTGTAGTCGTATCGGTCGTGAGCGTATTATTTCTCCCTTCCCTTCCCTCCCAATCATCCGTCCCGTCATTCATCCCATTTCCCATGCCATACCTCATTCAAGGACACTCACTAACAAGCTGCACCTCCTGACAATTCTCGCCCGCCACCGCCGTCTCCGCAACACCGTAAAAGACCGCCTGCTGCTCGTCCGAAATCCCCTGCAACCCCGTGTTGTCGCAGACGAAAAACTTCTGCAGCGTACACTCGTCGTTCCCGCCGTTCGTCGTCCCCCAAGCCGGACACCCCGTCTGCGCCCTCACCTTCCTCCCCGCCATGCCACACGCGCCCCTCTCCTCAGACTCGTCGACTAAATCGACCAGCGGCGTGCCGCAGCCGGGCGTCGAGACGACGGGCGCGACGTCGGACGGGCCGGAGAGAGCGGAGGGGTCGATGTTGAAGCCGCGCTCGTAGGCCTGGTCGCTGTTGCCGGGCCAGAAGAGGAGCTTCTGGTTTGTGTTCCAGTTGGGCGCGTTGAAGGCTTCGCTTGCGTAGGCGCGGGAGGGGGCGAGGAGGGCGTGCGAGGTGCTGAGGGCGTCGAGGTAGCCGAGGGCGGTGGTGTTGGTGTTGTCGGGGTGGGGGAGGGAGCCGTTTGTGGCGGCGGCGGTGGAGTTGTTGGTCAGAGTGATGTTGGAGGCCGCGACGGGCTCGACGCGCAGGATGTAGGTGCCGGATGCTTGGTCTTTTTGGTTGGGGTAGTAGGAGCAGTCTTCTTGTCTGCGGGAGAGATGGCCTGTGGGGGCCGCGAGGGCGCTGCCGGCTAGGAGGGAGAGGAGGGTTGTGGTGTACATTGTTGCTTGGCGGGATAAACAAAGGGTGCCGATCAATGTTGCTAGAAATCAGATGCGTGATCGTGAGAAGAGCACAGGTTTACCTCAAGAGGTGGTTGGTAGATACGTTCAGAGCTCTTCAAGCGTGCAGCCACCCTCTTTAATCCAAGAGGCGTTGTCTCTCCCGGAGCAACACAAGCGTGCGCAAGGGTCTCGCCGATACCCGCTTTCTGCGTCATTTCAACCAAGAAAAGCTCACGATCCACTGATCTTCTCCGAGGAAGGCTAAAGTCTGGAGGTTTTGTGGAGTCGTCCAGGCTTGGTTGAGATCATTGGCTTCTCGCGTTTGTGTTCCTGCAGTGGCTGGCTGCAAGCGTACGGAATTGATGCTTGTCATGCTTGTGCTTGGAATTGGTGATCTGCAGGCAATTGTTGAGATGAAGACTATCGATATTCAACATCTGACGAGATTTCTTTTGCTGTTTTTGCTCAGGAATGCACCTTGGACATACTGTACTATAGCTTGAAATCTGGCAAATATCGTCACACTCGCACCATTGCGGTCATGCTGCAGCGTACATTGTTTCACACCCATGCGATTGAGATGAAGATCGCAGGTAAAGATCCTTCACCATCGACGACTCTCCGCTGAGTGATGTCAACAGAGCATGTGACGTGTGCGAACGTCTCAGGGGAACCTCGATGTCCAGGAATCGTACGTCAACGCCAAGACGAATTCCTCCCGACAGAGAGGTTTGTTGTGAAACTTGTGCAGTCAACGTTGTACGACGCGTTGAATTTCCTGACGGGGTAACCGCACCGAATGGTAGTAGAAGGTGACGGTGGTCTTGTGTCTCAGTAGGTCTTTGCTAAGAAAAGAAGCAATCGCGAGAGCGCTGTGGTCTGTGAGCGTCACGTCCGCTCGAAACGATGGCAATTGCAATGGTCAGCACAGATGTAATATCCGGTGTCCGATATGCGTCAAGACGCTTTCCTCCGACGCAGTTCCGCGTGGTGGGCCATGCGCAGCGGAAAACGCATGCACGGTACGGTGGGAAACAACCGTGATCGAAGGATCATGGTAAGTTTACAGTAATAACGCCGCCGACCGAAGCAAGCGGCAAGACAGACCGCGCGTAGGGCTGCGCCCACGTGAGGCGGCCACGTTGTTGGTCAAGGCTTCCGGCGGCGAAACCCTTCAATCTCCTGTAGCGACCGCGCCATGGACCTACGCAAGTCCGAGCGCGGCCGGTTGACACAGCCGGAGGAGAGATGATTATCGTGCAGACCCGGCCCAGGGGTGGAACGAAGAAAGAAAGAGCGAAAAAAGACGGGTAGCGAGCCTATGGGCCTGCGGTGTCGGTGGTGAAAGTTTGGGCAGCATGCGGGAAGTTGGAGCGCATGCATGAAATTGGAGCAGGACGCAGAGGCCGCAGTCTCATCACAAGTGGGGCGGGTTGTTTGCAGGATTGAACTCTCTTCAAGCGTCAGACAGTGGCAGGAATAGCCGTTGCTTGGTGGAGAGGTGAGGAGTATCGTTTGAAGTGTGAGAAGTAGAAGGCATTTTAGGAGTGGAGGATGGCTGGATGAGCGAGAACAGCGACTGGCCTAGCACATATTGTGTCACGTGTCCATGAGGAGCATCAGCAACAGTACCTACTCGGCTACTGCACATGATCTGGGTATTTCTTCGATGGCCCGCGGAAGGATTGGTGTGGCGCCAAGGCCTGCGCGCTCTCCATGGGCAAACCGCGTGCGCGCGGCGGTAGCGTGACAGAGCGTGACAGAGCAAGCGAAGTTCCGCCGGCGCTGCCGAGCCGACGCGAAGAGAAGAGGGACAGAAGCGCGCGAGCGGCCTTCGATGGTTTCTAGCGCGGCCGCGCCGGTCGACGAGCCCGCCGCCGCATCGCCATGCTTGCTTGCTTGCTTGCCTGCTTGCTCAGTAATCTGCGACTCGTGCCCTGCCATTCATTGTTCAGACTCCGCCGCTCCGACCGACACACCACTCCTCTCGCAGCGTACCTTCGTCCGCCCGCGCCCTCGCCTCACTGCCTTGCCGTACCGCTCCTTACTAATTGCCCCTCCCATTCGTCCTCGGCTCCGGCGTGCCGCAGCTATACCACTCTTACCACGTGCGCGGCGCCGAGGCAGCAGACGCCGACTCACTGCCCGCAGCCGGCGCCGTGTGTCTCGCGCGCTCGCCCACACGCCGCACCAGCAGGCCGGCCCTCGACCCAGCAGGGCCCGCGACGCCTCATCTGATCCTTTGCCTTTGCCTTTGCCTGCGCTCCGAGGGAGGAAGCGCCTGGAAACATAGCACACGACTCCTCCAACGCCACGCGCCACCTGCGACTGTACATCTCCTCCGCCGCCTCCGCCTTCTGATGACACCCTCGTCTGTATTCCCCACTTGCTCCCACCAGCCTGCACACTAGCCGCTTGCCCGCCTACACCATGCCCGCCATGCCGCTGGACGACGACAAGCGCCGCGACTCGAAGCGCGAAGATGCGCATTACGGTCAGCCACCCTCCGTTGTGATCACGGCGTGTACCTCATGCGACTGACCTGCGCCAGTACAGACGACTTGACTGCTCTTTCGCCCGAGCTTGACCGGGAGCTGCGGAAGCTGGAGCACATGTTCACCGTCGACGCCGCCAAGCTCAAAGAGGTCAGCCTGCAGTTCGAACATGAACTGCGTCAGGGTCTCTCGCGTGTATCGCGCTGTCTCCTACCCAGTAACGTCTCTCTGTCCTTGCAGCACTGCATCGCATCGCATTCGATGTATCGTGCTGCCTTTCGACCACCGTCGGCTAACCTCGATTAGGTCTCGAATCCGAAGGCGGCAATCTGGTAATGCATCCGTCTCGATCGTCGTCGTTGTGACTTGCACTAACGTCTCACGCAGCCTATGCTTCCGACATGGGTGCTTGGCTTCCCTTCAGGCCACGAATGTGGCGAGTACCTCACAATAGACCTTGGCGGCACCAAACTCCGGATTTGCTGGGTCACCCTTAACGAAGGCAAAGGCGAAAACCAATCCGACCAAGAAATCTACCACATCCCCAAAGACTACAAGGTCGGCACGGCCGACCAATTATGGAGCTTCCTGGCCGAATCCATGGAAGACTTCATGACGAAACGACATATCGAGCCCGAAGAAGGCACCGTCATTCCTCTGGGCTTCACATTCTCATATCCCGCCACACAAGAATACATCGACCAGGGTGTATTGCAGACGTGGACGAAAGGTTTCGACATCAAAGGTGTAGAAGGTCATGACGTTGCAGACCAATTACGGCAGGCCTTACACAAACGAGTCAGTTGTTTGAAGGTCCTCAACCAGTCCCAACCCAAGATGCTAACAAATCCCAGGGCTTACCAATCCAGATCGTCGCGCTCATCAACGACACAGTCGGAGCCATGATCGCCTCAGCATACAGCGACCCCAAAACAATAATGGGCGCCATCTTCGGCACAGGCTGCAACGCCTCCTACATGGAAAACTGCGGCTCGATCGCCAAGCTCGGCGGCCTGCCCGAGAACCTCCCCATGGCCATCAACTGCGAATACGGCGCCTTCGACAACGACCGGCGCATCCTCCCACGAACACCCTACGACAAAACAATCGACAAAGAATCCCCCCGCCCCGGCGAGCAAACCTTCGAAAAAATGTCCGCCGGCATGTACCTCGGCGAGATCTTCCGCCAAGTCCTTGTCGACCTGCACTCCCGCGGCCTCCTCTTCAAAAACCAAGACCCCTCAAAGCTCCTGACGCCCTTCATAATCAAAACCGGCTTCCTCGCCAACATCGAAGACGACGCCTCCCCGAGCCTAACCTCCACGCACGCCGCCTTCACCACCCTCCTCGCCCTCTCCCCCACCGCCGCGGAACGCCTCTTCGTCCGCCGCGCCGCCGCCCTCGTCGCCACGCGCGGAGCCCGCCTCTGCACCGCCGGCGTCAGCGCCATCTGCCGCAAAAAGGACATCTCCGCGGGCCACGTCGCCGCCGACCCCCTCGTGTACAACAACGCGCGCTTCAAGGCGCGCTGGGCGCAGGCGATGGCGGAGGTCTTCGACTGGGACGAGGCCAGGGACGAGGACCCGATCGTCATGACGGCTGCGGCGGACGGGTCGGGCTTGGGCGCTGCGGTTATCAGCGCGATGACTCTGGAGAGGGTTGCGAGGGGGGACGCGACGGGGTTGAGGCCGGAGTGATGTTTGGGGGTTTTGTATTTTGTTTGCGGGGGGTCTGTTCTTTCTTTTTATGTCCCCCGGAGGGTCGGATGTTTCGTTTATTAGGGGAGCGTGGGTTTGGGACGGGATGGAAAAGGGATGTGGATGTTGAACATGGATATGGACCACACTCACACACACGCACACAACACACACAGAGGGAAAAAAAGGAAAAGTTTGGCTGTTGCGCTCTGTTGCGCTTTGTATATGCTTCCCTGGCCCCTTTCTGTTATGTTTTTTCTCGCGGCTGGTCATTTTCTTTTGCGAACCGGATCTTGAGAGCGAGCGGAAACCGCCTAGCTTTTGGCAGGCGTGATAGTGCATTGGTATACGGCCATCGCTCAATCCACTTTTCTGATCGAACAGCGATTTTGACATTTCCAACTGTTCGAACGACGACGATTTCCCAATCACCCAGTCGTAAGGAAAGCGGAGCCCTTCCACACGTCAATCAGTCAGCAACGAAAGCGAACAACAACCCGCGCAAACAAAAGCAACGCACCCCTATCTCCCTCCCTCCCTCAAAAGACCCCAAACCCCAAACCCCACCCCCAACCCCTACAAATGCCCCGTCACCGCCGGCTCCTCACCATACCTATCCTCCCTCCCATTCCTAAACACAACCTCCAACCCCGCCATCTCCGCATCGCTCACGCCCTCCAAGCAAACCACGCTCACCGCCACAAACTCCCCCAGCCAGCCGGGCAGGTCGCCGCGCCCGAAGGACCGCACGCCGCAGGTTTTGCAGAACAGGTGGTGCACCCGCTTGCTGCCGAAGGTGTAGTCGGTCAGGTTGGCGGGGTCGCTGGACGGGTGCAGGGCGAAGTCCGAGGGGGCGACGAGGAGCTCCCAGGCGCGGGTTTTGAGGCAGGAGGTGCAGTTGCTGATGCGGATGGGGTATTAGAGATCGAGTAACCTTTTGTGTGTTTGATGATTTGGGGGGGGGGGGGGGAAGAAGTTTGCGTGTTGGGTTTGATTACCATTTGCCCGTAGGGTTGTTTTCGAGGTCGATGCGGGCTGTCCAGCGGATGAGGCCGCAGTGGCAGCCGCCGGTGTAGTCTTTTGGGGCCATGGGGAGGTATTCTTTGGAAACGTTCACACTCGATCGAGCGCGGGAAGATGCCTCGGACTCGAGAAGTGGCAAGCTGTGGAGATGCTAAGGTTGGATCCGAGCAAGTAGAACAGGCTGGCGGACTATGCGAAGCTACATAAGTGTTCCTGCTGTTAACTTCACACAAGATCGTGTCTTCACCGTAGGCAGCTTCATGTGGCAGGCGTATTGATTGGGTTCTTCGGCCAGGCAGCAAGCGGAGTGACTTTTTGCCACGGCTCTTGGTATCTTACGTCCAGCTGGTGGCGTGACCTAATAGCAAGTAAGCTGGGAAAGATGGGGTTACGTCGATTGGCACGAAGAGCTATGGCTTGCGTCCTTCGTTGTCCTCCAAGAATGTCACGTACCAGCAGCCCCTCTAAGTGAACAACAGCGCGTTTATCATAGGTTTGACGGAAGTAGAACGTGGTAAGCAAAAGCAGAACATGTTTGTACAAAATTGGAATTCAAGGCACCTGTAGCGCGTATAAAATACAAGTTGTCGACAGCCGCTCCGTCTAACGCCTTCGCAAATGCCTTGCTCGGATATCCCGTCTAGCCTCTCTTCCCATCTCATCATCGTGGTCAGATTCTCTCCTACTTCCTAACAGGTCCGCTGACACCAGCGCCAATGACGCTGGGCAGCTCCTCGCCGCCCATAGACACAAGGTTGCCCACAGCGAAGCTAACAAGGAAGATGAGACCAACAGAGAAGAGCGTGATGAGCCAGAAATCGATGCTGACGTCCTTCTTCTGGCAAGCGGGTCCGCCCCAGGAGGTCGTCTTGACCTTGCCTTCGCCGCGGTCCTCCTTAGTGGCAGAGCACTGGCAGCTGTAGCAGTCGCCCTTCTGGCCCTTGGCTGCGTCGCGGTCGTGATAAAGCTTACGGCACTTGCCGTGGCCGGTGCAGTTGCGCGTCATGGTCTCGCAGTCGGCCTGTGAGCGGAAGCAGGCAGGCAGAATTCCGGGGAGAGGGGAGCTCTGGTCGGCGAAAGTAGTGAGAGGAGTGGACATGGGCGCAGCCTCGGCGACCTTGGACGCGGTCTCGAAGACTTCGGAGAGGGGCTTCTCGGCCTGGCGTTTCTTGAGGGGGAACTCGGTGTTGGGCATGCTGTAGCTACCCCAGTGGGTCTTGTCGGCGCCTGTGAGAGGCATCAAGAGGACGGTCATGGGACCTCCGAGCTTCTGCTCCAGAAGGAACTCGATGCGCTCAATGGGCAGGCCGAGGATGAAAGGCTTGTCGCCAATAATCATCTCTCGGATGTCGGTGGCGCCGCGCATATGCTCCATAGCCTCTTCCCAAGTGTTGTAGGGTTCTCCACTTTGGACAGACAGATCCTGGAACATTGACTTGGTCTCGGGTGCGGAGGGGGCAGGGGAGACAGCGAAGGAGCTGTACTTTTGCGCGAGAGCTGGAGAACATTGTTAGTACACTGCGAGGATCATATTACTTGAGGCACTGCAGCAACATACCTTCAGCATCGCCTTCCTCTGCGAAGGTCAGGACGAAAAGGCGCGCATGGTCATAGCGGTCTTCGTGGAACAAGTGTGTGCTGTAGCCGTAGTCGTTGATTGCCTCGATCTCCTCACTGGTGAGAGCCTTCTCAATGTGGTAGTCCTCAACGCCCGCTCTTTGTGCAAGTACCAGCCTTGCCGTCTCCGGGGAGAGGGTTCGTCGTTGGTGGGACGGCTGATCCTGGGGTGATGTTGATGGGTTGTGAGTGAGGACGTAGCCTGTCGCAGCAGCAGCCAATTCCGTGTAGCAGCTGAGCGCTGACAGCAGCGCCGCAGTGATGAGCTTCATGGTGATGGAGGAGGGTGGACAGAGGCGCAGGTCGTCCGCACGAGCTGGTCCTCACTGCCTGATGATGTCGCCGCGTACATGTCCAGGGCGGCGGCGAGCTGCTGCTCTGGACTCGGCAGGTCGGCCGATCGATGGCGCATCTGACGCTCCGCCACCCCAAGCGCGCTGCCTGCGCCGGCTTCGAATCCCCATCTTCCGGCCAGACCCTCTCTCATCATCGATTCACCACACCTTTTCCTTTTGTCGCAACACGAAACAGCATCAGCGAAACCCCCTAACCACGTCGCCGCATGCGGTAGACTATCGCTTTGCTACCCACAATCATCATGTTCCGCCTTTCTCGAGCCTTGCCCCTCCGCCAACAGATCCCTCTCGGACGACCCATCCAGCTACCCTCACGTGCACAATCGCGGAATGTCTGGACTCGATTTGGCAGCTCGCAAAAGCAAATCCAGCCTGTGCGCATGAGAGCGGCTGGGTTCACCTGGAAGAAAGTCTTTGCATTCTGCGTCTACACCGGCACCACATACTGGGCGCTCCAGTTCCTCCTCCGCCACATCGACATACAAATAGAGGAGATTGAGGAAGACGCCAGCGACCACACAGTCAGTCGTAGAGCAGGAGAGGAGGGCGAATGGGAGGAGCAGGGAGACGAAGAGGAGGACGAGGAGGATGAGTTCGCAGACGAAGACAGCACATTCATTCCCATGACTTGGGCAACCAAGCTGCCGAGATCATTCTATAAGGGCTCAGATCCGGAGTGGCAGGCGTTTGTCAAGTTCGCGAAAGACAAGCCGCGCCAAAAGAAGATTCAGGACGAGCTGCTTCAGCTGGTCTTCGCAGGCTTACAGCACCACCCCAAAATCGCTATGCAGGCCGGCAAGGATTTGAAGATTGGTCGCTGGTGGCTCGAGATCTCATTTCCTGACGGACCGCCGCAAGAGTACGTACGGTCGGGGCTGGAAATTGGAGACGACTTTATCGCCTGGAGCCCGCAAAAGATCAGCCCCGAGACCTACCACCGAACCACGCGAGCACTGTGGCCAAAAGCGACATTTGAGGGCTTCTTTGCGACTGCTATGATTTTCGGTGGCATTCAGTACAGAAAGCTGAAACAGGCTCTCGGTTGGGAGGAGGCGAATCCTTTCAGCGTGGAAGAGCGATTCAAGCTTGCTCTCGAAATGATGGAGAAGCAGAAGTCTGGACGCGGAGGCTCGTCAGTCAGCGGAAAGGCGCAAACTTCTCCCGATGGCTCTCCTGGCTCTCTGGTCAGCGCCGCTTCTGCTGCGAACGAAGCACAGTCATCTCCTAGGGCCTCGGAAGAGCGCACTCCGCTTCCCCTTCCCCTTCCCTGGCAGCTCTCACTTCCTCTGCCGTCATCGACAGACTTGATCAATCCTGTGGAGTTCCAGATCGCACGACATGTCTTCACGCAGCAACTGATGAAAGGCTGGCGTCCGAAGAAGCTGGAGCCGCCCAGAGGCTCTTTCGTCGTTCAGGGCCTTATGGATGTCAGAGGAACGAAAGCCAGGGTCATGTTTGACGTTCAGGCCTGCTATGATCCCAAGGAGTCCAAGTTCGTCGTTGTCAATGCCGGTGTCCGGAGCATAAAACGATGGAATCAGGCACCCAAAGGCGGTCCTTGAGTGCCTCACGAGCACCATTTTCTTTTGTCCCTTGCATTGTGTGCTTTTTCTTTGCTACGAGCGTTCTGAGCAGGCATACCATATTCCATAGCGGGTCGGAGGAACATTCGGGGCGTCAATCCTTGGGCTTCATGATATCCATCACGAAAGTATAATGCATTTCGATCTTTGCCATCATTGACGTTTCACGTAATGGATCCAGATCTCATATATTTCTATATATCGCGTGGCGCGCAACATCCAATGCCGCGGCTGTTTTACTTTCCCCCCTGTACCCTCGCCTCCACCTCTCTACATCTTCTCGCCAGATCAAAAATATGATCATCCGCACTCTCCTCGCTCAAATTCTTCAGCGCTTCCTCGAGCTGATACAGATAATCTCTATTCTCGCCGCTCGGCCCACGGCTAACCACAATCTTCTCCGCGAGCGCTTGCGGATCTTGCGGACCCAGGAACTGCGGGTTGTCCGGCAGGCCGATGTACACGAGGCACTTGATCGGGTGCGGGATGCCGGCCGGCGCGGTGTCGGCCGCTGGCGTGATCGTCTGCATCGTCGCGCTCATATCCTGGTCGTGGTGGTTGAAGGGCGTGTACTGGATGCTGTACCCGTTGATCTCGCGGATGTCGAGATACTCTTTCACTTCCGCTACGTGCTCGGATGGGATTCGGTAGGCTGCCCCCCAGACTCGAGGAGGCGCCGAGGCATGCTGATGTTTCTGTGAGTCAGGTAGTTGAAATCATGATTTGAGGATTGCCGGCGGCGTACGTGGTCTGTCAAGGTCTCCCAGAGTTGGCGGTCGATGAGGGTAACCACACGGCCGGGGTCTTCTGGTGTCCCGCGATGATCTTGGCTATGACATTGTTAGCACACGAGATTTTGGGGATCTCATGGATTCGGCAGACCAACCTCGCCTAACAGCCGCCACTTCAGCAATTTGCCCCCTCACGGATTTGTTTCAACTCGCGCGGCTGCATACCTGCCAGAAGCGACGGACGTATCCCTCAATGTAGCCCGGAACTCTCAGATCTGTTCACAGTGCCGTGAGCTATCTTGGATATCAATTTTGAGAATAGACTATGGACAAGGATTACCGTAATGAGGCGGAGGCTTCCATATCAGCGACCTGGTAGCAGAGTCAGCCTCTGCGTCCATAGGATCGGTTGGAGGTATGTTCACCCATAGCCGAATAACCACAGGTCTTCAGGTTGTTGATCAGGCATTATTGAATCGATGGAATACGAGTGATAATAATGTTTTCATCCAACGTGACCTTTTCCATCGAAATGTCAGGTTGAACTTGAGTGGCAAGCTGGCCCGGATTTGTCAAAACGCCAATCTCAGGTCAGATGTCGTTTTCGTTCCACTTCCGGCTCGACGACTTTCTTTTGACGACTCATTGTCGACATCACATCTATCCACCCAAGGATGTCATTGTGTTGAAAGAAAAAAATTCTGTGTTTTCTCATAGCAGCAATATCGCTTGTGGCATATTGAGGAATGCATTCGCTTGACCGTGGCGCAGCCGCCGGTGTGCTTCCACCATGAAGTCGGCATGATCGCTGGTTTCTGGTTTGTCCTTGAAGACACTTCGAACTATATGGCGAGCAGGTATCTAAGCTCTACTATATTGTCTGGATTTCAGTAATGGCCTCTATCATAATCTTCAAACATCTGATGTGACAATGTGTAGCAGCAGTTGCCCTGGACCAGACACTTCGATCCTGAAGCCACGGCCTCCATCGATGGCCTCGAGATGTTCAGACACTGAGCAAAACAAATTGTTGAGTTCATCGCGGTCAAGCCTCTCGAGTTGACGTTGAAACTCCGCAATTTTCATGCGTTGCTCCACGGTACGCGATCAGGAGGGCAGAATGTTAGTACTGACGGCATCGGTAGAGGCCCTTCGTAGGACAAGTCGCGTTGCAAACAAAGTGACCGCGCCAGAACCAGCTGAGAAGGGTACCTGAGCTATGGCTTCAAGAAGGGAGCTTTTTCGCTTGACTGACCTCCACAGACGACAATCTGTGGTATACCAATCTCTGCGTTAATGCTCTCCTGTCGAAGCTTGTCGATTACGTAAAGCAAACTAGCCTGCTCTTGACTTTGGAGTTGAGATACGGTGTCTCCACCGATTGGGATCTCCCCTCCGTCAGTCTGCATCCTGCCAATTGTATTGGGGTAGAGTGAGCTTGGGGAACTATTTGCAAGGAGGAAGATGTAGACTACAAGGAATACGGAGGTTATTTGTGCCTGCAGATGTTTTTTGACGACAGCGTGATGACTTTATCATGCTGGACGAACCTCGTTTGCGGCACAACCCTCGAAACAGATTATGCGGTGGGATTTAATAGCGCCTGTACTCACGGAAGCATGAACAGATGCCGCCGAGATGCACTCTCGCGGCGTTCATGTCGACATTGAAGCGATAGGCTAGTGATGTCGAACTGCACGCGCCATCTACAGATCGCCCGTGCCACTTTCACGGACAATGTAGCTACACTCGCTGTCGAGCGCATACTGCTGTGAGACCTGATGGATTTGATCCTGCACAGCTGAAAGCCTTCAAGTTTGACAGACGAACAGCTGGACTCCGTCGCTGAAGAATCTGGAGAGATCAAAGAGCACTGGTCAAGATCGTCTCGACGTGCTGCTGCGCTCGAGAATGTGGTTCGGACATGCCGACAGTACAAAGGCATCAGCCAGTCGACGCCGAGGAAGACCAGTGTGGACACAGTCGATGTCTTCGACCAGGGCACTCTGGAGGAGACGAAGGCGTTCACGACGGGTGTCTGTGGATCTCTGCCACGGATGGGCAGCCGCTTGCAGGACATATGAATGCAATCGGACGCAACGCCTCCACCGTCGCATATCGTACACCGGGAGGACTCGCGCTCGACATCCCCAAGCCCTAGCTCGAGTGCTGGTACTCGATCTAGCCAGTCTTCTACCATCCTGGGCCCCCCATTCTTCGCTTCCACAGCACCTTTGACCAGCCCTGGTAGCGACAGCCCAGGTCAAATACTGAAAACCAGACGTGTTGCCTACAGGGTAAAAGACAGGGGAGACGCGGCGGCTGTATTCCCTCAACCTGATTCAATGTGATGGGTTACTGTGACGACTGCATATCATTACTCTGTGTCATCGGTGCCAACGAGGCTCCATACCATTTTGATCTCCTGAAAACAAAATACTCAATCCGTGGTATCTACCCAGCCAATAACGCCGTACACCATGCTCGGAACGCTCTATCAATGCGATGCGTAGCCCCTAGTCCCGGGCGTATGTAATCTTGCCGCGTTTTGGGGCCTTTTCATCGTCATCGTCCTTATCAGTGGCCCGCTTCTTTTTGTTTCCAGTTTTGCCCGTGTTGCCGGAGGTGCTCTCTGCACGCGACAAAGAGGCTGGAACCGAGCCGGTCGGCGTAGCGGCGTGTGACGGAGTGTTGGAATCTGGGCCTTCTTGTGCCTGTGAAATGTTCTTAGTATTCCAAACAATCGCAAAGAAGCTGATAACTTTAAAAGACTCACCCTCATCCAGCCCACTGAACTGCGACTAAACACCCTATCCTCGTCCCTCACCCGGCCACGTCTCCGGTCATCGCCAGCGCGCCCACCCACGCTCACACCTTTGACCCATCCGTCAAAGCCGCGCACAATGTTTCCTGAGTTGCTTGTCTCTTCCAGATATGCGCCCTCCAGCTTGAAGATCTGCTCTTCCAAGGCAGCCAGCTGCTCGTCTAGCTTGCGCTTCTTGTCAAGCGTTCCCCGGAGCGTTGTGCGTAGTGATTCATAGTACGGGCGTCCCGGTTGGTCGGCATTGGACGTCGAGGCTGTCTGATTCTCGCTCGGAGGCTTGTTCTCGGTCATGATGCGGGTTGATGGATCGGTTGCGCGTTTCGATACATGCAATCGCAGAAACGCGCGCGTTTCTGACATGTGAAGATGTGAAGTCGCGATGACGCGAGTCCTGATTCGCTTAGCGCACGGGCGCTGCCGTTGCTTGACTCCACCGATGGCGTTTCTGCAAGCTGCCGGGTGCGGCTGAGGTCAGCAAACCACGCCTCTTCCGGTGCTGTTTGTACTTCTCGTTGCAGCTGGTACTGAGAGTCGTTCGCACCGGATATCTGTGGGATCATCGGAGGTGAGGCATCCTGGCTGCCGAGCTGACCGGTGTGGAAAGCCC
Organism: Cladosporium halotolerans; assembly: GCF_011745625.1. Lineage (NCBI taxonomy): Eukaryota > Fungi > Ascomycota > Dothideomycetes > Cladosporiales > Cladosporiaceae > Cladosporium > Cladosporium halotolerans. Next base: position 349,943 of record NW_027191468.1, on the reverse strand, counting down.
TGATGGATGTCACCCTTCCCATAAGCCAGAAATGGCATCTAATGCATCAGCAGCCCGGGAATCTGTACAGAAAGTGAATGGAGAATGGCCATCGAGTTGATTGCCGCATGTTTTGGTGAAAAGTGGTCGATCACTGCGGCTATCTGAATACAAGACTTTCTCTCTATCCAGGGGTTGCCTGCGGTATTTTCCAAGCATCAACGTTTTCTCAGCTTCGTAACACGAGGGAATGCCTTCCAAAGGTCTCGAAAGTGTCCCTCAAGTACAACGCGACTGAAGGAGTCAGGCCGCGATAGCAGATGCAGACTTGCTGTCGTCAGCCTCATACGCATACGGCTCCCCGAATGTTCGGTCTTCCAATGCATTGCAGGGCTCTTCACGCATATTGCTATATCCCTGTTGCTGCAGCCTTGAGCACCTTATCTCAGTCACAGGGACGTGCCATACCTTCTCCCGCTACTGAAGAGCTGTACTTCTCAGCTGGAATGGGGCCGCCCAAATGCGTACACTGTACTGGCTAACAAGACGGCAACGTCTCTTTTCAACACGTGTGTCGGATGGCATGACCGTTGGTGCGGTAAGATCTATAAGCATCTTGCGTACCCTTACCACAAATCTCGTGCATTCTCTTCTTCAATCTCATCTACGCCAGCTATAGACGAACCAGAACACCGCCGAATCACAGCACGCATTACACCACTCCTGGCCAGAGACTTGGTTCAGGATGACAAAGTTTGTCGAGGATAGCGATACCATGGCCATCAATCGTCGCTCGGCTCTTGGGCCAACGCAAGACCAAACCAGAATCGACAAGATGGTTCCTACCGGTTGGAGATATCGCCGCTTCTTTCAATTGCCATACTATGCTTCTCCTCAGGTCCAACTTGTCTTAGTAGCTATTGTGTGTTTCTTGTGCCCAGGTAAGTTGCTCTATCGACTCGCCACTTCTGAACTCATGTCCTGACGACAAGAAGGCATGTTCAACGCTTTGAACGGCCTGGGTGGCGGCGGCCAGCTCTCATCAGAAGTCAGCGACAACTCCAATAGCGCACTGTACTCGACCTTCGCCATTGTCGGCTTTTGCAGTGGCTCCATCACAAATCGATTGGGCATCAAGACTGCGCTATCTTTTGGTGGCATAGGATATTCTGTCTACGTTTCCGCATATTTATGCTACAACCACACTGAGAACGAAGGTTATGTGATCTTTGCAGGATTCCTCCTTGGCTGCTGTGCCGGTGTACTGTGGAGCGCGCAAGGCCAGATAATGATGTCCTACCCTCCTGAAGCTGCCAAAGGCAGGTACATCTTTGCATTCTGGGCCATCTTCAACCTTGGTGGAGTCATTGGAGGTCTGGTGAGTATGCTGAATGCTAGAAGGAAAGTCGAAGTCCCTGCTGACAATCTATGTAGGTACCACTTGGACAAAATCACCGTGTCGATACCAACCGAAAGGTCAATGACGGCACTTACATCGCCTTTCTTGTCCTCACATTCATGGGCGCTTGTTTGGCTTGGACACTTGTCGACGCTAAACATGTGATTCGCATGGACGGCTCCCGCATAATCTTACAACGCAACCCTACATGGAAATCCGAGATTCTCGGGCTGTGGGAGACTCTTTTCACCGATCCTTACATTTTGTGCCTCTTCCCAATGTTCTTTGCTTCGAACTGGTTTTACACTTATCAGTTCAATGGTGTCAACCTCGCCCGCTTCAATCTTCGCACTCGCGCACTGAACAACATCCTCTACTGGATTGCGCAGATCATGGGTGCAACCGTTTTCGGCTTCGCGCTGGACTACTCTGGCTTGCGAAGGACGACGCGAGCCGTTGTTGCATGGATCGTTCTGCTTGCCCTCACATTTGCAGTATGGGGAGGCGGTTATGACTTTCAAAGGTCCTACACTCGGGCTCAAATGCCTGAAGGTATCGAGAATGACGAATTCAAGATGGACTGGACAGACGCTGGCTACATCGGTCCAATGTTCCTATAATTTTTCTACGGCTTCTACGATGCTGCATGGCAGACTTGCGTCTATTGGTAACTGCGTTCCCGGAAACTCAGCTAAAGTTGTCGCTGACAAACAACAGGTTCATGGGTGCTATGACGAACAATGGCCGCAAGCTTGCGAATTTCGCCGGCTTTTACAAGTAAGCTCTTCACTTCATCTCAAAATGACTGAACTCGCTAACTGTCCTTGGCAGGGGCATACAGTCAGCCGGAGCAGCCGTCACCTGGCGTCTTGACGGGCTGAAAGTGGAGTACATGTCTCTGTTCATCTCGAACTGGGTTCTCCTTTCCGTCAGCTTGGTGATTGCCGCACCAGTGATGTTGTGGAAGATCAAAGACACCGTGTCGATCGAGGAGGATCTCAAGTTCTCTGATGAGGCATTGGAAGACGTAGTGCCGCAATATCGGATGCATGGGTTGGATCAAACTCGGTATCGCGATGGGGTTTGATTAAGGAGTGGCCTCTTGTGCATTTGAGGGCCTCAAAAGAACAAGATCCACACCTCCAATGCACTGAACATGCATCTGGTGTGGATTATGGCACCTCTACAAGGATGCAGTTGTACCGCAGTCTTTTGCAATCGTTACTGTGGACGAGACACAAATTCTTGCGATCTCTGACTGGCAGACATTCGTCTAGACACCCTGTTATCTTCAATTACAGCTCAGGCCATCCTCACGCCTGACGCCCCAGCTTTCCCTGCTTTTTCTGCTTACCTACATGATTTGTACACGCACACGAACACGATCCAGCACCCGAGCGAAGATGCTGTCGGGTTCGACCCCAGCCGCATATGCTATGCGCACTCTCAGCTGACGCCGCGCACCCGGTGCAGCCCAAGTCGCCTGCCTACCCGATACCTCAGCCTGGTCGCAGGATCGCGACCAACACCGCCTCCTTAGGCAACTGCTCGGCCCCGAACGCCGACTAGACGACCATGACAGCCCCGTGGCATCAGCGTGATATGCAACTATCCCAACAAAAGTCGTCTGGCAGGTTGCACGCATCTAGGCAATCGTCACGCCAGCTGTCACCGCTCATTTCCCTGCGACGTGAGCGTGCGACGATACGAGTTCTCTGTTGCTTTTTCAGGCGAGGCTTGACAACATGCCAACGCAGAGTTGGACGTTCGATTTGCAGGGTGTGAGGGCGTTGGCTCACGAGATTTATTGCTCGTGTATGTGAAAAGTGCGCGATCCCTTCTGCCGATGCTGCTGCTGACGGAATAATTACAGGTCAAGAGCCGTCTAGCTCTTATCGTCCACTTGCGCGAAGCGTTAGGTCGCTGCGCAACAGGCTTGAGGAAGCGGACGAGGCTCTCGGTGAAACGCCTGTCCGACCAGAAGATGTCGGTGTCTTTCAAGCTGTTGGCGAGAGCGGAGTAATGCTCGAGAAGTTTCGGCAAACCCTGCAAGACGCTCCTTCTGAAGGCGATGGGGTTGAGAGCGGCGTGATACTGGACCTACTCAACGATGTCGACGAAGTGACACGGAAATTGACCCTTGCACTCGAGGCAGTAGAGCGGCCAACAGGCAGGCTGGGTCTAATTCCAGGCTCCGAGACGAGCCCAAGCACCAGACAACCCGGATCATTGTCAACATTGACCTCAAACAGCGACGACGGAGTCCATGCAAGCACCGCGTCTAGCTCATGGTCGTTCAGCTCGAATCGTGCCAGCTTCTCGCAAAGGCTGAGCGCGCGCAGTGATATCGTGCGCATCGATAAGCCAGAAGAAGAGAAGCAGGTTACTCACAGTGTCGTGCTGGAAGAGGAGAAGCAGGTCGTTTCTGGTCAAGCCAACATCAATCCGCATTCCGCAACCGTACGCAAGAAGGACAAGCCTCAGCTGCATTTGAGCAAGCCAGCTGGCTGGGCTGCATCTTCTACTCTTTTCGACGTAATGTCGGTCGACATCGATCAGGCGTCGTCTTACATTCTGGCTGATGAGCCCAGCAACACCACCGCATGTCCGCCTGCAATCGCAACGAGTATCACCGCAGGGAGCGCAGCAGATCATACGGCTATCAACGTGCAACAACGCCAGAGCCAAAGGGTAGGCCCCCACTGGCCACTACCGGTGTCGAGATACCACGCAGACTATCAGAATGCGCAGCAAATCAGCCGAAGCACTTCAGTCCGTACTGGCAATCTTAAAAGCCATGAAAGCTTCTTCAGCCGGCTTCCACGCATATCCAGCGCATCGCAGTTACCAAGTGTGTCCAACATGACGAAGGCAGATTTTGAAGGTCAAAGTGCAACACCAGAAGACATCGTTCACTCATTGATCGAGCCTACTGCAGAGTCAAGCGAGTCTGTCCAGGAGAAAGACTCCGTCGTTGGAACTCCGTCGATCGGAACCAAGAGAATGGAGTGGCGTCCATTGCCAAGTACCCCAACGCGACGAACCTCTCGAGCCAGAGGCCTGTTTCGACCAGCACGGGCGATCAAGTCACGATACGTCGTCGTCAATCCGGACATTGGCTCTCTAGGTGGAAAGAGCGATCAAAGCTTGGGAAGCGGACAAACCAGCGCCGTGTCGCTTCCCACGCCGCGTGGATCAACACCAGGAGACATGACGCCGGCGAGCCCCGTGATGCACAAATATGCATTGCCGCCAATATCACCCAGCTCAAACGACAACCTCCTCAACGCAATCATCAACTCATGGAACTCTCAGCAATGGTCCCAAGCCAAACTCCTCATCGAACACCTCCTCCAAACACCCGAAGGCCAGGACCAAGTCGTCGCTCGAAAACTCCGCCACCTCCAAGGCATCCTCGCCAGCCTAACAGGAAACCACAACCAAGCCCTCCTCCACCTCGCCTCCGTCTTCGAAGCCCCCATCACCCACCCCTCCCAAATCAACGCCGGCCACTGCGCCGCCGCCCACTGGATGGCCGACATCTACCTCCTCCAAACCCGCCGCGCCGAAGCCTTCCTCGCCTACTCCCTCGCAGCCCGCAACCCCATCTTCCGCGACGCCAAACACCACCCCCTGCGCGACAGCATCCTCGCCGAGCAACAAGCCTGCTTCACGCCCCAGATCGCCAAAAACCTCACCCACGCGCCCCGCCCCGCGCCCTCCTCCCTCCTGAACCCCTCCCTCCTGAACCCCTCCCTCCTAACCCCGCAACTCATCCAAACCCTCCTGCAACCCCTCTCCCCAGCCCCCACCACCAAAACCAACCCTCTCACCCGCCCCTCCCTTCCCCTAACCCTCACACTAAAAGCCAACGCCCTCCACCCAACAACCCCCTTCCCCCTCCCCGCGGACCCGCTCTTCAACCCCGCAACCGTCCTCGCCCACACCCCCTCCCACGCAACCACAACCGACCTCCTCTCCCCCGGAACCCTCGCGCCAGCCTCCCTGCCCAAAAAAATCCGCCCCGACTTCGCGTGCCCAGACCTGCGCTGGCTCGTCCTCGCGGTGCGGAAGGGCCTTGCGGCGGCGGGGTGGGAGGGCGTCGAGACTACCGAGGGTACTGGCGGAGGGGGAGGTGGGAGGTTCGTGGTGCGCTATTGCGCTGCTGCTGCTGCTTCTTCGATTGGCATATCCGAGGGTGGGGAGGGGATCGCGGAGGCGCGGTTCTTCAGCGTCGTGCTGTACCGCCTTGCGTTCCGGCCGGGGTATGGTGTTGAGGTTGCTGGGGAGGGGGTTTGGGGGAGTCGGAGTTGTGCTGGGGCTGGGGATTTGGAGGAGGGGAGGAGGGTGAGGGGCGTGCTTAGGGGGAAGTTGGAGGGGGAGTTGAGGCGGTGGGAGGCTGCGGAGGGCAGCGGGGTGGCGATGCCGGTTGTGAGCATTAATGGGGTGGGGAGTTTGAGGGGGCGGTGAGTGAGGGCTGCGGAGATTGGGGGTTGGGGGGGATTGGAAGGTTGGGAGTAGGTACGCTTTTGGCGTTGGATGGGTGGGTGGGTGTGTGTGTATGTATGTGTGTATGTGATATGCGAGGAATCGGATCGGCGACGACAGCAATTAATAACACGCTCAGAGAACCCTCCCACCAAACAAAAACACCTCCCACCTCCTCACCCCTAACCTCCAAACGACTTCAACCCCTCGAAGAAAGAACCTCACACCCCAAAATCCCCACCTCCTCAACAGGCCTATCCGCCTTCCCCGTCTTCACTCCCCCAATCCTCTCCACAACCTCCATGCCATTGACAACATGTCCAAAAACCGTATGCGCGCCGTCCAGATGCCTCGTCGGGGCGAGGGTGATGAAAAACTGGCTGCCATTGGTATCAGGCCCCGCGTTGGCCATGCTCAGGATACCCGGCGCGCTGTGCGTGAGGCGGGGCACGATTTCGTCGGCGAAGCGGCCGCCGGCGTAGATGCTGGAGCCGCCGCGGCCGGTGCCGGTCGGGTCGCCGGTCTGCAGCATGAAGTTGCGGATGACGCGGTGGACGGGCACGGAGGTGTAGTAGCCTGTTGCGGCGAGGGTGGCGAAGTTGTGGCAGGTCTGTTTGTGGGGGAAAGGGGGAGGGGATTAGTCTGGTGGAGGAGTCGGAACGGGGTGCGGTTGGGACTACTTACCCGTGGGGTCTGCTCGCGGAACAGACCGACGGTGATGTCGCCTAGGGTGGTGTGGATGAGCACGCGCTCCGGGATGTCGCTGGGGTTGGCGGGGACCTGGCGTTGCTCGTCGGTGACGTTGGGGGTGCGGTCTGGCAGCGGTGCTGGGGCGGCAGGTTTGTCGCTTTTGCTGAAGAGGGCTTTCAGTTTGTCCATGGTGGAATACTTGGTTTCTGAGGTTATTTTTCTTTTTTTCTAGATTGTTGATTTGTGGTTTGCAAGTGAGAACTGGGTGCTGCTGCTACGGACGGCTACATGTCGACGTCGCAGGTCGCCGACCCCTGAAACGTTGGATCACGGACGCGTGGAATTCTGAGGCAGAGGATTGGCCTGCCATGTCAGACGGGCAAAATGTGTTGCATTTCGATATGAAGGAGACAGATCCATAACAAGCCGTGACGTTGAACAGTCGGCTGACAAAGACGTGTGCCCGTTTCCCTTCACTCCGGGTGTGATGGTTGGCGGGACCCGGCTCGCATCGCGCAAGATCACGCGATCATCACAACGTCGTGCGGAGGGCACAAGTGGCTGAGAGCGACGGTGTCCATCTAGAAAAGGACTTTCGCAACCAAGCAACACAACTTTAGAATTGCGGTGTCGACTGCCCAGCTGATGTCTCAGAGCTGTGCCTACTATCTTACGGGTGCCGACTTGGCATGTAGGCTGGCCACAGTCCAAGCATAGCTGCCAAGGAGGCATTGGACGAGGGACTCAGAGCTACCACGGGCCCGGCACGTCCCTATACGACTGGTAGTGATGGGCCAGGCAAGCAGCACGACAGACACTCGCAGCAGCACAAGCGAGATCTTCATCGATACCACGCTGCACCAAACGTTGATCGCAAGTCGAGGCCGCGGAGAAGCGAGGCGGACATGCAAGAGAGTGTAACGCAAGACGTTCCTCGTCGTAACGCAATTTGCGCGTTTGGCAGTTGGCGGTGGGCTTGTATTACCATTACCCTCAGATTACCCCATAGTTTTCGAATAGGTGAGGAGACGGGAGAGGGTCGCGGCTGCGGTGGAGGTCATGTGGTGGGTGGAAAGCTTGGCCCGAGCTACCTTTGACACATCGACGAGAGGCTGGGCTGGAGCGGAGGGACAGGACAGCCGGTTTCTGGGGGATGTGGCCTCTCTTGGGCTGGACTAACGTGCTGCTAGACGATGCGGAAAATCTTGTTGCCAACACAATATAGTCACATGACGGTGCAGCGAGTGCTGCTGAGCGGTCGTCTTGACGCTGCGAACAGTCGCAGCCAACGACTCGGCACAAGACACGACACGAAACGACCACTCGGCGGCTGCCCTCGGCTCAGAATCCGGGGTGCTACACTGCTAGCAGAGAATTAAGGCTTTAGACTCCCGCAACGGGGCTGCATGTAGAGCGTGTCCGTAGTCCGTAGCGCGCTGCTGGCGGCCATCTCCTGCTGCCTTGAGAAGGTGTATCCAGCTGCACCCAGGCGCATCCCTCGGCTCGCGCGGAGCGGCGCAGGGCGGAGGCGGCGGTGGTGTTTCGCGTGACTAACGCAGAGCAAAGTATGACCCCCAGAATACTCATCTACTCACCCATCCGGCACGTGGAGCCCGGCGGGCCAATGCGATCTGGCGCGACCCTGCCCACGTCTGCCGCTCGGCTCCCCGGATTCTGACGTCTCTGTCTGTCTCTCTCTGCACGCCCTCGCGCCTCGCGCCTCGCGCCCCGCTGGGCTGCCTGCGTCGCCTCGCGCGTCGACCAGCGGTGGCGGCTCTGACGGCCACGCAAAACCTTGCCAGCGCTGCCACCGCGAACGCCGTGCCCGTGGCCCAAGCGGCCGCCCGCCTGGTCAGCAGGAACACCCTCGCCTCGTCTGCCAACGGCCTGCCCGCGGGTTATATGAATCATCCGCGCGCCCACTCTCGTTCTCTTCGCCCCGGCGTTAATGCGGCTTTCGTAGGACAAAGCCTCTTTCAAAGACTTCACTCACCCGCCCCGTGCCTGTCCAATAAAAAGCCCCGCTGCCTCGCTTTGCGACTGCCCTGCCTCGTTTGCCTCACCACCCTCACCATTATTATCCTTACAATTCTCTTTCACTCTCCACACCGTGCAACCACCTGAGATACGTCCCCCAGCTTGATTGACATCCTCCCGCGACGTCGGAATGAGAATCAACGAGCTGCCCCAGGAAATCCTCAGCAACATCCTCCTCCAGGCCGCCCGCATCAACGAGGCCGAGGGCGAGACGTACACCTACGGCCTGAGTCAGGCGCCGCTGCCGCTCGAGAAAACCACCAAACTCACCAAATATGTCCGCGGTCCTCTGAGCGCCGAATCCCTGCGGTGGGACGCCACCCGATCCATCCGCCAGGTGTGCTCGCGCTGGCACGACTGGGCCATCGCCTACAACATCGAGCATGTGTTTGAGCGACGGTGGCGAGGCGCCGAGCGATGGGCAGACCTGACCCTGCGACGACCCAGCTACCGCCTCTACGAACTCATCGATCGCCCTCGAGGAATCGCCGTCTACCGCGACCCGTACCTCAACCTGAAGCAGACCGACTCGCTCTTCAGCTTCCTCCCGGAAATTTCTCAGCACGTCCGCCGCCTGTGGTTCAACGGGTTCTACGCCGCCGAGACCGACCGCTACATCCTCTCCATCATCTCCAACTGCCCCAACCTGGAGCTCCTCAGCGTCCCCTGGACCGTCCTCCGCCGCGGCACCGCCGATGACTGGATCGACCTGCTCAACGTCAACACCGGCGTCGGCAAGCCCCTCTACTCGCTCGAAATCCAAGGCATCTGCCTGCCCTCCGAGCAAGCCAAAGCCCTCGAAGAAGACGCCACGCCCAACCCCCTCCTCGACCCCCGCGTCTCCTTCTCCTCCCTCCGCCGCCTCAAAATCTTCGGCAACACCCTGCACAAGCCCATCTCCGACTCCGACCTGCACCTCATCGCCCGCACCGCCACCTCCCTCGCCCACCTCGACCTAACAAACATCAGCACCGTCTCCGTCGCCGGCCTCCTCGCCCTCGTCAAAGCCTCCGCCCCCACCCTCCAAGTCCTCGAGCACTCCCCCCGCTCCTCCGACGGCTTCTACCACCCGTACCCAGGCTCCCTCGACTCCGACGAGCACATCTGCACGCTCCTCGCGACCGCCCTCCCGCGCATGCGCGACCTCTCCGTCAGCATCCCCACCATGTGCCCGGCCATCTTCGCCTCGCCCTCCGTCCCCTGGACCGGCGACGCGCAATTCCGCTTCACAGACATCTGCACGCTGAACCCCAGCACGCCGCCCACGGAGCGCGCCGCCCACCTCGCCATCCTCCTCGACGCCGCGCGCGCGCTGATCGCCTCGCGCGCCCGCGTCCGCGCCCAGCTGCGCATCGAGCTGTTCTTCGCGGGCTGCATCTTCGAGCCCGAGAAAGGGCTGGTGCACGGCGATTTCAGCCTCGCGAGGCTCGCGAGCGCGGGCGTCTGGCCCGGGAGAGCGCACGAGCCGAGCTCGAAGGGCCCGTACGGGAGCAGCGGGTATTATGGGAAGGAGGAGGAGGGGTGGGTTGCGGTCGGGGAGGAGGAGTTTTTGCGGGCTGCGGGGAGGGGGTGGGTTGCTATGTGAGGGTTTTTTTGTTTTTTGTTTTTTTCTTTTTTTTTTTGAGTCGCGGTGTCTGGATGCATTTTTTTTTTGTGCGACTTGGGAAAGACGAACACGCCCTGCGAGTTTATTTATTTTCGGCGGCTGTTTCTTTCCATCACGAAAGCGAGCGAGGAGTTCCTCTGACGGTTTGGACGAAACGAAAGCAAAGCGCGGCGTTTTTCTTGGGGCTTTCTGCGCTGGAATCATCTTTTTTCTGGACGACAATCGGACGGACGAACGAAGAGCACACATGGGCATTTTGGGAAAGCGATCAAAAGCGAAAAGCGGCATTTCTGTTTTTTTGGAAACGACGGTCCGGTTTCTGCTTGGTTTGGAAGATCAAATACCCTCTACTCTTATTGTTTGTCTTCCTTCATGCCTGATCGTTAGGTCTAATTTCTGCTTCTGCTTGAGAAATACGATAGCGGCCAGAATGATGAGCTGTAATGTTATTATTATCAAATGATTTGAAAATCGTGTGCGTTTCGTGTTATGTACGGAAAATCTACCTATCGACATCGTCGTTCCCGTCCCGAAAGTCATAGCACATGTGCATCCCATCTTCCTCTTCAAATCATAAAAACAAGAATAACCCCAAACGCCACCCGCCTCCTATCTCATCAGACAATCCCACCAAAGCAACACCCGGGTATCAAAAGCAAACCACCCCACAATCCTCCTCTTCCCTCCCCTATTCCTCAACTCACTCAAACCCCCCACCCAAACCCCACCTCCCCCCTCCTCCCATCCGTCAACCGCCCCCACTCAAGCAACAGCCTAAAAAAATAAACCTCCATGTCCTCCTTCCTCAGCACCTGGCCCGCCCACTCCCTGCCGGCGCCCGCAATCCTCTCGCCCTCCTCCCGCCTCCCCCGCACCCTGCCCTCCACGCCCGCGAAATATGCCAGCGTAGCCCAGAGCCCCTGGCCCCTCAGGTCGAGCGGCGCGAAGTGCAGCCAGGCCGTCAGGCGGTCGTCCCACCACTCGCGGAAGAGAGCCGCTTTGAGCGGGAGAGAGCGCGAGGCGAGGAAGGGCAGGAAGCGGCCGGAGAAGCCGGCGCCGTCGAGGTCGAGGAGGTGCGCGTAGGACCAGTGGGATTGGAAGTCCGTGGGGTCCGCGAGCGGGGCGAAAGCGGCGGCTTGGTCCGGGCAGTCGCGGCCGCCGCAGCGGTGGATTGTGGAGACGATGCGGACGGAGGCCGGGAGGAGGCGGGCGAGGAGCGGGGCGGGGAGGGCGGCGTAGGATTGCTTTTTGCCGGAGGGGAGGAGGAGGGGTTGAGGGGGTGTGTTGGCGGCGGATTCTGGGGAGGTCAGGGCCACCATGCGCTGGCGGGTCATGCCGCGCCATTGGCCGTGGCCCGGGGAGACGCCTTCGCTGGTGGCGCCGCGCCAGAAGAGGGTGGTGTTTTTGTGCGCGAAGGGGGGGTCGGGGAATTCGTCGTTGGGGCTGTAGACGGCTTTGTCCATGTAGTTCCAGGCGGAGGGGTAGAGGATGTCGTTGAAGCCGTGGGCTTTGCTTTGGGAGAAGATGGGGAAGAGCTCGTGGGCGCCTTTGAAGGCGGCGGGCGAGAGGTAGAAGCCGTGCGAGTCTGCGAGGTCCGGCTGATGGCAGACGTCTGCTGCTTTGGTCCAGTTGGAGAGAAACGCGCCGAGGCTGTGGGGAGCTGTGCAGGATGTGCAGATCTTGCTGGTGTCCCAGTGTCGCTTGGTGCGAGCTGGCGAATTTGGCGGGCAGCCGACTGAGCCGAATTCGAGGAAGGTGCGTTGGAAGCTTCTGTGTATGAGCGGTGTCTCGTTGAGGGGTTCCTCGGTGAAAGGCTTCCACTCGTGGCCGCGTTGGGGAGTGAACGTGTTTTCCACCGGACTGTTGAGTTCGCCGAATTGTCGGCCAGCTTCTCTCATCGATTCGATCTGCTCGTATGGTACAGCCACCCTGCACTCGTCGTTCATGTTGAACGCAAGATCCATATCAGGCAGCCATTCGGCGAAATGCCCAATCATCTCGATGATTCCGTCAAGCATCCACCGATGAGTCGGCATCACGTTCGGACTAATCTCTGCCTTGCCGTTTCGGATGCTGATGCCAGACGCGTCGTTGAACGGGTTCGCGATCATACGCCAAGTCCGGTCTCTAATTTCTTCAGGGCTGAGCGCGTAGAACGGCAGTAGGTCTCTGTGGATACTGTCATAGTCGTCGATGATAATCGATCCCCGGTCTGTAGCGTATTTGTACCAATGGTCGAATCCAGGAGGCGGGTGCCTTCCGTATCGTTGCCGATAGTTCCGAACAGCTTCTTCCAGTGTCGTACTGGCGGAAGCTTGCTTGACATAGGCCTCATGACGCGTATTGGCTTCCCACATGAGTAGGTCTATGGGGTGATGTCCGACGCTTGACTTGTGGACGGCCCATAAGCATAGTTGTACAGCTAGAAGACACAGCATGGCGAGGTAGAGCCAGACTGGTGCCTTTCTGAAGGTCAAGTGTCGTGCATTTGCCTCCTCGGTCTCGGAAGTAACTCCCATGTGGAAATAGAATGCGAAGCCGAGTATGGTCAAACACATTGCAAGGAACCCAAGTCCAACGTGGCCGACCGGAAATGGGTGTGTGTGGTTCCAGGCAAACGATGTTGTCCGGACCGAAACAGATACAAACATTACAACCATGCTCGTGCTCATTGCTCCAATAAAATATGTCTAAACGTTGTCAGTTGAAGCTCGCGAAGCTGGATTTGCTCGTCACTCACACAAAATAGTGCAGAGATAACAGTCAGGCAAACCACAATATCTAGGCGCGTAGTACCCCAGAATAGAACGTCCGGTATTGAAAGAATTTTGCGTCGGTCGTCGGGGTCGGAGGCATAATAATATATACAAGCGATGGTGGACAGTGTTGCTGCCGCGAACTTCGAACGATCGATGTTAGAACTTGGATGTCGGGATGCCTGATTATTTCTCACTCACCAGAAAGGCCCATCCGACAGCCGAAAAGCGCGTTGAAGGACCTCTAGTACCGCCCTTCTCATCGGTGTACAGCAAGCCATGAATGCAGAACACGATGATGCAGTCCAGGGCCGTGCCGAAATATTGCGCCAATGGGACATACCACGAGTAAGGCAGAGACGAAGTGCAAATGTGCGTTGATGGGGGACTGCCGATCGCTCGGATTGCGCCCAAGCTTCCAAAGCAGACAAGAGCTACGACGACCAGGTAGCGGTAGGAAGAATTCATGATCCTGGACTCCCATACATCGTAGATCGTTGCCGTCTGGTCATCAAGTTCCGTCTGGTGTCTTCTGCGTCGGCGTATGGAGATCCAGTCCCAGATAGCCACCGTCAGCGGGACGACGGGCTCCCATGTGCCACGCGAGCACTGCACATTTGCGACGATCTCTCGGAGCAATTCTGCCCTTGCGCAGATGACGAGAACGAGCACGACAAAAAGGATGCGCAGCTTGCGCAAACTTGGCTGGTGAGCTAGGTCGTCTGGTAAGTGGTGAGGATGCGGGGAATGGTCGCGAGGTGCGCCATTTGCGTGCGTCTCTTGGAGAGGAACCGCAAGATAGTGCCCTTTGTGAGTTGGTGTGTCGCCTTTCGGTAAAAATCGTCCTAGCGCCAGAAGGATGACCGCGAGCGTTGTCAGGCAGACGATGGCAGCATAGGTGGGCTTGTCGAATGCGAACGAAGTGTCGACGATCGAGGTCAGCCAGGCCGTGCCGACAACGAGGCCGCTATAGTAAAAGACGTAGGTTCAGCGCATGTCGCACAGCATGATGCTTGGCTAAAAGCATGCAGGCAGGGCTAAAGAAAGGTACTTACACAAAGGCGGGCCACCGCGTTTCGATCATCCTGGTCCGTTCTTCCTCAGTAGTTTCACCGTTGGGGCAGCTGCATCATGTCGTGCTGTGTGACTCCGAGGGCGAGCGGCGAGGTGAGATGGGCGCGAACACGGTCGCGCAGGTCGCAAGAGGTATCGAGGCCAGGAACCGAGCGGGAAATTGGCAGGCAATCCTTCGCGGGCGGGTGGCAACGACATTAAGGCCAAGTCTGGCGCGAGGACGAGTGATAACCGGGTGGCTGTAGCGCGACTGGGCGCGCCCACTCTCTGCCAGGCGTGCCAGGCTGCCAGGCTGTCAGGCTGCCCGCCCGCCTCGGCCGGTTGGCGCAATCGTCACAACTTGAGCCAGACGCCCACACCATGCGCGCTGAGATACCCCGGATTTCGGCAACCGCCAGCCGGCCCTAAGCCCGAGCTTCGAGAATAATTTCTTGACGCCGGCCAGCGCTGCGACAGGCCTACCCAGCTGGTTGTTATACCACACCGTCGAATCGAGGTCGTCGTGCACGGCACCCAATACACGCCACCACCGTTCCAGTCGCTACCGTACCAGCTTTATCATCGCACATCGCGCATCGCCAATTCGAAAGCCCCGTCCAAAGCGAACACTTTCTCAGACTCTTCGCCCGGCGGCGGAGGTGGTGGTGAGGCAAGATGGTGAAAAAGGCGATTGATGCGCGCATCCCTGCGCTCATCCGCAACAATATGCAGGAGAAGAAGCGCAGTTTCTTCGTCATTGTCGGCGACAGGCAGAAGGATGTCATCGTCAACCTGTACCACATCCTGCTCAACATGGACATCAAGTTGAACAAGAGCGTACTCTGGGCATACAAGAACAAACTGCTCGGATTCACAAGCCACAGGAAAAAGCGCGAGAAGAAGATCAAGAAGGAGGTGAAGCGTGGTATCAGAGACGCCGACACGGAGGACCCTTTCGAGCTCTTCGTGAGCACACAGAACATTCGCTATGTCTACTACAAGGAGACGGAAAAGATTCTTGGTAACACTTTCGGCATGTGTATCTTGCAGGACTTCGAGGCTGTCACGCCCAATTTGCTGGCGCGCACTATGGAAACGGTAGAGGGAGGCGGTCTGGTCATTCTTTTGATGAAGAGCATGACAAGCTTGAAGCAGCTGTACACCATGTCCATGGATATTCACTCGCGTTACCGGACGGAGGCCCACGGTGATGTTGTTGCGCGCTTCAACGAGCGTTTTATTCTGTCGCTGGGAAGCTGCGACTCATGCCTGGTGATTGACGACGAGATGAACGTCCTTCCCATTTCTGGCGGAAAGAATGTCGTTGAGAAGAAGCCCACGGAGGAAGATGACGGCAAGACACCGGCGACACGGGAGCTTGAGGCGATCAAAGAGAGCTTGGCAGACACACAACCCGTAGGATCGTTGGTTCAGCTCGCGAGGACTGTCGACCAAGCCAAGGCCCTCTTGACTTTCGCGGAAGCCATCTCGGAAAAGACTCTTGCCAGCACGGTGGCTCTCACTGCAGGCAGAGGTCGCGGAAAGTCTGCAGCTCTTGGTGTGGCAATCGCGTCCGCGGTCGCCCACGGTTACAGCAACATCTTCATCACTTCTCCCTCTCCTGAGAACTTGAAGACCCTGTTCGAGTTCGTCTTCAAGGGCTTCGACGCTCTCGGCTACCTCGACCACGTCGACTACTCCATCATCCAATCCACCAACCCCGACTTCAACAAGGCCATCGTCAGAGTCAACGTCCACAGGCAACACAGACAGACCATCCAGTACATCCAGCCCCAGGATGCGTACACACTTGGCCAGGCTGAGCTGCTCGTGATCGATGAGGCTGCTGCGATCCCTCTCCCTCTGGTCCGCAAACTCATGGGCCCCTACCTGGTATTCATGGCCTCCACAATCAATGGTTATGAAGGTACCGGTCGCTCACTCTCGCTGAAGCTGATCTCTCAGCTGAGGGAACAGTCGCGGGGCACTGCGAACGTACGTCCGGATGAGAAGGTGACAGACCGTTCAAACGACTCGAAGTCTACTGGCAACGAAGGCGCTGCTCGGTCATCACGGTCTCTCCGCGAGATCACCCTGTCCGAGCCAATCAGATACGCATCAGGCGATCACGTCGAGAAATGGCTCAACAAGTTGCTGTGCCTTGATGCAACTCTGCCTCGCGCATCTAGCATCCACGGCACGCCTCATCCTTCGCAATGCCAGCTTCTTCAGGTCAACAGAGACACCCTCTTCTCATTCCATCCTGTCAGTGAGAAGTTCCTTCAAAACATGATGGCACTTTACGTGGCGTCGCATTACAAGAATACCCCGAACGACCTGCAATTGATGTCCGACGCGCCTGCACATCAGCTCTTCGTACTGGTTCCTCCCATCGAGGAGAACTCTGGACGTCTGCCTGAGATCCTCTGCGTCCTTCAAATCGCCTTCGAAGGTCAGATCAGCAGAGAAAGCGTGATGAACAGCCTTTCGAGAGGTCAACGAGCTGGTGGCGATCTCATCCCTTGGCTCGTCAGCCAACAATTTCAGGATTCCGACTTCGCCGGATTGAGCGGAGCTAGAGTCGTTCGCATCGCAACCAACCCTGATTACGGCAACATGGGCTATGGTTCGCGTGCCATGCAGCTCCTGACCGAGTTCTACGAGGGCAAGCACATCAACCTCTCCGAGAACGACACCGCCATGACCGAGGACGAAGAGATGGTTCGCGTGACAGACGCCGAGCTCGAGCAGAACACCCTACTCTCCGACAACGTCAAGGTGCGCGACATCAAGACCATGCCGCCACTCTTCGCTCGCCTCTCTGAGCGCAAGCCCGCCGCTCTCGACTACATCGGAGTGTCATACGGCCTCACCCAGCCCCTGCACAAGTTCTGGAAGCGCTCCGGCTTCGTCCCCGTCTACCTCCGCCAAACCGCCAACGACCTGACCGGCGAGCACACAACCGTCATGCTGCACACCCTCAGCAGCGCCTCCAGCGACCCAGCCTGGCTCGGCGCCTACGCTAAGGACTTTCACAAGCGCTTCCTCACCCTCCTCAGCTACCAGTTCCGCTCCTTCGGCAGCGTCCAAGCCCTCGCCATCGACGAGAGCGCCAACGCCGGCATCGACCTCCTCGACAAAGCCGAGAAGGCCAAGCCCCTCGACAAAGCCGGCCTCGACGACCTCTTCACCCCCTTCGACCTCAAGCGCCTCGACTCCTACGCAAACAACATGCTCGACTACCACGTCATCCTCGACCTTCTCCCCACCATCGCCGCGCTGTACTTCGCCGGCCGCATCCGCGGGCCCAACGGCCTGCACCTCTCCGGCGTCCAGCAGGCCCTCCTCTGCGCCATCGGCCTGCAGCGCAAGGTCCTCGAGGACGTCGAGGCCGAGCTCGGCCTCGGCACCTCCCAGCTCCTCGCCATGTTCGTCAAGATCATGCGCAAGGTCTCCTCGCTCTTCCGCCAGCTGCAGGAGTCCGACATCGCGGCTTCGCTGCCGGCTTCCACGCAGCGCGCCATCGACAGCGCCCCGGACGCCGCAGGCGACTCGGCCAACCCCGTCGACCCAGAGCAGATCGGCAAGCAGCTGCAAGACGAGCTGGCTGCGGGCGGCGCGGAGTTCGACGCCGAGGAGCGCGCGCGCGCCCGCGCGATGATCGACGCGCTGCCGCTGGACAACTACGAGATGGCGAACGGCGACGCGGCGTGGGAGGAGGCGGAGAAGAAGATCCGCGAGGCGGAGAGGAAGGGTGGGGCTGGGGGTGGGAAGACGGTCAGTGTGAGAAGTGAGAAGAAAGAGAAGGAGGGGAAGAGGAAGGCGGGCGAGGCGTTGGCCGAGGCGCAGAAGGAGGCGGAGAGGAGTGCTGGGAAGAGGAGTAAGAAGGCGAAGAGGTGAGTGAGGCTGGCCTAGGTAATTCCGATTTGAGCGTTTGGGGTGGGTAAAAAGACGGGTTGTATATTGTGTACTTTTCATATCAAATCATTCATGGCCAAAATAGATTCGGCTTTCATCCTTACAAATGAGTACTATCAAATCATCATCATCAACACTACACAACCTCAACCGCATCCCCCACGCCCTCGCTCCCCCCACCAACAGCCGCCCTAAACAACCCCACCGCATCATCATTCTGCCGCTGCAAATCCGCATTATTCGTGAACGCCGCCGCCCCGGCGAAAAACTGCTTCATGCGCGCCGGATCCTCGTGCATCCCGTCTTCAGCATACGCATACACGCGGCCGAACTGCCGCGCCAGATCGACCACCTTCTGCGACCGCGGCCGCCGCACCGTGTCGTAGGCCTCGAAAGCCGCGGCGATCTGCGAGGCGTCAGCGAGCTGCGCGAAGAGCGCGTCCAAGACGGCCGAGTCTTCGAGCGCCTGCGCCGCGCCGTTGCCGGCGAACGGCATGCTGGCGTGCGCGGCGTCGCCGATCATCGCGACGCGGCCGCGGTGGTAGAAGGGCGCGTGGTCGTGGTCGGCGGCGGTCCAGGAGGCGGAGGTGTCGCGCGCGACGAGCGCGACGATCTTGCGCGCGTCCTCGCTGTAGTTGGCGTAGAGGGCTGGGTCGAGAGGCGGGGCGCCGCCGGCGGAGAATTTGGCGCCGCGCACGGCGACGCCGGCGGACAGGCGCGTGCCTTTGTTGACGGGGATGCAGTTGACGTGCCCCCGGGGGCCGAGCAGGATGGGCACGCAGCGGGTCCATTTCTCGTTGATGTGCTTGAGGGCTTCGGAGGTGGGGACCATGGTGCGGTAGATTTGCCAGCCGTCGTGGTTGACGGGGGCGGTGGCGGAATGGGAGGGCCCGAGGAGGTGTTTGCGGGTTTCGCTGTGGATGCCGTCGGCGCCGATGAGGCAGTCGGCCTGGGCGGTGGAGCCGTCTTTGAAGGTGAGGTGGACGGCGTTAGGGGCGTCGGGGGTTTCGGTGATGGCGTCGAGCTTCTTGCCGAAGGTGATGCAGTCTTTAGGGACGAGTTGGAGGAGGCCGTCGAGCAGGTCGGAGCGCGCGACGGTTTTCCTGCCTTTGGCTCGTCCTAGCTCTGCGACGAGTTCGCCTTGGTTCGGGCCCTCGCCCAGGATGACTTCTGTGACCATTTCCGTCTCTTCGTCGCCTTGGCTCAACGCTTTGTCGAAGTAGACTTGCTTGACTTCGGGGCCGATGAGCGCCATCGCTTTGATCGCGTTCATGTGCAGTGCCAGACCCGCGCCTACATCTTTGTATTCTGGGACGCCTTCGTAGACGTGGACTTCGAGGTGTGATTTCTTCGCGAGTCCGGCGGCCAGTGCCAGGCCTGCGATGCCGCCGCCGGCTATCGCGATCTTGATCTTGCGGTCTGGCGGTGCGGAGCCCATTGTGAGGTGTGGTAGTGTTTCTGGGGATGGTCCGGCGATGGTAGAGGCTGAAGACGTTAGAGACGAGGATGGGGAGCTTCCAGGACCTACCGCAGACGTATTACATCTCGCATGGGCCCTCTATAGCTTGCATGCTAAGTACTACAAGGTGTCGGAGTCTTGTAAGCATCATCCGTGCGGCAAGTCCGAAGGTGCTTTGTTCCACCATAAGAGGTGCTCCCGGTCAGATATACTTCCATGCGGATACTGAAGCCATCTTCTCGAGACGAAGTATTTTGGCTGACCTATCCAGAGTTGGTCCGGCCATGATTGCGGTCATTCGTGAAAACCATGTGGACAATCGATGGTAGAACGCGTTTCGGGTCGGACATTTGAACACACGCGCTAACGCAGGTCCCTCAGCGCCCCACCCCCAGCCGGCAATTGCTGGTTGATGAGGTCAGCGGCGTCCATGCTTGGATGGCAACTCCGTTCATCTCGTTCATCTCGAATCCCCCTGAGATTTTTTTGATAAATTGAAGGTAAACGTAGCTAATCTTAACAAGATGTACATTTTGGAAATTGGCATTATCGCGAACCTCGGACGATAGTCAACGATCAGACGTTCTTACTAAGACCTCCGGCGGCTTCATTCATCAAGATCTCAATCATTTTAGAAACAGTCTTTAAATAACGATATAGAGCAATTGCCAGCGTTGATGATCGAGGCCAGCGATAAAACTTCGCGAGAAAGACATGCTTTTCCAATTGATCTGACCGATCATTCAGCGACCTGATGCGCCTTCTCATATTCCGCTTGTGGCACTTCCTCGCCCCAAGAAGTCTCTACACGCGATTAGCTGCATCCAATCCACAAATTCACAAGGCAACAAACACTTACTCCCCAACGAGATAGCCGTATGGGCCATAACCGTCTCCCCCGTCGCACCGTGCCAATGCGTCTCGCCCGCCGGCACATGCACCATATCACCAACCCTGAGCCTCTTGGGCCCCTCACCTTTCGTGCACACAAAGCCTGTCCCCATAGTCACGGTCAAGATCTGGCCGCGCTCATGCGTGTGCCAGAAAGTGCGTGCGCCGGGCGTGAAGCAGACGTTGTTGCCCATGCAGTCGTCGGCCGTGAAGATCGGGTCCATGTGTACAGTGCCTGTGAAAGTTTCCGTGGGCTGCTTAGAGGGGGTCGAGGGCTTATGGGAGGCGTGGATGAGTTGCATTTTGGTGGTATGGATATCTTTGTGTCAGATGGTTTATTGCATGTGATTTAGAGGCGTTTGAGTGACAATGTCCGTGGTGAAGTAAGGTTGAGGTCGATACCTGTATCTAACCTCGGTTACCTGACGATAGCTTCCTGAATGCTTTTTGTGAGGTTGCGGGGCGACTGAGAGCAGTCTGGTAACCAAGAGTGTGGAAAGAGCATGGTTTGAGCCGTAATTATGGTTTAAGAATTAAGGATAGTTTGCCCCTTCCTATAATCGTCATTCGTCGTCCCATCGTCCTGTCTTGCGACCAAAAACGTCAATCGTTATCAAAACTTCCATCTCGTGTCACGTAGGTTTCCCCAATGAATCTAGGTCTTGATGATATTTCCAGCGACCCTGATCGCTGCAGCTGTCTTTAGCACCCACTCTTGCGCAAGAGTAAAGTTACCAGCCTCGACGGCTTCGGTAATGCCAGGGAAGGTGACCGGTGCATAGCCTGTTGAACATGTTAACGACGATTCGCACAAGTTGGTTTCATCGAAACTTACCAGTATCGATACCAGGCGCGAAGATAGTGTGCTGGTAGAACTCTCTGTTTACCAAACCTCCCTGGGAGGTGAAGCCACGCTGGAAATCCCTGTACTTGTGATTGACCACTTGCAGGAGGGCGGTGTCGTTGCTGCTGACAGCCTGCTGAGATAGCTGAACGACTTCCTGTGCCTGTGACCGGAAAGTGTCGATAGCAGCGCGCAGGTCCGAGATGCTGAGGTTGCCGGAGCTGACACTGATCACTTCGCTCAAGTCCTCGTAGTACTTGTCCATCTGGTCGGCATAGTTTGGCAGGTCAAATGGGATCAGTTCCTCAGACGCGAGGTTGTACGCGAGGAGGGAAAGATACTCGCCCATAGCAGCGTGGTGGTGGAAGCCAGGGTCGCCGAACGTTGCCATCCAGTGGTAAGAATCGTAATTGCTGTGGTAAGGGTAGAGGGGATCGCCGGGGCCCCCATCAGAGCCCATGTCAATCGAACCGATGCCCCTGTGGACGAAAGCTGTGTAATCACTTCCACTTCCAAGGACGGCAACCGTGCCGTTCGTGTCCTCATTCCAAATGTCGTACATTGTGCGATTGGTGAAAGGCCACGCGATCTTCTTCATGGTATCGGTCGCGACCTTATGAAGTTCCGGTGTGGCAGCAATCATGGGATGGGGTCCGCTTGCGGCAATGTCGATGTTGAGGTATGATACGGCGGTTCCGGTAAGCCAAGGAATGTATTCCTCAACCCATTCGGTTGATCCGACTAGACCATATTCTTCGGCATCCCAAGAGCAAAGGACGATGTTGCGCTTCGGCTTCCAGCCTTGGGCGAGCAGTTTGCCGAATGCGCGGCCGAGTTCAACGATCACGGCAGTTCCTGAGTTTGGGTCTGTAGATTGCGGTGGTTAGGATCGAACATCGATGCAGAATATGCCTCGAGAGACAAGCAACTTACCTCCGGCTCCACCAATGATCCACGCATCACGGTGGTTGCCAATAATGATGGTCTCATCGGGGTTCGTGCCGTTGATCACACCAATGCTGTTCCAGATCGGGGTGTAAACCTCCTCCATCATGTTCTGTACGTTCAAGGTGACTCCGGGTGCGGGACCAGAGCTGTAGGACGAACCGTTGATAGCGCCAACATAACCAGTACGGTTGACCTCGGCACCTGGGACGCCATGACCCTCCAAAGCTGCAATCAGCGGCCTGGCATCTTTCTCCGAAATGGGGATCGATGGGATCCGTGGAAGGACATCAGACATGTCTGCACGGGTCGAGTTCTCCCTTGATGGATATCCCGGAGTCGATGGGTCGCCAGGATAGGTTGAAAGGAACTGAACGCTGCCTCTCTGCACCTGAGAAGGGTTGCGGGCACCGCCGTTGGGATACTCCTCATAGCCATTTGCAACCGTGACATTACCGTCCTCAGCAGGGTCAGTGTAGATCAGACAGGCCACCATGCCGCGGTCTTGTGCGTTCTTCACTTTCAGTCCTCTGAAGATGCTGCCGTATCTGGCCAACGCAACCTTGCCTTCAAGCTCGACGCCCAGATCCGCAAGTCTCTGGTAGTCACGTTGGGTACCTAGACCGACGTAGACGAACTCAGCGCTGGCACTGCCGGTGGCGGAATAGCCGTGGAAGCTTGGGAGGCGGTTGTCCCAGGTGGTAGTATCGTCTTCCTCCAGAACATCTTCGACAAGGCCAGCGTGGAAAACGCTGCCATTGGCATAGGTCATTGACAGGGAGTTATTCAGCGGATAATTCAGGAACACTGTGTATTCAGCCAGGCTTGAGGGAATACCAGCCTCTGTCCACTTGTCGGCCGTCCACTGGGCTTGGCTCTTGTTACGTCCTGCAACATGGTCGCCATGGGTGTAATAGTATGACCAATCCGAGATGGAGTTATTTGAGAACGAGTCAATGATGGTCTGTTCATTCGCGGAGCGGCTTGCGAGTGGAGTTGACTGTCTCTTCAACAGGTTTGGAGTGTGGAAGTGGCGGTCCCGTTGGCATCCCAAGACCAGGGAAGGAAAAACCGGCGTGGCCAGCAACAACGATGTACTATAACGCATGGTGGCTTTAGGGAGAGATTCTATTCCGGCCCGTCCTTACCTTCCACCTTGATGAACATCGTCGTGTATATATATATCCGCCTTCCACCACCTCGGCCCTTCTGTGCACCGCAAACTGCCACCGCGATACTCGCTTGGCAAACGACGGTGACAGCATGAGGACCAGGGTTCAATGCGGAGTTGTGGAGAAGCACGAAAGCGAAAGTTGCCAAAGTTGATATCGACCTGCTGTCTCTGGCATCGCGGCGCTGGGCAAGAGGATCAACGCTGGAGCTTCTCGGATAATCAGCGTCATTTCACTTGGCGGCAGCCTCCCACGTTGCATCGCCGTGGCACCTTGCAGTAGTGCAGAGTATACGCCGACGATGGAGGTGATAAGGTATCCTCGGATGGAATTACTTTGTGTGATCGATGCTGGCTTCGTTGTTGCGAACTCCGACGGATCTTCGTCGCGTTTGACCCCGCTCTTGCGCCACGACGGATGATAGCAAACTCGGCATTCAAGCTCTGTGCTCGGCGTTGTGCTAACCCTTGAGACGATGTTGAAACAAGGAAGACCAGATTAAGTAGTCTCATGGAACAGTTTGCTTCTATCATGTCCGCCTCAACCGCTGGTCTAAATTCTAGGAGTTTGCACGGCTGCCAACTCGAATGGCCTCCGGTTGGAAGTATCACCAGGCACTTCAGCTCGCCTTTCGTTGACGGACAGCTCATGTGTGTCGAGTTGCAAGGCCGATAATTTTTGGATTGAGAGACCAGACTTCTCGTACCACATTGGCGTCGACTGAGCGGATTCATGTCCGTACTTCGTCGAAGCGATATCAGCCTCGCTTTCAGAACGGCCCACTCGACGCCGTTTCCTCAGGCAGTATACTACAAGTGCACCGACTAGCAAGCCTACACCTCCAACAGCTCCGACAGCGATACCCACGACGCTTCCCGTGGATATCACTTTTGCTGGCTCGTCCTCCACTGTGGCATTGTTGGATAACACATCTTCGGTCGTCGTACTGGAATTGGCTCCTTCTGGCGTGAAATGATCGTCTTCCGGTAATATTGGCGGTGAAGCATTGACCTTGGGCTTCTCAGCACAATCGCCTCCGATGCTTACAAGATGAGAATCGGTGGTCGCATTCGCTTGCCAGAGAGTCCACGTCTCTGCATCGAGATCCACCATGAGGTATGCCGCAGAGAAGAACGGCCTGCCTATCTTGGGCACATCATTCGCGTTAATCTCCCAGGTTGGGATCATCATAATCGCCGGAGCAGAGGAGTTAGTCTGGAAAGCTCCATCCGGCGCGACGGACTGCTCCGGCAATATCAGGATGTCATTGGAGATGGTGAATTCGGACCCCTGGTCAGTGATCATGGTTAAATCTCCTCCATACCTGCGATCCGTCAGTAAAGGATTGTGATGGGACGATGACCTCACTTACTCGCCAGCGATTCTGTACGCCGCAACATCCCAGGGTAACTTGGCCAGGTTTTCGGCTCTGGAGGTGCCGGTGGCGGTTTCAAAACGGTACACAAATGGATCGTATCGAAGCGAGGTGATCGCTGGCCAGTCCAGCCAGATGCAAGCCGACAGCATCGACGGTGCTAACATATCCGATTTCGTCCCATTCGGGAATCCCAGAACCATGTTGGTTATGGTGAGATACATGCCCGATTGGCAATTTGCAGTTGAAGGCATCAGCTTCTGCGTGATATTTGGTCCAGTCACCTTCGCTGCATCGTAGCCACCCAGTACGAGCTGACCGTCCATGGAAAGCGATTCTGAGGCACTATTGCGCCCCCACCAGAAGGAGTAAGTCCGTGATGATATCCTTCCTTCGTCGCGGAGCGTGTTCAGCAATGTCGAGTTCCGCCCAAGGCCGATGTTGGCTTGCGCACCCTCCCTGCCGCCATAGTCGAACCCAGGCATCCCGATGGGAAAGTCGGTCAAAGTGGCATTCCCTAAGGAAATTGTGTCTTTTGCCCACACGCTCTCCCAGATGTGTATGCCGACAGCACGCGCCGTGTCACTTGTATCACCGCCAGCTTCCGTTACATCAAGGTTGTCCGAGGCCGTCGTCGATAAGGTGGGGTCGTAAGTACCGCCGCGTACGGTCTGACATTGGGGCTCGGTCGTTTTGCTAAAGCACGCAGGCGCGCTTGTATTGTAAGCCCATG
This sequence comes from Cladosporium halotolerans, assembly GCF_011745625.1. NCBI lineage: Eukaryota > Fungi > Ascomycota > Dothideomycetes > Cladosporiales > Cladosporiaceae > Cladosporium > Cladosporium halotolerans. The sequence goes on along the minus strand of NW_027191468.1, from coordinate 324,598 downwards.
TATTATTGAGAACGCTGGTGGACGAATGTCAGCTCCGACACGATCCATTCAAGAGATGACGAACTTGTGTGGCAGAAATGATATGTTCTGCGGTGGGCTTCCGATAGACAGTGGCACGCCTCGCATACTATGTCCGTTCGACAGCAGCACATCTGTAATTGGTATTGACAAAGGCTGTGGATTGTTGCATGCCGCCGCCGTCGTCCCAATGAGTGCAAGGCACAGGTATAGCAAATCGAGCGACATGGTCACTCATGCAAAAGAGAGCTCAAGGCTGTAGTAGAACAGCATCTTTGACCTGGTATGAAGATGGTACAAGCTAGACGCCAGAGCCCAAGATCTCCACTTCCCCTGGCTGATGCTACGCCGCATGCCTGCGTCGTTCTGTTTCGGTAGATTAAGCAAGTGCTTGAACAAAATGGGACTTGCACGCGCTCACACGGTACGTGGATGGATGCGGCGCTTACTTATCACCACCAGCATACCTTCATCGCTGGATTTCGCTTTTGATTATTTCGGTGCTGCAGCTATGCAAATCTTTATGCTCTTGCCGCCGTTGTCCATGACTTTGCGCATGCTTCCAAAGCCAATTGCCCAAAATGAGCGGTCGCAATCGTTTAAAGTACCTTGGTGGCTCGCAAGGCTCGTGACAATGCTAAGAATGTTTTTCCCATGGCAGCGCTGACGAGGAACATGACGGGCGGCAGGCATACTCGCGTGGAGAGCCAATCAGGTTTGCAGGTTTCCATATACACGATGATCTTAGGCGCCGGAAATCCTTCAGCCAGAACCACTGTTTCGTTTGGCGCCAATTTACCGCTCAGTCCGGGGCGCTTGTATTGCAAGCGAGTTGACATGATTACAACATGTTTACTTTTTGCTTCACTGTATGCCCTCAAATGATTCTGGATTCGTGAAAGCCCCCGGCACGCGTAAAGCATGTGACAAGCGCAAGTCGCCTCATGATTTGCATGTTGATGTAGCTAAATCAGGAATCAGTATGCGACTTCTCGCCAGAGATGCTCTGACGAAGTGAATGGGCTTCTGCGATACGAAGCATCTACTTCCTCCTCTCATCGCATCGCCATCATCTGTACCTCAGACCGCAGTTCATTGAGGAGTGACGATACAAGGATAGCTGCGGTTACCTGTCACCCGTATTGCGGATATCTTACTCAATGTTGGGGCCATGCTTTCGCAGTGAGATACAAGAGCTTGCGAAGATGATTCTGGCAGCTGGATTCCATCAAACAGCAATGCATGATCGACCACCGAAGACGGGAATAGAGAAAACACTGCCATCGGTGTCTTACGGTTCGTTGAAGATCTAATCATCAAAAGGTTCACGGATGACACGAGTATCCAGACATTCGGGACAATCCTCCGGTATTTTGGCGGGATGATTCGAATATGCTGAGAGGACCTTTTGCGGGAACAGTCTTGAAGCAACGATTCTAATACAAATTGAATGACAAGATTGTCGACTTGGAGACAAGGTCACTTGTGATTACCAGGTGGACCCTGGTGCTACCCGCAACTGGCTTGTTCCGTCGTTTTGCAAGACTGACGAAGAGTTTTCCGACAATATCAGGTGCTGGACGGATTATTCTAGAGTTCGCTGGTCTGTCAGCCATCACTGGGAAAAGACAATGACACCTTCGGCTGTATGGGATCTGGAGAGGAGACCATGGCCAACTTCAGGCTCAAGGCTACAGATGCCGCGGACGCATTGCACTAGGGCAAGAAACCAGTTTGGCAGGTTCAACGTGGCTGGACTGGTGAATCCAATCCCTCAAAGTCAAATACCAACGCAGAGTCGAGCGTGGTTACCGGAAACACGGTGTAAACGTGTCACCTTTCACCATGTGTGCAATTTAAATGCTCCATGACGCCATGAAGAGTCTTGATCCAGAGTTTCTGTTGCAGTACCAGCGTGTGATCTGACACAATGTTATGGCAAGCGGAGACTTTGACTTTTACGATGACAGTCTGTGGCCTTCTCATCCATGCTCATCCTCGGTCAGGCCCGGACAATCTTCCATTCCCTCGTCCTCGTAACGATACTTGCACCAGAAGCAGTACCAGTACTTCTCTCGCAGATGCTTGACCACGTTGTCAAGCTTCTCAGTCGCTGGGAGGCCCTGGTATTCTTCGAGCTCGGAATCCTCTTCATCAAGTTCCTGTACCTCGTCACCCAATGCAAGCTTGTCATGAGCGTCTTCTTCCGTATATTCCTCGTTCCTGGATAGCGATTGCGTAAGGTCGTAGCGTGCACGGCGATCACGCTCTTTTTCCAGCCTTTCCTTGACCAATGGACGGTAGAGAATGTTGACTGATTTCATCAGCCGCTTCGTCGAATGGCCTTTGCCACCAGGACCAATGCCGTCTTTTTGATCGACATCGCCATCCTCTTCAAATCCTTCCAAGATCTTCATGGCTCCAAGCCACAAACCTTCAACCCTCTTCTCCTCCCTCTCCTTGACATTTCTTTCCCTGAACTCCTCCTCACTGATCTTAGTCCTTTTCACCCCTTCGTCAGCTTGAGCCGCCGCCTCCCTGATTTTTCTCTTCTTTTCCGAATCTGCGCCGATACCACCCTTGTCGTCCTTCATCCCCAACTCTATAGGCCGGATTCTCCCCTCATTACCCGCAGCACCGAGACCTCCACCCGCTTTGAAGCCCATCTTTGCCATCATTTTGGCGCCCTTGCTGGAAGAATCAAGCTCGGTGGCAAGAGCCTTTTCTCGTGCAGCGGCCGCGGCAGCTTCTTTTTCAGCCTTGGATGGAATGCGACCACGCTCGGCTGCTTCTTTCTTCAGCCGCGCGGTTCTCTGCAGAGAGGTCTCTTTTCTGGTTGTGCTGGGTTCATCGAAGGTCATGGTCAGGTAGTCGTCCTCTTCCTCGTCGGACGCCATGATGGAAACGCGCTTGGAAAGGCCAAGACAGTTGGCGCCGTTTTTTACCGAAGCTCACAGCACCAGCGACACAGAATACAAATGAAGCGCCCTTGAATGGAGGCAAACTCAGAAAAGAATGGGTGGCGGGAATTTCCCAAAGAGGCAAGCACCAAGCAGTCAATGTGAAGTCAGGGTAGGCCAGCGCCGCCAGCCTCCAGCGGCCCATGCTCCGAGCGATCCCCGCTCACCACGTATCTGGAATTTTGTGGCCTACCAGCCAGCACCTTAGTAGGTCCTCCACCGGAAAGCCACCTTCAGGGGGTCCAGGAGAGGTGGTAGTACGGTGATATATTGATGTATATTGGGAATAGCTGGATACTCTCAGCATTTACGAAACCCCTCCGTAATCTAGATCGAGCTTGAAGTTCTACCATCTCTTATTAGAGGACTTGAAAGGTCATTTCCACCAAAGAGAGTCATGCCACAGACTTCCGGAGAACTGGTGGGCACGATACTGTGATCGTTGACCGCCTCCGCGTTCAGCTCCGCGGTGCGTTCCACGGTTGTCGTGCTGCGATGTGGCAGTGGCCGGACTAATTAGCCAGATTATGCAGGTACCGCAAGCGCCGCACTCAGAATGCTCCACAAGAGCTTTGTCCTCTATTGTTGGGCATGCGACTCGGACCTGGCCGGAGTAGCTCGGATAGCAGGCCTGATAGGATGTCTCTGCCCGCCTAGCTGGATGTGGAATCCGGGTGGCAGATTTATCACGCTTACCCAAGCACTGGAAATGTGTGTGGTTTGGTGCGGAGGGAATCCGTTGCTATGGATGATTACAGAGGTCGCGCGGAGAGGCGCTGCTAGCGCTTCGGTAGCGATGTGCCGTCAGCAGCAAGCTTCTCTTATATGATGGTTAATTAATCCGAAAGACACGCTCGGAATGGGTAATTGTGTACAAATTCCGCTGGATCGGGTTTAGTGAGGGGCGTTTCTCATGCCGAAACGTCGGCGGGACGTGGGCTGTTGCCCGTAGCTTCGAGAGCGCATAATGTAAGAGCAGAGCTGTTCCATATATAAAATAGGCCTCCGTTCGCTACCGCTGCCTCTTTCCTTACACCGCTACCTCCAATATCTTCTTCTTACCCTAATCTTCCATCAAACTCCAGCAAATCGTCGCCATGGCTCCCAAGATTGCCATCGTCTTCGTACGTACGCCCACATTCAGTGGCATTGAGCCCAAGTCTCGCCGCCCGGCCATTGAACACCCAATGCCGGCATACGGCTCGATCATGATCAGCTACTAACATCACCCTCTCAGTACTCCATGTACGGCCACGTGCAGACTCTTGCCCAGGCTGAGGCCGAGGGCATCAAGTCTGCCGGCGGTTCCGTCGACCTCTACCGCGTCCAGGAGACCCTGCCGCAGGAGGTTCTCGACAAGATGCACGCCCCGGCCAAGGACGACTCCATCCCCACCCTCTCCGACCCCTCCGTCCTCGAGCAGTACGATGCTTTCCTTCTGGGTATCCCCACCCGCTACGGCAACTTCCCCGCCCAGTGGCGCGCGTTCTGGGACCGCACCGGCGGCCAGTGGCAGACCGGTGCCTTCTGGGGCAAGTACGCCGGTCTCTTCGTCTCCACCGCTACTCAGGGTGGTGGACAGGAGAGCACTGCTATCGCCGCCATGAGCACCCTCGCTCACCACGGCATCATCTACGTGCCGCTCGGCTACAAGACCACCTTCCACCTCCTCGGCGACAACTCCGAGGTCCGTGGTGGCAGCGCCTGGGGTGCCGGCACCTTCGCCGTAAGTTTCCACCCCTCGACGATGAGATGAGGAAGAGCAACTACTAACGTGAACATACAGAGCGGCGATGGCTCCCGTCAGCCCACCGCAAAGGAGCTCGACGTCGCCAAGGCTCAGGGCAAGGCCTTCTACGAGGCCGTCGCCAAGGTCAACTTCCAGTGACTGCAAGGCAGCGAAGCTGGGAAGCAAGAGGTTTCGGCCCAACCGGCTGCGGGTGCTGCTGGTGGCGCTGCTGCGAACGGTGGTGCAAAGGACACCAACGCTGAGCAGCAGACTTCCACCCAACCTCAGCCGAGAGAAGAGAACAAGAGCGAGGGTCCTTGCGGCCTGCCGTTCAAGTGCTCCGTTTCTTAGATGATACCATAGTAAATGACATGACATGACAACTCAGCGTGCGTTCCTTCAGCTCAGTGGACGTAGTTTATTCATTACAGCTACACAACATGCAGCTAGCTATGTGCACAGTGGCAGCGAGCTCGCGATTTTGTTCGCGACAAAAGCCATGCTTTGACATCTATGGGCAGAATTGGGCAGCAGAGGCCTACTTATCCCCATCCTCTTCTTGCTTCTTTTTCGGCGGTGCGTTGTCGCGGCTGTGGCTCCGGCTGCGACTTGTACTACCTGGGCTGATCCTGCGCTTGTCGCGTCGCTCATTGTCGTCCCTCTTGTGGCTTCTACGAGGAGGCGAGCGCGAGCGGGAGCGCGAGCTTGAGATGTCACGACGCCTACGGGGCGGTGACCGTGAACGGGATGGGGACGCACGGCGGTTACGCCTTTTGGGTGGTGGGGAGCGGCTATCTTCAGAGGGAGATCTTCGGCGGCGGGCGTGGTAGGATTGGCGGTGACGTCTGGGCGATCGTGAGCGACGTTCATATGCAGGAGAACGCGAACGGGATCTGGATCTGCGGCTTTCGTCACCGCGCTTGCTCTTGCTCTTGCTGTCGGCCTTGCGGTCGATAGAATCTCGCGATACCGACCGTCTGCGAGCTTTGCGGGGTGGAGAAGGCGAGCGGGATACGCTGGATGTGTTGCGGCGGCGACGGCGGCGAGGAGTGGAGCGGCTACGTGCGCGTGCACGATCGTAGGAGGGCGAGCGGCGTCTTCGTTGAGGTTCGTCTCGGTAGGAGCGCCCTGGGACGTAGCTGTCAACTCCGCGCGTTGAGGGAGGGCCTCTGTATCGGTCGTCGCGGATCCTGGGAGGAGACCGTGAATCGCGATAGCTCCCTCGCCTGTCATCAAAACGATCGCCGCCTCTCCCACCGCGACCTCTGTAATCCCGGTCACCGCGATCATCTCTGTCACCTCTGCGGTCGCCGCGCTCGCGTTCACGTATCCTTCCGAGCTCTCTATCACGCTCTCGATCGGCTTCTTGACGCTTCATGGCTTCCTCGCGGACTTTCTCGTCTTCGAGCTGTAAGCTTCGTCAGTATACAATGACGGTAACCTCGAACTGTCCTGGTTATCCTCACCCTCTCTTTTTCCAGTTCAGCCTTCTTCGCTTCCAGTAGCTCTTGCGGAACACCTTGTGCTCCGTTCTGTGCAGAAAGCAGCAGCTTCCACAAAGCTTTCGCAAATGGCGCAGCTTCCTTGTCAAGGAAGCCTGTAATCATGATTTGAAGTTCTTTGATCTTGGGCTATCGAGGTATCTAGTCAGACACGCTCTTACTGTGTTACGTCGGCGTATGAAAGCTTCGAGACTCACAAACTTGGACTCCTCGAGTACGTTCGAGATCAATTCGGTCACAATGTCGTCGTCGTTGTTCAGTATCCTCGCGATCTCATCTGCGACCCATTTCTTGATCACAGGAACATTGACCTTCTCCATGTCCACCTGTTGCTCGAATTCGGGCGGGAATTTGGTCGTGCGCAACTGCTTTTTGTCGACATTGGTGATGAGGGCGGCCGACATCTTGCCGATCTGTCGGACGTGCAAATACGCACGTGATGGGGTAGAACGAAGGTCCCGCGGTGGTATCGATTGGTTTGAACGAGCTTTGGGAAGGCAGTGTTGGATTGGTTGTTGTCGGCCAAACGTCAATAATCATGAATGAACGCTTCGGCTTTGGCGCTTCACGCGCGCACGCGCTCCTCCCGCGGATCCTGAGCTCACTCGGTGGTCCGAGCGCGCCGCATGTGGGACGCCCATTGACTGTAGTACTCGGTCTACCATGCCATCTGTGCGCTCTTCATTCACTGTAGGTACAACTTACAGCACTGTTTTTGCTCTTTACTTCTGAACATCGAAAATGAAGGTTGCTGAGCTTCTTTCTGATCTTACCACCCTGCGCCCTGAAGTCTGCGTACGCCCTCTCCCAAGCGCTCCCTTAGATGTGCCTTCCATCCACCTAACGTCATTTACCAGGATCAAAATGCGGCATTGGCACTTGTCAACACCAGACCTGATGGCAGCAATCCACCATCATCAGCTGCAGACACAGATGATGCCGATCTGAAGCGTGCCAGAGATCTGCTTGAGCTTCACGCCGACGTCAAGTTGGCCCATGCGGATGGGACTGATCGTGACCTGATCGAGGCACGAGATGCAGTGACTAGAGTTCTACGTGATCTCTGAGTTGACTTCAGTGTGCCCTACAAAGACTGATATGCATATCAGATGGCACGCCTCATCGTAGTGCTCACCAAGCATGCCTTCTTTCTCCAATCAAACTGGACCTCGTCTCCTCCGTCTGGCACCGTCAGTATATGGACGAAGTAATGGGAGCATGAGACCTGCGAGATCGAATCTTTACATCATGGCCACCACGCGCAGGTACTCGAAAACATTCCGATCAACGACTTGACCTGCACATTAGCATCACAGCAATGATGACGAGAGATATCATTGGGTCCAGCAATCGCAAACGGTCTCTTTGAGCTGTCGAGAACATATTTATAGGAGAGTCACATATAAATTACCCAGCATAGCGACGGTCACTTCGCAGCACCGACATGGAAACTCTTCAGGAACCTCCAGCGTCCTTCCTCCTGCCATCCCTTCGCTTTCCAATCATTAGCTTTCTTCGGATAGAGGTCGACGATGTCGTAAAGACTCTCATCATGCGCGATAACAGGGAATATGCCGTCATGAGCATCGAATTCAGTCATCTTGTCGATGCTGTGTTTCGCTTCCTCCGCACTAGCGTGCACAGCGCCCTCCGGCTTGTAGAAGGGTTCCGTCGCGCTCTTGTTCGGGTGGATTGCTTGAAAGATCTCTCCCGGACAGGCACTCGTCGGCTTCGCGAAGGGGGCCTGCAGCGGGTTGGGAGAAATCGAAGCCGGGAGTGGCAAGTACGGCGTCGGTCTGAACTCTCCTCCGTGATGCGCAATGTCACCCCCGAGGAACATGAACGTCGGCGGGTTGGCTGTCGTACGTGCGAGGGCGCACAGGTGTCCGACGGCGTGGCCCGGCGTGTCGAGGAGGTAGAAGCTGCCGTCTCCGTAGAAGTCGTGCGCTCGGAAGCCGCCAAGTTGGAGGTTCTTGCTCTGTGGGTCGGCGAAAGATATCTCGACGAGATCCCGGCCCGCCCATAGGCGCTCGTCGACGGGCGAGTCCGCAACCGTCGGATACGATGGCACGAAACTGGACTTGAAGCCAGGTCCGACTATCAGGTCGGTTGAGGGCGGGAACGCGGAAGTGTCGCCTGTGTGGTCGAAGTGCCAATGAGACCAGATGATGCCGCCGATTTTTTCGAGGGCTTGGCCGTTTTCCTGAAGGATGGTAGACACGTCCTTGTCGACTTCGACGCTGACGTGGGGTGCCTTCAACTGCTCTCTGACGCTGGAAGGTGCGTTTTCCGCCCAGTCTTTGCGTACGCCGAGGTCGAAGACCAGATTGTCGTATTTGCTCTGGGCTGATGGGTTACGGTGCTTGATAAGGAAGCTGTAGCAGCAAGCACTCAGTGTTTCATGGCCTGGCATCGGCGGTTGCATGAAGTGCGCGGCGGGAAGAGTGACATGTGCTGTCGTGTCGATGATAGAGACCTCGACTGTAGAGTCTGAGTCCGGAATGTTGAGTGCTGGTGGTGGTTGTGCGGATGCCATGTTGGTTGTTCTCGTTGCTGTTTGTCGACCTGTTCTGTCTTTAGCCTGTCTTAGGAAAGAGTTGTGAAGTTATGGAAGATGACGAATGATCGCATTCGCTTTGGCGATCTCCGAATTGATACTGATTGGTAAGCTTTGAACGCAGATCATGGCTTATTCATAGTGCATGTACATGCTTAAAGTTCTCGTGGGCCGCTCGAGCCGCTTGAGATTCACTACTCTACTCAAAACGGGGCAGAGAGCTATTGACGACTTCCAAATTAGTGTACTTCATCGGCAACAACTTCTCGTAGAACGCGTTGAAGCTGGTTACAATGCTAGCTACAGCGTTTGAAAATATTAATGAATTCTTTTGTCGACTGCCCTTCAGGGAGTTGACATGATTATTGATGGTCCAGAGCGAGTGTTGGCCGTGGAGACTGACGTCGGTCAACAGCGAAGTTCATGACGCCAACATGATGACCACCAGCCTCATCGCAACGCCCTTGCGAGATGGAAGATATAGTTGGAGTCAAGCATTCACATTCAATTCAGAGGGGTGTTCCAATTTTTCCCTTCCATCATCACGCCACCATGCATCCATCGCGTTTCCAGACCATCATTAGAGCGGGCCGCTTACCGCGGACGCATCAGCCCCCAGTAATCGTGACCTCATCAAGAAGTGCTCGATGCATCCAAACATCTGCTATAAGTGCCTCCGATGAAAGCATGCTTTCTTCGAAACGACCACATCTTCAACCTATCAACAGGCTTCAACAAATCAATAGCCAAATCATCAACACATCCAGGCCATACACCAACATGTCGAGCAGCAACCCCCAGGACCACAACAATGATCAGTTCAAGCTGGAGAACCTCTTCAACGTGAAGGACAGAGTCGCCCTCGTCACTGGAGGTGGCTCCGGTATTGGTTTGATGGCCACCCAAGCTCTCGCCGTCAACGGAGCTAAGGTCTACGTGATCGGCCGCACGGAAGAGAAGCTTGAGCGTGTTGCTGAGACCTACGGCAAGAATGCCGCTGGCTCTATCATCCCTCTCACTGCCGACATTAGCGACAAGAACTCAATCAAGGAGCTCTACTCTGAATTCTCCAAGCGAGAGCAGCACCTCGACATCCTCGTCAACAATGCGGGCATCTCAACTGGCTCGACCAACACCGATGCTGGCTCTGCCGAGGCCCTGAAGAAGGAGCTTTTCGACAACGAGAGCGCCACCTTCCAAGATTGGGACAATGTGTTCCGCACCAATGTCTCTCAGATCTTCTTCATGACTGCTGCTTTCCTACCACTCCTCGATGCCGCCTCTAACAAGACGAAGTCGTGGAGCTCCACCGTCCTGAACATCACCTCGATCAGCGGCATGGTCAAGACCAGCCAGCACCACCCCAACTACAACGCCAGCAAGGGCGCCGCCATTCACCTCAACCGCCTGCTCGCCAATGAGATTCAGGAGAACGGTCTTAAGATCCGCGTTAACTCGCTCGCACCTGGCGTTTTCCCGTCCGAGATGACTACCGGCGAGTCTGGTGAAAATCAGAAATCCGCCATCCCCAAGGACAAGTTCGAGGGCAAGGTTCCTGCTCAGCGTCCCGGTCAGGACCGCGACATGGCGAACGCGGTATTGTTCGCTGTCTCTAACCAGTACTTCAACGGCCAGAACTTTGCTGTTGACGGTGGCTACACGCTCGCTGCCGGCATGTAAGGCGGTATCAAGATCCAGTATATTGTAGCGTCCAGTATGTAATATGATATGAGTTATGAGTAGATATTACCTTGTAGCATTTCCAATTGTCTCATAACGTTCTGAGCTTAGATTGACCATGTAATCAGCGAGACATATGTTCTGCGTTTTGCGACGCGCCTATTCGTAGGTCGTGTAAGGTATGTCGACATTGCGACGTGGCCATCACTGTAACTGAGGCTACTTATGAGATATATCCTGCTGTCTAAACCAATGAACAGACAGCACAAAAAGGTGCCTTTGCGTAGTGAAGACTGTGATGACACTCACCTCAACCGCTGCCAGCATTCAGCAGGCGTGGCATGGTGGAGTGACGCCGCTCCCGCTCTCCCGTCTCCCGCGCTCCACCGCTGGCGCCTCGAGCTTCGCGCCTTCGGACTGCTCTCGCTGGGCGACAACCACCGACATCCAGACTGACTGCTACCCCTCCCGACTCTTGCACTCACCAGCGGCCCTAATCAGCGCTTATTATTCCTACTGGGACCGCCGGGCTACCGCAACATCACCGACCTTTTTGGGCTTGGAGAGCTGTCGCATAGGAATCTTTATTGCGCCGGGCGCATTGCATCACGGACGTTCAGCGTGCCAGGCGAGAGGCGCACGTGAGATGCGCAGCGGTTGAAGTACGACGAGCGCAGGCGATATGCCTGGCTTGGAAGATGACCTGGCGCCGGTGCCTGCTCAGGCCGAGCCTGAATACACTGTCTTGAAGCAGAGAGTGGACTTGGATGTGGACGTTGCGAGGCAGACACTGAAAGGAAGCACGGAACTCACTCTGCAGCCGCTCGTGAAGGATCTCAGAGATATCAATTTGCATTGCCGACAATGTAAACCCACGCTTATCCAGGCCGGAGGTATCACTGCGCGATGGGAATACGAGGATCCGTACCGGCGCGCGCGCATGCCCGGGAAGTCGACAGCCGAGCAACACAGCATGCTCAAGCGCAAGATCCAAAGCTCACTCGGACCGACGCCCCTGCCAGAATTGTCGATTACCCTGCCGACCAAACTCAAGATTCAAGAGCTACGTGTGGATCCAGCAACAGCGCTGCCGCAGTACAATGGAACACCAAGCCTTCAGACGCAGGAGACAGACGCGATGGCTGCTGTAGAAGCGCCATCTGCTCAGTCTGCTCAGCAGCAAGGCCCTCAATTTGCGCCAATCAAAATCTATATTGAATTCGAGGTGGACAGCTTTAGGGACGGCTTACACTGGATCGGAGTCGATAGTGGAGATGCGCGATTTCCATACGTGTACACAAAAGCAACACTGGATCCTGGAAACCTCTCATGCATTTTCCCTTGCGTGGACGATGCGACCTCGCGTTGCATGTGGGAAATAGCTATTAGATGTCCTAGGACTCTTGGTGATGCGTTCAGGAAGCCGAAGGACCAGATTTCAGTGCAAACCGATGAAGCGAAGGCGTCGGGCAACACAGACGTTACAATGATGAACGGTCCCGAAGACCTCAACAAAATTGCGCAGCAGCAAAAGAAAAAGAAGGAGGAGTACTTCATCGACCTCAGCCCTACAGACGCCGCTCTGGAACTTTCAGTGCTTTGCGTGGGTGAGCTTGTCGACGACACGGCAGACTCCGAAGACGAGACACGGCATACGGTGACATTTAGCCTCACCTCGGCAGTGACTGCGCGACATGTCGGTTTCGCCATCGGCCCCTTCGAACATGTTGATCTCGCTGCCTTTAGAGAAGCGGACGAAGAGGAGAAGTTGGGCAGGAGCGCTGTCAAGATCGATGCGTATTGCTTGCCAGGCCGAGCGGAAGAGCTGCGAAACACGGCATACCCGGTCCATCTGATCATCGATTACTTCGGTGTCATGTACGGTGGCTTTCCATTCTCTGATTATCAGCTGCTCTTCGTGGACGACCTTTTATTCGACACCGTGCCGACCGCAGGTCTGACTTTCTGCAGCGCTGACTTGCTCTTTCCCTACGAGATCTTGGAGCCACTCACGAAGAACTCCAAGATCATGATCCGTGCCGTCGCGGACCAGTGGATGGGAGTGAACGCGATCCCGAAAGATGCAGCAGATGCCTGGATTGTTGCCGGAATTGCGGGCTACATGACCGACCAGTTTAGCAAAAAACTGCTTGGTAACAACGAGTATCGCTGGAGTCAGAAGCAAGCTGCAGACAAGGTGTACGAGCTCGATGTGGAAAGACCATCGCTTCAACAGCTCGGCTCTCTACTCCACCTCGACCCGACCATACGCGAGTTTGTCGACCTCAAATCAGCACTAGTCCTTGCCATCCTCGACCGACGACTTATCAAAGCGAGCAGCTCTTCCGGCATCACACGTATTATTAATAGGATTTTTCTCGATGTGAAGACTGGAAAACTGAGCAACGGTGAGCTTTCGACCAACGACTTCATGCGGACTTGCGAGAAATTGGGCCATAACAAGCTTGAATCCTTCTTCAAGCAGTGGGTCTACCACGCAGGATGTCCAATCTTCGACGTTCGTCAGCGGTTCAACAAGAAAAAACTCGTTGTCGAGATGACAATCACACAGCGCCAAGTCGAGCGCATGACAAAACCTGAGTTCGAGCCCGGTAATTTTATGCGCGAAATCAAGGAACATGTCGGAGAAGTCTGGGCGCCGGAGGTCCAGCCGGTATTCACTGGTCCGATGACCGTCCGCATTCACGAAGCAGATGGCACGCCGTACGAGCACATCATCGATATCAAAGAGCAAGTCACAAGACTGGATATTCCGTACAATACGAAGTACAAGCGACTGAAGCGGTCAAGACGGCAAAAAGAGCGTGCCATGGCTACAGCAGGTGGCGAAGATGGCGGTACCGGCGGCGACGATTCTTTGCTCTACTGCCTGGGTGACATCCTCGACACCCCCCAGGAAGTAGAAGACTGGAAGCTCAAAGACTGGACACCCGAAGAAGAGAACATGATGGGTCAAGAAAGCTATGAGTGGATCCGCATGGACGCCGACTTTGAATGGATTGGCAAAATTCATCTGCAGCTGCCACTGTACATGTACGTCAGTCAGCTGCAGCAGGATAGGGACCTCGTGGCCCAATACGAGAGTGTGAAGTACATTCAGAGCTGTGGCACTCATCAAACGAGTCTGAGCGTGCTCGTTCGTACTTTGATGGACTCCCGGTATTTCCACGGCATTAGGACGATAGCAGCGGACGCCATTGCCGTCATCGCGAAGAACAGCCTGCAGGAGGTTGGTCAATATCAACTCGAGAAAGCGTTCTCGGAAATGTTCTGTGTTGAAAACACACACATGCCCAGGCCCAACGATTGGTCAAGCCGGATTCACTATATCCTTCAATGCGCTCTCCCTCAATCCATGGCCAGCCTGAGGGACGCAGACGGCAAGGTGCCCCTCGGAGTCAGACGATTCTTCGTCGACAAGCTGAAATTCAATGACAACTCGACGAACGAGTTCTCGGATGCTCACTACATCTCAACTCTGATGTCATGTCTGGCGGACTCCCTCGTGGTGTCGCATCGCGAGCCGCAGGCTTCTTACACCTTCGAATTCGGCGAAGACGAACCTATGGAGGATGACACCAATCCTGACGCTGACTTTGAGAAAGAGGCCATCAGCGAGATCGAACGCTATCGACGCATTGACGAATGGATATCTACATATCATAATGTGTACTCCATGACAGCCATTCAATGCTTGGAGAAGCTCACCAGGTCCGGCATCGTCAAGGACAAAACTAGGGAGCTCCTCGAGTACACTCGTGTGGAGAATGCAATCAATGTCAGGCTGGTTGCTTTCCGGTGTCTCACAGAGACTGGCATCACGCGCAAAATGTCGATGATGAGGTACCTCCTTCATTCGCTTGCGGATGACCGCTCTCCCGTGTTCCGGCAAGAACTTCTCGCATGCTTCGGTGAAGCGCTGGGGCATATTGCTCTTGGTGATGGTGATGCTGAGCAAGCACCAGCCCCGGCTGTTAACGATTCCGGGCTCGTGCTTGAGCAAGAGGTGAACCACGAAGTCAGGCACTTGGAGGCAATCAGGAAGACGACTCCTGAAGGAGCGTTGGCAGCTTTGAAGAACATCCTGCAAGGCGAATCTGTCTTTAAGGAAGCACTTTGGTACGCAGCGACTTCACCTATGCTAACGCTCGACGAAGTTGGGGCTTTGACCGACATTGCCGCTCTTGTCTTTGATGCTAGGGTCACACTCGCGGTCACCCTAAAATATCCGCGTCATTGGCGTGTGGTCAACGAGGGCCGTGGCAAGGTTCGCTTTGTACCGCATGGCGCGTTCAGATTTGCGCCCGAAAAGGCGTTGCCAATAGAAGACTGGCAGTACCTTCAGAAGCTTGGCCTAAAATACAGTGGCCCTCTGGACGAAGAAGTGGTGAAAAAGCGCAAAGCAGAAGTGGAGATGGCAGCTTTGAGGCTCAAGATTGAGCAGACTGAGAAGATGGCGGCTATTGAGGCTGCACGAGCAGCGGCGCAGAGCCAGCAGGCTGCTATGCCTCCTCCCACTACTCTTCCGATGTCTAATTCCGAGAAGGCACCTCTCAAGCTCAACTTCGGTCAGAGCCACAAGAGAAAGTCCAGCACCTCTCAAACACCGCGCGAAGGCAGCCCGAAGGCGCAGAAGTTGGCTCGTCAACAGACACCAAGCGGTTTCGCCGGAAGTCCTGCGCCACGCCAGAGCCCAAGTACTGCGCCGAAGGCTCGCAGAGGGTCTACACCATCCTCCGCAGCGCCTGTGCTGAAACGGAACCAAAGTTCTATCGTGAGATTGAAGTTCGGCAAGATGGCTGGCGCCAAAGCTGCCAGCATCCTCTCAAGGCCTCCAAAGCCAAAGCATGCGACCTCAGGACGTCTGCCCAGTATTGGAAAAGACGGTCATTTCTCAACTAGCCGTCAAGACGTTGCGAGTTCCAAGGAGCAACGCCAGACGCCGACAGAGAACGTCACAGGCAACTCGGTGCTCAGTCCAACAAGCTATTCAGCGTCGCCGAGCCAAGCGCAGGCTCTTAATCTGGGCGGCTTCAGGTCATTCGGTCCGACTGAACCGGCGGCTACCATCAAACGCGAGCCTGAAACCGAGACGAAGATAAGCACCGCCGACAACGGTGTATCAAAGATCAGCCAGAGTGCTGCCTCGAGTGCTGCGCCTTCCCCAACAACCACAGCGCCCGGTGGTGCGGGCTTGCAGGCACCGAGGAAGAAGCTCATGTTGAAACTGGGCAGCAGAAAATCAAGTGGGGCGGGCAGTCCAGAGTGACAGATCTTCGGCTGATTTGGACACATGGAAGATGACGAAGAGGGGAAATGGGATGATTGATTGATTTTTAGCGCGGTGTTGGGGGGTTGAAAATTGGTATTTTCCGGTGGTCCTGTATCGCGTAGAACTGACTATACTCATGAGTCGGCGAAGGCAGTGCAGCGTGCCACGATGCCTTTGTGAAATACTTACGCTCTCCTCGTCAGGCGAGACTTGGAACAAATGAAAGACATTGGAGAATGGTGTTTAATCTTAATCTCAGTTGCTTTGCACACATTCATACGAGCACGCTCTAGAAATCGGTCATGTCGCCCATGAGCATCTTCCTATGCGCTTCAATCACCTCGCCCGTCTTCACCAACACCGCCGCAGACAGCGTGCGGACCTTCGCCTCCTCTCCTTTGCCCTCCTGCTGCACTAGCCTCCCCTCGCCCGTACGCTCGAATACCAGGTCCGCCCATTGCTGCGTCTCAATGAGCCGCTTCGCATGCTCCTGGGCTACCTGGCCCTTGTCCTCATTCACCTCCAACACCGTCAAGAGTGCGAAGAGCAGAGCTTCGAGAACAGTCACGTCTCCCACCGCACGAATGCGTAGCGAGAGCAGCAAGTCCCAGAAATCGGCGCTAAGCTGGGCGAGATTGAGCGTCGCCGGACCAGATGCATGGAAGAGGAGAGCGAGCGTTTTAATCAGGGTGACAAGCAGGAAGGGCGTCGTCGACCAGACGCTGCCGCTGCCATAGGACGTTATTTCCTGCTGGTATCGGTTCAGCAAGGGGTAAAAGTAGCCTTCTGCGAAGATTTGCGCCAGCTTGTTGGGAGCTGGTTTGCGTTTTGTGCGCTCGACTTCCATGCGGCTGGAGAAAGTGCGGACTTTGACTGCGTCGAGCTGGGCGGTGCTTTTGTCGGCTGCTGAGAGGGCCATTGGCTGGAGGAGAGAATGTTCGAGGGTCCGGTGGGCTGATTCGAGGCGGTTGCTGGGCGTTGGGGTGTTGGAGGAGTTTGAGCTGTACACTGCGTGGAGGTGGGAGGGCAATTGCTTGCTTGGGAAGGATGCGTCAGGCAAATCTGGATTGAGGCCATCCTGTTCCCTGAGACCAGCAAGCTCACGACCGCTGAGTCCAATTGCGGTGAGCATCACGCAGCGTTGCGCGATCGAAAAGTCACCTCCGAAAGCCTGGCGGCCGAGCCAGGGTGCGATGGATGACGGGTCGCTGAGTACGACAGCTATGAGAGCTTGCAAGCGAAGTTCATCGAAGGTTTCGGTATCGAAAGAATCTTGAAGCCCACAGAGGATGCGACCCAGTTCTTCTGCATGATCAGTGACTTCCTTCCCAAAGTTCGATTTTCTTCTAATCAGGGTCGCTGCGTGTCTGATGCCTATCTGGAATCTGTCGTGCTTCTCCGTGTCTCTCAACATTGCCATGAGGTCTCGTATGTAGACAGGTGGGCGAGGCTTGTGGCGGTTCACGAGGGTAGCATCTTCTTCGCTATCCTCGGCGTCGCTATCCGGCTTTGCGTAGGGTTTCAGTCCGTCATCCTCTGAATCTGTACCCGTCACCTCTGCTATTCTGGCTCCCTCGACCTCTGTTTGCCTTTTCTCGGGTGGCCTCAAGGGACCAAAGGTGGGCTTTCCATTTATCTTTGGCATAGTCTGGGGCTGCGCGGTCTTCCATCGTTTCGGTCGTCCTTCTGAAGATTTTACGAGGTCTAGAAGTTCTTGCAGCGTACCAGGCCGGTCTCCAGTATTGACGAGACTTAAATACCACTTCGCTTCCTCGCTTTTCATGTCCTCAGTGCCAAAATTTAGCTTCGAGCCTGGCTTGTCAACGAGGCTTGACAGGGCCATCCCAACAACCATTCCGAGCCATCGGGCGCGAGGATTTGCCACGTCCAACCTGTTGCTCACACCCTGCATGTGGCCAGACGAGCGTATGGTCATCAGAAGAGCCATAGGTTCTCGGCGGTGCACATAGCCAGATGCCACCAGCAAGACTTGAGCAAGCGATTCCTGTTGGAGTATAGGACTGTGTCTGATAAAGAGCTGGTCCCCAAAGCTTTTGAGTCCCTTTTCAATGATACCGTCAAGCTCGTCTGACACATCAGCAGCCAGAACAGCAATACTAGCATTTCTGGCATCAAGCGACATTGCTGAGACTAATGCTGCGTCAGAAAGGGTGGCGATGAGGTGCTGGTGTAATGCGTTGTCGTCATTGGTCACAGCATGTAACAAAGCTGCAATAGCTGTTGCATTGCTTGAAGCTCCATGCTCCTTTTTGTCAACTCCAGATGTGATCGAGTCTATGCTCGACAGCCACCTCAAGGTGTGGTCGAGGTATCGCCGTTTCGTAAAAGCCTGCAGGTTCCTAATAAGAGTTTTCAAGCCGTTGAGAGAGTCGTCAGTCACAGTGACCGAGTCTTGAAGTGTGTGCAAATGCAAGCTCTTGACCAAAGAAATAGGGTGGCCGAGACTGAGTGCTCGAGCAAGTAGTACGCTCAGAGCGGGATACACCTCGTTTGAGCCTTCACCAGTAATCGAGCTTAAGCAGTGCGCAATGTTTCTACCGAGCCAGGCTGCGTAACCATTACTGTTCGCGATGATTGATCTTTTGTCTTTCCCACCAGTAGATTGCAGGACGTCCTCGGCTTCTGCCAGTACATTTGAGATTTTACCAGATCCAAGCAGGTTGGCAAGCTCCTTCCACGCCAAATCACGCTTGATCCTATCTCGTGTGCTGGCCTGGAGACCCGTCCATATGCGCAAGATCCGGTCGTTCCCAGTGCAAATCTCGTTTGCGACTCCAAAGAGGGTCTTGAGAACCTCAACCTGGTCATCAGCCTTAGCTGCCCTGCTTTGCTTCAAAAGTAGCTGGATCCTTGCAACAATGCTGTTCAGTCCGGCTACACTGGCCAAGCACTCCGTGATAAGGAATCTCTCTTCCCGGTTGAAGCTCGGCCAGAAGTTCGGTACAACAGACGAGACAATGGCGTTGATTATCTGCGCAGAGAGCGGACCTGGCGATCGCAAATCGAACCCTTGATCGAACCCGTCAGCGGCGGTGAGTCGCCGCAATGTAAAAATCAGATCGTCTGTGGCAGGTTCTGATTTAAGAAGCCGGAGTGCATCTTCAGGAGTCTTGATGCAGTCAACATCCACTTTAGTAACGCTTTTGGTAACGCCAGTTTGAACAGCGCCATTCGTGATGTCGGAGTGGGTTGCAGCTCGCTCATTTCTGGTTTGCACAGCGCTTAACTGTGCAACGGACCGATCATCTTTCTGCTTGTCGTCGACATGGCTGACGACCTTCCAAATATTGCTCATGATATTGTTCGAGCGAACATACTCGAAACGAGCGGGCGGTTGATGTGAAAGAATCCCTGTCCGCTAGAGGCTCGCTGGCCGTGGGTGGCTTGATGCTTGGGTGAATTGTAAGGCTCGCAGATGCTTGATGCACGTAGGGTTAGGGTTAGGGTCCACGAACCCCGCCAGACGTCACCGAAAGCAGCGCGTCACCCTGCGGAATGGAGCTTCATTCGGAGCTCGAAGCGCGTTTGCTCCTTTCGCTAATCCTTGGAACCCAGTCCACAGACAAAAACAACGATTGCGAACCCGTCATGGCAGCTACGATGCAACCGGAAGCCGTGCGGCCTTCAATGAACGGCGAAAGCGACTTCAGCAGAGCCAAATGGGCATACCTGGACAGCTTCCTCTCACGACCTGGCGCATACTCCGACCCCGAGATGTTCGTTCCGGGAGAGATCCCAGTGAAGAGCATTAGTGAAAGTGCGCAGATACTTGTCATTGGCGCTGGTGGTCTCGGTTGTGAGATCTTGAAGAACCTCGCACTCTCCGGCTTTCGCAACATCCACGTTATCGACATGGACACGATCGACGTTTCGAATCTCAACCGCCAGTTCCTTTTCCGCGCAAAAGACGTTGGAAAGCCCAAAGCGAGCGTTGCAGCCGAGTTTGTCATGAAAAGAGTCCCAGGATGTAACATTACACCGTTTGTTGGCAAGATCCAGGACAAAGTAAGGGGACAAAAGCGTTCAATGATCGATCCGCCAACTTAGGGTACTGATCATGTCGCAGGATGAGGCGTACTACAAACAATTCAACTTGGTAATCTGTGGACTGGATAGTATCGAAGCTCGTCGCTGGATCAACGCGACCTTGATTGACATGGTTGATGATGAGGACCCAGATTCACTCAAGCCACTGATTGACGGCGGTACCGAGGGCTTCAAGGGACAGTCTCGAGTCATCCTTCCTACCATGACCTCTTGTATCGAGTGCCAACTCGATATGCATGCTCCCAGAGCCGCCGTCCCCCTTTGCACACTTGCCACAATTCCTCGTCAACCACAGCATTGCATTGAGTGGGCACATATCATCAAGTGGGAAGAGGAGCGGAAGGATATTCAGCTAGATACAGATGAACCGGAGCACATTACGTGGCTCTATCAGAAGGCTTTGAGCCGCGCGGAAGAGTTTGGAATTCAGGGTGTTACGTACAGCATGACACAAGGCGTGGTCAAGAACATCATCCCCGCAATCGCCTCTACGAATGCTATCATCGCCGCAAGCTGCTGCAACGAAGCCTTCAAGCTGATAAGCTCTTCGGCGCCCTCGCTCGGAATGCCTGGAACCAACAACTACATGCAGTATACAGGTGATGCCGGCGTTTATACTTTCACCTTCGAGCACCAAAAGAAAGACGACTGCCCTGTCTGTGGCAATCTGCCCAAGGATTTGACAGTTGATCCCGAACAAACGCTGGAGGAGCTGATCGAGAGCTTCGCCGCCCGCCCCGAGTCTCAGCTTAAGAAACCCACACTGAAGACAGAGGGGAAGTCACTCTACTTCCCGTATCCTCCCAGTCTAGAGGAACAGACCCGACCTAATCTGAAACGCAAGATGAAGGACTTGTTGAGCAACGGGGAGCAGCTCGCGGTATCTGATCCAGCATACCCGATCTCCTTCAGATACAACGTCAGCTTTTCGTGAGCTGTCTCCTGAAATCAGTTGAAACAGCAGACACATGCTCATCATAACACTACTGCATGCATAGCGACAGGCGTTTGGATGATGATTCGAAACAACGACATGCTGGACAGAGGTTGCAGCGACCATAGCTATATACAAAGACGAAATTAATGACCCGAGATATCATGGCCGCTCTTGCTGTATCATTCAACGTTGGTTTTGAAATTGAACCGCCTTCTCCAGCATTTGTAAACCTCAGGATATGACGCAGACCATGACAAAACTCAGGCTTCTACCACAATTCGTCAGTCGTCACTTTCTCGATCTAGGCATCTCATTCAAGATCAGGTCGATACTATTGAAGGATTTTTCTAGTGCTGGAGGAGGGGTTGCGCAATCACCAAAGCTTGGTGCGGGGCAAGCATTCGCTCAAACTTTGGTCGCAAACATTCAACGATGATTGTTTCAACTTCATCCCCTTCCCCCCAAGACACCAAAACACCATGGCAGACACTCAAAATGCTAGCGCAGAAGCGCTGATCAAGTCGGAAGACCCCAAGCACCCGGCAAACCTGATATGCTCTCTCTGCCGCCAATTCTATACCTTTGGCTGGGTGACGGGTACTGGCGGCGGCATCTCGATCAGGCATGAGGATCACGTCTTCCTGGCGCCCTCGGGCGTTGAAAAAGAGTTGATGCAGCCGGAGAACATCTTCGTCATGGATTGGGCGAGTAAGGAATATATCCGCCGGCCGCTGGTAGGTTGACACAGCGCACCTGAAGAAGCAGTCGCATCTGCAACAGTCATAGTAGAGAAAAAGACACCGTCGGCTGACGGCGCAAGGTAGGCTCTCAAACCCTCTGCATGCACTCCCCTCTTCCTCGCCGCTTTCACTCAGCGCGACGCGCGCGCCTGCATCCACACGCACTCGCAGTGGGCGGTGCTTGTCACCCTGCTGTGCGAAACCGGCCAGCAGGGCCCGGATCCGGGCGTCTTCGCCATGAACAAGATCGAGCAGATCAAGGGCATCTCGCGCGGCGGTGCGGGTAGCATGGAAGTCGCAGAGGGCGGCCGCAAGCTAGGTAACCTGGGCTACTTCGACACAATGCAGATCCCCATCATCGAGAATACCGCGCACGAGGAGGATTTGAGGGAGAGCCTGGAAGAGGCGATTGTGAAGTGGCCGGAAACTTGCGCGGTGTTGGTCAAGAGGCACGGTGTCTACGTTTGGGGAAAGAATGTCACACAGGCGAAGACGCAGGCAGAGAGTCTGGACTACCTGTTCCAGTTGGCGGTTGAGATGCACAAGCTGGGCCTGAAATGGGTGTCTTGATCACAGGCTCGTACAGTAAACGGGACAGTAGTGTGTATATGAGGAATGAATTTTCACTACGAGATCATTTTTTTTCATTCTCCTGATGCATCTAAGCCTTCAACATCTCGGCCACGGTCTCCTCCATGGGCTTGGGCTTGACATTTTTGCTCGCAAGAAGATGCTCGAAAGTAGGGTCGTCAATCTTGCATTCGACGTCGTTGAGTGCATCGTAAGACTTGCTCCACCATGTGATCATCGGTGCCGGCATTCCCTTTTCTTGCACATAAAACTCCTCATGCTCCTCTCTAGGGACGACCTTGAACTTCACCTCCCTTCCTTTCGCCTGGGAAACCATGGCGGCAACCTCATCCAGGGTGTGTGCTTTCCGCTGACTGAGATAGAAAGTCTTGTCCGCCCAGTCCTTAGCAGGTGCGGACAAGATTAGGGCGTTGGCCAGGCCGAGATCGGGGATGCTTGTCCAGCTGATCGGACTATCGCCCCCAGTAATGATCTCGTCTCTGGGATCATTGGGCACGTCGTAGTGCCCGAAGTATAGTGGCCAGCTCTCATTGTAGAGTCCCTCCCGAATGATTGTGAATTTGCCAGGCCATTCCTTCTGCAAGTACTCCTCCGTCCGCTCGTGCGCCTTCATAACCCGGCTTTTGCTCGGATTCGCAAAAGCCAGACTGGTGTAGTAGACATGCTGGATCCCGACCTTCTTCGCAGCCTCCAAAGCAACAAAGTGGTCTGCTTCTCTCCCTTGACCGGGTGGAGCGTCGCCAAAGTCCTTGTCGATGCGAGCAGACGAGATAAGGAACAGCTTGTCGGAACCCTTGAAAGCGGTTTCCCAGGACGAGGGATCTTCCCAGTTGGCTGAAACGAGTTTGACTCCCTTCGAGATGGCTGGCTGGAGCTTTGCGGCGCCTGAGTCTGACGACGATGTTACTGTGATTTCAGAAGGTGGAAGGAGATTGTGCTCTAGAAGAGCTGTGAGAGTGGCGAAGCCTAGCTTGCCGGAGGCACCTTCGATAACCAGCATGATGATTGGAAATCGAGTTGCAGATTGTTGATTAGATAGAAAAAGTATGTCAAGTGAATGCAGTCAAGTCAGTTATCACGCAGCACAAGTCATTAATCATATTCTGTTACCAATGACGTTTGTCAGCCGTCCTCGGCAGTTAGAAAGCAATGCTTCATGGAGAAGGAGAGGGACTCCAACATGTTGACTGTTTCACGAGACATTGTTGAAAATGCCAAATTCGTGCGATGTGTCCATCGTACCAACAATTCAGCACATTTAATATTTTTAGAGCAAGGCAAGTTACCGCAATAGAAAAAGCCAAGCAGGATCGGCCAGCGTCAAACAACAACGGCACCTCCCAGCCGCGGCTGCTTCCCCAGATCCGGCCCCACGCCAATGACCCTGCATCTCCTAGTCCGCGTGTTGCTCTTGGTAGTCCATAATCGCTCGTACCACCTTTACTGTGCACCAGGAGCAGGATACACCTG
Organism: Cladosporium halotolerans; assembly: GCF_011745625.1. Classification (NCBI taxonomy): domain Eukaryota; kingdom Fungi; phylum Ascomycota; class Dothideomycetes; order Cladosporiales; family Cladosporiaceae; genus Cladosporium; species Cladosporium halotolerans. The sequence goes on along the minus strand of NW_027191468.1, from coordinate 301,053 downwards.
ACGCGATAATGCGCGGTACGGCTTCACGGCATCATTCTCTTCGCTTCCCGTAATGCATCCGCACCATGTCGCGGCACGCCTACTCCGCAGTCTGACCCGACGGTCTTCCCTTCTCCGTTACTTTTCCCTTCTCGCCATACCCCTTCTCGTCTTCGCCTGGATATACGCCATACGAAAAGGAGAGCGACGCACATTCAAAGAGCACATCGACGCATGCGCATGGTCTTCGTGGGAAGACTGGCCCGCAGATGCCACTCCACACCGACTGGTCTTCATCGCCGACCCGCAGATCGTGGACCCTCACACATACCCTGGACGACCGTGGCCTCTTTCAAGTCTCACGGAGCGGTATACCGATCGGTACATGAGGAGGAATTACCAATTAATCAATGAAAAGCTGGACCCGGATTCGCTTGTTTTCCTTGGAGATCTGTTCGATGGCGGTAGAGAGTGGACGACTCACACGCCGCGGGCGTTATCGCCTAGTCAGAGGAGGAAGCTGGAAAGAATAAAGGCGAAAAATGAAAAAGAAAAGCAACAAGCTGCAGAATCCCAGAAGCAATCAGAAGACGGAGGAAACACGAACGCGGGTGCGGAACAAGGGCAGCAGAAGAGAAGCGTGGCATTGGATGATGCGATTGGGCAGACACAGGAAACTGCTCACATAGCGCGTCGGAGCATCCAAGCGCGCGAGGTTGACCCGAAAGAGTTTGTGGCAGGTGAGAATGGAAGATGGAAGAGCTGGGGCATGAAACAGTGGATGAAGGAGTACGATCGCTTCGGGAGGATGTTCTTCGCACCGGAGCAGCTGTACCCGAATACACAGCGAAGGACGATACCCGCGTGGGACGTAGATGCGCACCCTCTCAACGTCGAGAATGGCGCCATGGACGTCACTCGCGAAGAGCATGCCGTCATTGGAGGCAAAGCCAGACGTCTACTCACGTCCTTACCAGGAAATCACGACGTTGGCTTTGGTGCTGGTGTGCAGCTGTCGGTCCGCAATCGCTTCAATGTGCACTTTGGGGAGAGCAATCGCGTAGATGTGCTGGGCAACCACTCTATTGTCAGCATCGATGCACCCTCTCTTGCTGCTTATTCTCAATTTGAGATCAGCGGTGAGACCCCTCCGCAATTGGCCGAAAGTCGCAAGCACATTTGGAAACCAGCCATGGATTTCCTCGACGACGTACAATACTTTGCGGCGAAGTCTGTAGCCGATACCATGGCGGACTACTTTCCCGATCGCAACTACGACTTTGGCAGGAAACCGTCTTTAGAAGTCACGGACACGGAGAGCTCAATGAGCAAGCGGTCGTTGGAGAAGAGTCGATTCAAGCTCCCCGTCGTGCTTTTGAGTCACGTCCCATTGTACAGGGATCCTGGGACAGACTGTGGCCCATTGCGCGAGCGTGGACGTGCGATCTCCATATCCGGCGGGTACCAATACCAAAATGTGCTCACACGTGGGCTTTCAAACACCGTAGCCCAGAAAGTAAGCAATGCCGGAGATATTGCTCACATTTTCTCTGGCGATGATCACGATTACTGCGACGTGTTGCACCGCTACAATGTTGGCAGCATGGGTGAGAAACGCTCGCCCAAACTCTCGAACGTTCCAGAGACCACCGTCAAGAGCTTTAGCTGGGCTATGGGCGTCCGCAGGCCAGGGTTTCAGTTGCTCAGTCTCTGGAACCCTGTCGATGCCAATGGAGGATCAATAGGTGGATCTGCGGCTACAGCACAGACCCATTTGTGCCTGCTGCCAGATCAAATCGGCATTTTAATCAATTACGGCAAGCTCGCAGGTTTCACCGTCATTGTGTTGCTTGTAAGAGCTATAATGATCTCCCTCCGTGGCGATGCCATGTACGAGTCAGGTGAGGAATCCGATACTCTTTCTGAGCTCTCGCTTCCTCGTTTCCGCAACCAAGGCACTCCCAATGGTAGCGCTAATGGTTACTCAACACCGGACAAAGGCGAGGTCAAAGGCCGCCAGCGCGCCTCTTCCACCGGCCTGAAGCCCATGACTGACAACCAGAACCTCGGCGTCCAGCGATCGTATAACGCACGTACGAGGAGTGTCAGTCCAGCCCCTGGATACAATTATCCCTTACCGCCAGGTGGCCTACCGAACGTTCCTATGTTTGACAAAGGGAGTCTCTACCCCCACGCGTCGGACGATTCCGACGACGAGGAGTCCCACATCGGCGACTTCGATGACGACAAAACGGACAGTCAAGCCAAGTGGAAGAGAAAGCGGCGAGGGTCAAACAGGGCGAGAGTTGCGTTTGACGAGTTTGTTAAAAGCCTGGGCATCGTGGCAGGTTGCGGCATCGTGGTGTATTTGCATGGGATTTGGAGCTGGTGATTGGCTGCTACTAATGCGCGGATTGATAGATCGCGGTAGATACTGTTTATCTGTAATGAAAAATATTCAGCGTTTTGGTTGTACGAGCTCGCGCTATTCTCGTCCACTGGGGCAAGTAAAGAACACGGAAGGGGATGGCTCGTTTCTGAGCATGGATTGGTTCCCTGATTCACTGATCATGCTGGCACATGCGGACTTGATCTGATTAGACTGCGCCAGTGTAAGCCCCTAAATGTCTATCGATATGACGATACAATATGGACGTCGTGTCTCTGTCGTTGTGGGCGCCCAGGTTCGAACGAGGAAAAATGGGGCCACCGCAACGGTCGATCAGCAGTAGGCCCAGATCATGTGGCGCTATGGGTGTCAAATGGCCATTGAAGGCGTCGCGAGGCTTGCGGGCTTGTCTACATGTACCAGACATCACCGTCTTTTAGGAGCCGCGACGCGTCGACGCGACTTCGCGCGACAGGCATGCAGGGGTGCCTGATCGCGGGGAGGCGTCTGGGAAGCCGGCATATTTCGGCACTTCACTTCCTCTTCTCGAATCGAGACCGGTGTCGGTTAGAAGCCGTTGTCGGATGGGCCCGCTATCGGGCTCAACGGCAGTCATGACGGGTTCTGACGCCTTCAGGGCAATTCGGAAGAAGGACCGCTCGAAGCTCAAGGACTGAAGTTTGACTGACGCGATCGGCAGAATGCTGCCGAGATGGCGAATCCGCCGCCAGGTCTGTTGTTAGTCGAAGTAGGTGCCGTTTTAGCCGCTGATCGCCAATCAAGACCGCGCCGGAGTAGATTTCTTCCACATGAGATAGTGAGCACATTTCTGAACATGTCAGGCCTTTTATTCTCAACGCAGCAGTATCATTACTTTTACTTTGTATAAATATGGTTTCAAATCCGTCCTCACTTGAAGACATAGATGCTGAAAAGAACGCCGAAGATCAAAATGACACGCCACCAGGCACAAGCCAGCAGTTTCCAGCGGATCAGAGTGCAACCCAAGCAACAGGAGCATCGCTCGATCATGAAACGAAACGAAGCGAGGAGCATATAGTTGACTGGGAAAAGGACGACCCATCGAATCCGAAAAACTTTCCTTTCTGGTACAAGAATTGGATCACCTTTCAGCTAGGCATGCTCGCTCTCGCCGCGTCCGCTGCATCGGCCATTATCTCTTCGGCCAGCGACAGAATATCTGCCAGGTTCAACATCAGCCAGGAGGTCACTGTTCTGAACGTATCGCTCTTCATTATTGGATTCGCAGTGGGACCACTACTCTGGGCCCCGGTTAGTGAACTTTTTGGCCGTAAATGGAGCATATTGCCCGCAATGTATGTCCTCGCGCTGTTCAGCATCGGCACAGCAACAAGCCAAACACCTGCTGCCATGTTCATCACTCGCTTCTTCGGCGGCTGCTTTGGAAGTGCGCCGGTGAGCAACGTCTCCGCGGCTCTTGGAGATCTGTATGCACCTAAAGCTAGAGGCATAGCAATGTCTCTCTATGCGGTTGCGGTCGTTGGTGGTCCCACCCTTTCACCGGTCATTGGCGCTGGCATTGTTACGAATCCTGCATTAAGCTGGAGATGGGTCGAATACATCAGCGCCATATGGGTCTCCGCTGTCACCACCTTGGCCTTGTTCTGCATGCCAGAACTGTATGCCCCTGTGCTTCTCAAACGGAAGGCACAGCGCCTTCGAAAGTCAACCGGAGACACGCGCTACTGGCATCCCCACGAGGAGAACAAGCTCGATTTCAACAGCATCGTCACGAAGCACTTGAGCCGACCACTGTTGATGTTGACGACTGAGCCCATGGTCACCTGCATAGCATTCTATGCTTCATTTGTGTATGGTTTGCTCTATCTGTCGCTTCAAGTATTTCCGATTGTGTTCTCTGAAGACCGGGAATGGCCTCTGGTTGTTTCGACACTGCCATTCCTGGGCTTGTTTGTGGGCGTTCTAGCTGCGCTCGGCGTGAATCTTGGTTTTCAGCCCCGCTATGCCCGCATCGTCGACCTCAACAAGGGCAGGGCAGTACCGGAAGGCCGACTAGCGCCAATGGTCGTCGGCGGGTTCCTTTTTGCGATCGGTCTCTTCTGGTTCGGTTGGACGGCTGCTCCTAGCATTCCTTGGCCGGCTCCCGTGGTGGCTACCGCTTTTATTGGAGCTGGCTTCAACATCATTTTCCAGCAATGCCTCAATTTCCTTGTCGACACTTACGGGCTGTACGCTGCGAGCGCAGTGTCCGCCAACACTTTTCTGCGTTCTATTCTCGCGGCAGGCCTGCCAATGGCCGCACGACCTATGTTCCACACTCTCGGCGTTGGTCCAGCGATGAGCATCCTTGGTGGTGTAGCTTGTCTTGCATTACCGGTGCCGTTCTTGTTCATGAGGTATGGGTTGAGATTGCGGAAGATGAGCAAATTTGCGCCTGTAGTTGAAGATTAGAGTATAATTATGCAGATTATTCGATTCTTGTTAGTATCTGACGTCCGTGTGACCGCTAGAAAGGCTCCCACTTCATCATGTGTTTCGCACAGATGAATCAGCTCAAAAGTTCAGTGCGAAGTGAAGTGAGATATAAGTTGGACGTCAATGCACATCGAAGGATTGTGTAATATCATCACGTGCCCGAAAAATCATTGCTTGCCTCCGAAAGCTTTGGAAGACTCCAGTTGCGGCGCCTACAGTTGCCACTTGTGCCAATCAGACGAGAAGTGCTGTCAAAACGCGGAGGCTACTCCTGGACGTGTTTTTCTTTCTGGACCGTTCTCCGACATCAAGATGCTTTGATATGTACTCTTGTAAGGTCTTCGCTCAAGGGATTGTGAAGGCGCAAAGCCATCACAGTACCTTTGATGGGAAAATCCTTCCTGGGCTGGTGTGATGCTGTTGGTCCAGCCACTGTTCAGAGCTTGCTGTGCGTTGTCATTGATTTCAACGAGAGCACAATCTGGGCCACTGTGTTAAGATTCCATACTGCGTCTTTCTGACTTTTTGAGGTGCAAAAGACAGCGGAAGATATTGGCCGCCGTACGTAAGAAGTGTGTGTATGGCTCCGATGATGTCTAACGCCCCAGGGGCAGTACCTTATCATACAACGCAAGCCCAACCAAAAGAGCCATCAAATTGCCACTCCCAATCGTCCTTCCCTGACCGTACCTTGGTGAATGTGGGAACCTCGTCTGGCTCGTATGACTCTAGCAGAGTATCCATGTCTTCTGGTTGCATCTCGCACAGATCTTCTAGACTCCATTGAACACACACCTTCGACATCCTGTAATACGTTAGACATACCGCGACTCTGCCGTTACAAAAACACATACCACTTCATTCTCTTCGGCCCTTCTTCGTTGCCAGGCGCGACTTGCCGCAATCTCTTCCTGAGTGCACCAACTTTCTTAATCGCATCGCCCATTGTGGGCGGCAGTGTGCTCTCTATCCTTCGTCGCACAATGTTGGCCATCTTCGGCCCATTTCCATTCGTGCTCACCATAATCTGCAATGGTCCATCCCTGTAAACACTTCCAAAGTAGAAGTCGCACTCTGGCGGCACGTCCGCAATGTTTGCAGCGATGCGCTTCTCTTTGCACAGCTTCCAAATGGTGGTTGAAGCCTCGGGATCGTCGATAGCCGTCAGGACCATTGTAATTGCCGGGTCATCAAGATCTGTCGGCTCAAACTTTTTGTCCATGTACTCGACTTGCTTTTGTTCCACTCGGTATGCGACTTCGTCGTTGAGTCCATCGCGAGGACTGATCAGGGTGACTTTCGCATCGGCATTGAGGAGGTTAAGGATGCGGCCTGCTGCTACCTAAGCACCTTGAAGGTCAATGTCAACGTCTTTCTGGAGGCACAAAGTGAAGTGTCTTTGACATGGCATAGAACCTACCTCGCCGCCGCCGATGACAAGGACTTTCTTGTTCCTGACCTGCCAGGCCAAGATCAGAGATCCGCCACCTTCCACCTCGGGGTAGTCGTGTGCCATTTTGATGGGTGACGGATGCGATGTTTGCTGGTTTGCGCAACCGTGAACGTTCTCGCCGGTGTCGGTTCGACGAATCCCAGGGACTTTGATATCGCGCTGCTTATCATGAGGCGCGGTTCCATGCCGTCATCGCGCCCCGGCCGCTTCCCGAGCGAGCCTAAACCTTAAGCGAGCTTCAGAGCCACCACATGGCCTGGATCACCCCGCCTGCTCCCGATCTACGACACCAGGGACGGCAGCCTCTGAAAGGTCGCTGCGCAGACTCCACGGTTGTCTTAGGAGCTTGTCTTACGGGATGCTTGGATCCATGGCGGACTGAGGATCATGGCTACAAGAAGAAGCTTGGGAGGAGGAAGGGTACTTGGGAGCGGCAAGAACCTCGCGCCTCCAGTAGCCCACAAGCCACAACTGCGACCTTCAGGCGGCCTCTCTCCCTCGGAAAGCTCTATATCGCTCAGCTCACAGACTTCGAGTACACCCTTATCGGTCGAAAATGAGGACATAACTGCAAGAGTCGCGCTCGACGAGCATGGCACTGCCCAGGCGGCAGCCGCGGCTAGCTCGAGGATGGTCTGCCCAATATGTAATGACGAGATGGTGCGTAGTTCAAGGATTGAAGACATACCTGAACAATCGCTGACCGAAGCAGATGACCCTGCTTCAGCTTAATAGGTAGGTACGCACTAGCTAGGCCCGTCGTCTCCTTTCCGCCATTACCTGACCGTTACGCAGACATATCGACGATAATCATACAGACTTGGAAGAGGTTGAACAAGACGAGGTCAAGACATGGTTCAAGCAACAAATGACAAGAGCGAAGAAGTTTCAGCCGCTTGCTGTGCTGAACCAGAAGCTCAGAGGTCTCGAAGTCTTCGAAGCCAACGATGATCGACCGCCTCCAACGGTAGCGTCACATTCGCGACAAGGTAGCGGCATAGCATCGACACAACCCACGATCGTCACACATCCTCCGGAAACTCCCGTTGATCCGGATGAAGTCGTTACACGAACCCACTGGCAACGAGCGACCGGGTTCGATTCATGCTCAGATCCGATGTGCGGGAAGAGGCTAGGTGGATCAACAGGACAGGTGAATTGCAGACATTGTGGAAAGTTGTTTTGTGAGGAGCACACAATGTATCAGATGAAGCTATCGAGATCGGCAGCGCACGAACCTGTACGCGGTCTTTGGTGTCGGGTTTGCGAAGCATGCTACAAGAGCCGAGACGGCTACAATGATCACACTGGCCTCGAAAGAAATCATTTCGACTTCTTCAATGCGACGAGACGAAAAACTGTCGACAAGAAAAACTTGGAGGTCAGCAGACTGGAGACTCGTTTGACAAGATTGACCCAACTTCTTGCAAACCCACCACCCGAGCCAACCCAAAGCGCCGGCAATTATCTCTGGTCATCCATATCTGGTGCCAAACCTCAACTTCGAGCATTGGAACAGTCTATCGTGTCTTGGGAAGATGATGCCTCTGTAGTGGAATGCCCGTTTTGCCAGCAGTCATTCACACAATACACATTCCGACGACATCATTGTCGAGTCTGCGGGCGGGTAGTCTGTGGTGACCCGGCAACAAGTTGCTCAACGGAGATTGGGCTTGATGTTGCCACTGGTAAGTTGCCTATTGAGTTGTTGTCCAGATTGAGCTAATCAGAGGTAGCGGCTGACCCTGCCTCAGAGAAACCCGCCGGCAAAGTCGCGATCGACGTTCGAATGTGCAAGGACTGCTCCAGGACTATATTCAGCAAAGCGGACTTCTCGAGAGAACTCGCCACACCACCACCCGACCAACGCGCATTCCAAAACCTACTCCAATTCGAGCACGGCATTCGGCTCTTGCTGCCACGCTTTCAGCGCCTGCTCCTTACGCTCCAAGATCCGGAAAACCCGCCCTCTCCAGCACAACTAGCCGAAGCTTCGAAAGTCCGCAAGCGTCTCACGGACGCCTTCACACAGTACGATTTTGCCTCTCGCAGAATACGAGACATGCCCACCCAGAGTCCGACCCAATCACGGCTACAGAGAGCCGTGCACCAGCAAGCTACCCATTTCCTCCACATCCACATGCTACCCCTCAAGAGCATCCCCAAGATCATGAAGCACGCCACACCCGGCGGCAAGCCAAGCCCTCGAGGCGCAAACGGCAAACCGCAAGGCGCGCTGGCTTCCATCAAATACAACGAAGCGTCAAACGGCGGCTCAAGACCTAGCAGCAGCAGAGCGAGCAGCAGCAGCTCTGCTGCGGTCACGGCTTTGGAGGCTGAGGAGAAAGAGCTGCGCGAGCGCTTGATCGTCTTGGAGGAGCAGAAGTTCTTCGTCTCGGAGATGATCGCGGACGCGAACAAGCGGCGGAAATTCGACGAGGTGTCTGCTCTCTCGGGCAATGTGGAGGATTTGAGTCGCGAGATCGATCAGATACAGGGCCAGCTTTCGCAGATGGATTTTGCGGGCGCTTATGCTGCTGATGGGGCTATCAAATGAATGGGTGTTGTATGAACTGCATCGAAATGACAGCCGCGGGTCTCGGACAGGATACTGCATCGCATGGGTTCGATGCACGCCATGTCTATTTCCACCGGGCACGCCGATCCAGGGAGGGGGCATCTGACTCAGTGTGGATCTCAGACAGCGAGGAGGGGCCGTGTATTCCGCCAACATTCGAAACATGCGATGACTCAAAAGGAGGGATCAACAGGGCCATATCTCGTGGTGTCACTACACGGTCGTGGTTGCAGTATAGACAGGCGAACAGGCCTACTTCTTCAGGCACACATGCCGCCGCAAGAGAATGGCTGCAAGTGGTTTAGTCACCGGCAAGTACAGGCCATGAAGGCCAGGAGCCATCACCGACAACTACCATCCGCTGTCACGCCATGAGGATGTGAGACCCCTTGAAGGTACTTCGCGCATGGGAAAAGTATTAAGTATCATACGTGAGCTCCCCTCCAGCTTCAGCCAGCCAGCGAGTCAGCCAGCCAGCCCCCGAAATCCATATATACAATCATAAGAGCCTTCCTTCCAACCAGCTGCGCCGTAAGCCCCACCCCAATCGTCATCTGTCCATGCGCAAACGTCTAAGTATATGAAGCGAGCATTGCCCATCGACTCGAGTCCTCGCGCCCGACTCGTCTTCCGCCCTGCCATTCGTACTGGGTGCGAAGGAAGCGATGTCCGTAGAATTAGTGTTCGGTAGATATCTTCTTCCGGCGCCTCGTAGTCGAAAATCCAACGGAAGCGCGTAGCGGCGAGGCTGAGAGCGCACTGCGATGAGCATTCTTCAGATTCGGCGTCAGACTCGCGTAGTCGATTCCCACGTGGGAGGGTGACCTGTGCCTCATATCGAGAAGTTGCGAGAGTGCGTCTGCCGCCGTATTTACATTAAAAGCGGGTCATTTGCGAGAATGTATAATTTAGAGTGAGAAAAAAAAAAAAAAGAAAGAAAGAGCACCGAGGAGATTTGCGCGCCGTCCAGTTCGATTCCGTCGTCGTTCCCCTCGCGCTCTCGTCCGCGCCCGCGACCGAGCACTCGCTCAATTGTTGTTGTTGTTGTTGCTCTTGCTGTTCTTGCTACTGCTGCTGCTCGAAGCCGCTTCGCAGCCGTTCATCAGCGTGTTCTTCGGCCATGGGTACCCCGCGTCCTCCCAGTGGGTGAAGTTGGGGTTGTTGTACGCGGCCGGGTGGTTCTTGATGTACTCGGTGGTCTCGTAGCCAGGCGGGTCGCAGGTGACAGACTCCTCGCCCTCCTTCTGGTACAAGCGGACGTAGTCGATGCGCATGATGGTGGGGAAGGAGAGGGCGGCGTAGTCGATGTTGACCCAGTTTTCGGAGATACCTAGGTTGATGACCATGCTCATGGGCTCCTCGGAGACGAGGCGCTGGCCGACGTTGCCGTTGGGCCCGATCGCGCGCGCGTCAAACTTCATCATCTCGTCGTCGCCCACGAACCACTGGATGTATGCGTCCTCGCCCTCGCCGGGCGCGTACTCGAAGGCGTACTTCTGATACTGCATGCCGTCGTACCAGGAGTTGTTGAGCATGGTGGTTGTCGAGACGGCTTGCTGGAAGGGCCCGCCGGTGTAGGTGTTGACGAAGCTGAGGCGGTAGTCGGGCGTCTCCATGAATTCGTAGTTGGGGTACCACCAGACGTCGAATGGGGCGACTTGGAAGGATTGAGTGGCGACTGCGACGCCCATGCCGGCCCAGTCACCACTGACTTCGATGATGTCGATTTCGGGTGCACCGCGACCTTTGCCAGGCGTAGGGTGGTCTTCTCCCTTGCAGCCGCAGGAGGTGAGTCGCTGACCGGGAAGGTAGCTCAGGCCGTCGGACTGAGACTGGTTGGGTGTGATACCGGCGTCGCAGTCGTTGTAAGTGTACGGCCACATACCGTCAGTTGTGGCCAAATACCCTGGGCGTCCGAGGTTGCCCATTGTCCAGGCACCGGGCCAGAGACCGTGAACACCACCAGGTCCAGGGAGAGAGGCAGAAATCTCGAAGACGCCGCCCTTGAAGCAGAGCTGGTTCCATGAGTTGAGCATACCCGATCGGTACTGCAGGCCGTGGTTGGGGAATTGGTCAAGCTGGAGCGACAGAACACCATCACCTGCTAACTGTCAGTAATCACGGTCGCCGATTCCATCAAACAATCTCGGCTTACCTGTGTTGATAGCGTCTGGGTCATACCACTCCAGATCTTTCGTAGCGCCGTACCAAATGTCAGGGCCAAACCAGTAAGGGTCGTCGCCAGGGTAAAACGTGCGGTTTTGCTCATTGAATTCGTCACTGAAGACGAGGTTCATGGTGTTGCCATTGATGTCCTTCCTTGTCATGGCGGATGCAGGCGTGTCGGGATCAATGAGTCCCGTTCGGAGGTTCTTCAGAAGTGGATACTCCCTGTCATTCACGTAGTACCAGCTGTTTCTATCAAGCTTGTCCCATGCTCCAGGCATTTGATCGAGTGGCGTTTCGTACTGGTAAGATAGCAGGCCCGGGCCGGTGTATGAAACGACGGGCAAAATAACAAAGACCGTGAGGAGACCAAGTGTCATGAAAATCATGCCGAACGTACTGCTGAGGTTTCCACGAGCGAAGTGGTCTTTCCAGCTCGCTTTGAGCTTGATGTCGTCGTCCCATTGAGGCATGTGCATGTCATCGTCGTCCTCGACGGCATCGGTGTACAGCGGGAACTCCGATATAGGCGCACCGAGCCTGTCATCCATGTATGGGAAAAACACCGCCTTCTCCGGGTCGGCTTCCCGTATCATGATGGGCGTGCCAGATTTCTCGACCATCTCGCTAGCCGCAATACCGCCGGCAGCGGTGCCAGCGGCGGCACCGACGATCACACCGTTGTCTTTCTCCCTGCTATTCTCTTTCGTGATTGGAGTGCCGGGCGCGGTGTTGTTGTTTGACGCGAATGGATTTGACATGCGGTTAGTGTCTCTAAAAGGATTCGATAACCGTTTGTTCAACTCCTCGGTGGACAGGCCATGGCCCGCCATCAGGTGCGTGGCTGAACTGGTACGAGGTAGGGGTGAATTCAGATCTTGCTGTGAGTTGTTGTTTGTCGCGAAAGGGTTGTAATATCGCGTGTAGTCGGATCCAAGATCGTGAAGTGATCGTGGAGGATACTGTTGCGAGACGCTGACATTTGAGCCATTGCCTGCAGGGAACATTCGTGGTCGTTGGTCCTGAGAACTCGAGGCATTGGATACTACAGTCGGTACTGGTAGGAGTGTCGATTTGGCATCCTCGCTGGTGGAATTGCTATTGCCGGCCTCACTAGAGCTGGTCGAATGCCTGTCCGCGAGTGGCGAGGTGCGTGCCGGTACATTTGGCGATGGTGCTCGGAGGGTTCCAGCGGCTTGCGTGGGTGGTGCTAGCGGCTCCTCGGGAACTGTAGATGCTCTATTCTTCTTCCGCAGCAAGTTGGGCTGGCTTGACGATCTCGAGGGCGCTCGTGAGTTAGGGCGGGACTGTTCACGGAGTGACTGTGCAGATGCGGCGGCAGCGAGGTTGGATGTGGAGCGACCGGCCTGTTGCGCGGCTCTGTCTTCGTTCGCATCGACGTACGAACTGCGTGAGGAAGCACGCGACGCAGTGGGTCGCACCGGAGCCATTGTGAAGGCGAGACTAGACGTGGATGCAGGCAAACCCCATGGACCAGTGCGAGAGTGAGGGTGGATGCGACAGGGCGAAGGTGTGTCGCGTGGGTGGTGTTGGCTGAAGGCGGGCAGTGGCGAGAGGCGTGCGGACGAGTAGATGGCAAGAGGTAAGAACGACAGAGACCAGAGGCCGGGTGGGTCGGGACGTTGCAGAGAGAGTAAGGCTGGCACGGGTGGGTGGTAGCGCTGCGCAAGGCCCAATCGTCCGTGCTGGAGGCGGAGAAGTGGGAGGGACGGGGAAGGCTAATCGGGGCTTGGAGGAAGTCTATTGGCAAGAGATCTCTGGCTGACGACGGTCACGGGCGGCGCTGCTGCGACTGCGCCGGTCGATCAGGTGGAGGTGCGTGGGCCGGATGGAGGACGGGCACGAAAGCTGCTGGAGGCTGCAGCAGCAGGCGCATGGGAGGCGACGCAGATACGGGCGTGACGGATATTCTGAACGGCGGCGCCGTTGATGGTGGTGGTGCCTGTGGTTGGGGCGCCTAACTGCTTCGAGGGCCGGCCAAGGCCTGTAGATCGTTTGAGCGTGCCAGCCGCGCGAAGCGATAACTCTCGACTTCGCCACTGCCGCGCATTTTCTTCTGCTGTCTTGGACTCTGCTATCCCGTCTTGGGCGCTGACAAGGACATCTGACTTCGCGCTGCGTGCGTGTGCGCGCGCAAGCAAGCCCGGCCAAAGCTGCTGTGCTCATCTCCACCAAAAGCCCTGCACATCTCGGCTGGGGGGGGTCCAAGGATTCACGTAGCCTGTTGGGAGCCGGCTCGCCAGGTACCCTCCCGCCCGCAAGCCACATACGCATACGACAGACCAGGACGCGACGGCAGGCAATTTATAGAAGTGATGCATATGCCTGTTAAATGCCCTGTCTAGTCTATCCTGCCCATCGCTATGGACCCACTCGCGACGCTGCACTCGCACGCCGTCCGACACAAGAACCTCACCTTTCCACCAAGCCTGCAAAGCAAAGCTCGACTCTGCGCCGTCTGCCGACCAAGCTCCAATCCTCTCAGGAACCGCAGCTATCAGGGCTCGCAATCATGCGCGTCGTCACCCCCGACCCTGCGTCGCTCGCACATGAGCGTGGAGCCGACCGTTCATTCGCTTTCAGCGGCCAAGGAAAGTCGGCGGGCGCCATCCAAGGAAGCGCTGCGCCCCTAACTCGTATTATTTCCCGTCTTGTGTCTCTACAAATAAAAGCCCCAAGCCCGTCCTCCCAAGCCGTCCAGATCGTTCGCAACTGTAGAGACAAGCTGTGGTCAAGGCTGCCCCTCTGCTCCACCGCCTAGTGCAGGCCGGACGCGAGTCGGCGTCGAGCTTGGTCGCTTTGCGCAATCGGGGCCCTGCACGTGAGACGGTTTGCAGTGGAGATTTCCTCCACCGGCTCCGGCCTCCGAGGTCCCTCCATTGAGCGGCGGCTGGAGAGAAAATCCGGAGACGAAAATCGTCTCCAGGTCTTTGACGTCAAGTCGGTTTCGCTGCCTTGATCGCCGGGGAATGGTGCAACATCCGGCGAAAAGAAACTGATGCTCGGTGTTGCGAATGCGTGGACAAGTCTCGTGAAATCTACGGCACGCTAGGGCTATTCCTGGCGTGGCAACATGAAGAAGCTCACCCAAAGAACGCGTGCATATGCAGATGCAGGCGCTTACTGGCCAACTCGTCTTGGCACAATCTGAATCTAATCGTGACAAGCCCACGTGCTTCACCAAATCATGCACTGGTCACAGTACACCTCCTTGGCTACAAAATGTTGACTCCTAGGCGCTGGTAGTTGATAGTCGATTCTGCAGCCTTAACATTTGATTGCTGTGTGGCTGAGGGGATCCGTATGTGAAGACTAGAATACCAAACGAGGCATTGCTGTCACAGAAGACGTGACCTGGTTTGAGAATACCCTTCTTAGTCATCGATTTTGATATTTCTACTATTAGCTTAGCTATGGTTGCGTATTTCGACAAGAGATGCTGAACAAGGGAAAGATGCTCAAGCCCTGATCTCGAGCAACGATCAGACGATCTCGAACAGGGACTGTCAGTAAGCTGGGTCTTCGTACAAAAGATTTGACAAGCAGTGATGTTCAACAATCCTATCTCTTCCAACCCGTTTCGGTTTCATCGTCTGTAAAGTAATAGAGTCCCAAAGCTTCTCTGTGCATTTAGCGACTGTGAGCAGCTTGTCGGGTGTTCTTGGGATCTTGCATGTGTAGATGCTTCAAGGTAGGAATGTTAAAGCATCATCGGCAGAGGTCCCGAATGTCACAAAGACTTCTAGTGTCTTCAAGGATCGCGTCATTTCATTACTACCTACCGCAGGTGTACAGTGACAACTTGATCAAGAGAGACCATGGCTTCGCATCGCATTTCATTGCTGTGTGGCATCTAAAAGGCAGGCACGTGATCGAGGAGCTGGACTGCTTCGAGCGACGAGTGTAACTTGCGTTCTTGACGAGCATCCCCTGACTCATAATATCAGCCGCTGTGACGGCACATCAACGCCATGTCGCGCGTCAATTTCACTTCCACACAAACCTGTGTTCCTGCAAGACGAGACCAGACGGCGGAGGGGCAACTGTCATGACGCAACGGGCAGGGCCGAACCGTAACCCTCAGATCGATAACGCCGGGCTGCGCTTGCTCATCGCCGAAGCAGCCACCGACAATCAACATTTGGTCGAGCCCGACTCTCGCACGCCGCCCACGAGATTCCGCGACCAGATTTGCGAGCGGTTCCCTTCGCTCAGCGCAAATGCAAGCTTCTGCCACAAGCTTGCAACAAAACGTTACTGAAATGCCGAATCCTTGAGCAAATCCCCCTCCATCGACCCCTCCACCGCGCCAAACCGCGCGGCCGAGGAAAATCACTTGCCATGGAACGGCAAAGGAAGCGTGAGGCTACACGGGAAGCCAGGCGGGCATGATCCAGAGCTAATACGGTGCAAAGGCGAGCTCAAGGAATTGAATGCCAGAGCTTGGGCTGGCGAACAAGGTATGAGGGTCGAGCCTTCTGTGCCAGAAGGTTGTAGCTAACGCTGGAGAAGATGTGTTTCCCACGCAGGGATCACTGGACAGCAATCTGAAGAAGAACACTGCTTTCATCAAACGCGCGCGCACCGCGATCAACGCCGCCGGCGTCCCGACTTTCCTTCAAGAAGTCCGCACACTGTCGCTTCACAAATACCTCACAGAAATCGTCTCGGCATGTTTCGAGGGGATTTGCAAATTAAAGTTGCCGGGAGAAGTCGCCGCCGGTGTTGAGGTGGTCAGCGCGCTTCACCAACGATTCGGACCCGAGGAATTCACTTGCTATCTTGGATGGTTGATCGGCCGCGGCCTGAGTACTCCGGACAAGTCGCAACTGAAAGCCCTTGCACCCGACGTTCGCGAGAGGGAAGAAAAAGAGCGCATAGCAAGGCAGCGGGTTCTGCTCCGAGTCGCCACTGAGTTGTGGCTAGTTGGCGTACTGAAAAGCTTGGAAGATGTGGTTAAGCCTGAGGAAGCGAGCAAAACTGCAAAAGGCACCGAGATCGCGCCTCCGAAGGCTAAGATCAATGGACAACGGCCTGACGGTGCAGAGGCAGAGCCTTTCCCGCTCGAGGTTCTCAAGGATATGCTGAGCCATGACCGCGAGCACGTGAACCTACCGCTTGTGGTGCTTTTCGTCAAGACTTTTGCCTGGGACGTCCTTGGATCAGCAAGCACGAAGAAGGAAAGCAGACAGGCCGTAGGTGAAGATGGCGCGACCACTGCTGCCAACGGCACTACGGACACCCCCGCTTCAACGGACGAGGACGAGGTGTCGACGCAGGATGCGCCATTGACCTCGCCAGACCTCCAGCAACGCTTCCGTAACATTCTCACTCGATACTTCGAGGATGTCAAAGCCCACATTCTCCGCGATCAGAAGCACCTCTCTGCTCAGAACAAACGCAATGCGGAGGCCTACGTGAAGTCTGGCGAGGTCTTTGAGGATCGCCAGGCCAACCATGAGAAGGCCATGAAAGCTCAGGAGAAGCTCGTCTCTAACGCTCAGGTACTTGCAGAAGCGCTCGGAGCCGAGATGCCAGACCTCGCGGAGAAGGACTCCAGTGGTGGCAATGTTGACAGTGGCATCGGGCTCGTCAAGACCGGAGAATACCTACGTGCTTCAAGTGAAGGTGCCGGCATCTGGGAAGATGAGGACGAGCGTCGCTTCTACGAAAACCTTGTGGATCTCAAAGATCGTGTCCCTCTGATTCTCTTGGAAGACGCCAAGAAGAAGAAAACAGACAACGACGAGCAAGTTGGCAAGAAGGCCGAAGATGGTGCCGAGTCCAAGGACGCGGGCGCTCCTGAGAACCACGACAGCTCTACAGCGATTGCCAACAAAACTGTTGGCGCACAGGTGGATGCATTGCTTGCCCATCTGCACGAGCTCACGAACAAAGATCAAGTCGATCAGTTCGCATACGATTTTGGATTCCTCAACTCTAAGGCTTCTCGCAACAGGCTTGTGAAAGCGATTGAAGAGATTCCGAAGGGGAGAACAGATCTTCTTCCGCTTTACGCTCGTCTCGTAGCAACCCTTGGACGCTACTTGACGGACATTCCTCAGGCTCTCACCGGCTATCTGGACGACGAGTTCCGAAGCTTGCAGAGGCGCAAATCAAAGGACTTCCTGGGACAAGTCCGCATGGTCAACATCAGGTACATTGCTGAGCTGACCAAGTTCGGCGTCGTTCCGGAGCACGTCATCTTCCACTGTCTGAAGGTCAGTCTTGACGACTTCTCACGTATGAACATTGAAATTATCGCGAGTCTTCTCGAGAACTGTGGTAGGTACCTGCTGCGCAACCCGGAAACTTCTCCTCGTATGGCTTCGTTCCTCGAGACACTTCAGCGCAAGAAGGCCGCACAGCACTTGGGACAGCAAGAGCGTATGCTACTGGAAAACGCGATCTACTACGTCAACCCGCCAGAGCGTGCTGCTATCCAGCAGAAGGAGCGGCCCACTTTGGAGCTGTACATTCGTAAGCTCGTCTACCTCGACCTGAACAAGAAGTCACTGGAGAAGGTGATCAAGCAAGTCCGTAAACTTCACTGGGAGGAAGACGAGGTTGTTGAATACCTCAGGAAGATCTTCATCAAGCCCGGGAAGATCAAGTTCAGCAACATCTATCTCCTTGCAGTCATGCTGGGTGCTCTTCACCGCCATCACACTGCATTCGCCATCTCCGTGTTGGATGAAGTGCTCGAGCGTATCGTTGCTGGCCTTGAGTTCAATGACTTCAAGTACAACCAGCGTCGGATCGCTGAGGTCAAGTACCTGGGCGAGCTATACATCTACCGCATGGTTGACTCTTCTCTGATCTTCGACACGCTCTACAAGATTCTCAACTACGGGCACGAGGGATACGTCCAGCCTGACAGAATCTCGCCCATCGACCTGCCCGATGACTACTTCCGCATCCGCCTCGTTTGTACACTACTCGAGACCTGCGGTATCTATTTCGAGAAGGGCGCGGCGAAGAAAAAGCTTGACTTCTTCCTGAACTACCTTCAATATTACATCAACGTCAAAGATCCGCTGCCCATGGACATCGAGTTCGTGGTGCATGATACGTACAGCCTGCTGCGCCCGCAGTGGAAGCTGATCACGAGCGACTTGCCTGAAGCTCACAAGGTTTTCGCCGAAGCTTGCAAGCAAAACTACCGGGACACCGCAGCTGGTAAGACTCCGGAGCCGGAAGAAGCCGACGACGATGGCGAAGGCAACGCTTCCGACGACGCTCGCCCTGTCGGTAACGAGCTCGAGGAGCTGGAAGGTGATGGCGCTGAAGACAAGTCTGGCGAAGAAGACAATGCCGACCCGAACGATGAGAGCCAGGAGGCCGCCGACTCTGATGAGGAGGAGCACATTGTCGTGACCCGCCCGGAAGACCACAGAGATCCAGAAGCTGACGCCGAGTTCGATCGCGAACTCGCAAAACTGATGGCAGAGAGTGCAGAATCGCGCAAATTTGACCGCAAGCCCATGTTTGACGTTCCGCTGCCGATGCGCCGGACTGTGCGCGATGCCACTACCAACGTCGCTGCTGAGGACAATGCCGCGGAATCGCGCTCACAGTCTCCGGCTGACGGACCTGGCATGATGAGGTTTGCTCTTTTGAGCAAGAAGGGCCCCAAGCAGCAGGTGAGTTGTTGCACGTTACACTTTTGGCCTTTTGAGACTAACACTATTACAGACACGCTCTATTGATCTTCCTTCGGACTCTACGTTTGCGGTTGCTATGCGCACCCAACAGCAAGCCGAACGCGAGGAACAACAGCGTATCAAGAACCTGGTCCTCAATTACGATTTGACGGACGATCAGCAAGATGGTGAAGAACCCTCATTCCATTACGTTCACAACCCCAACAGCAACCGCGTTCGCCTTGTCGGCAAAGGCAAGCTCAACCAAAGCCTCCCGACAAGGAACAACCGCGGCGGTCAACGTCAACACACGGCCGCCTCCCCAGCGGCGAACAATGCACAGCAGCTTCAACACTACTCCACCGGCGGCGACAAGAGACGCACGTCGCTCGACTCCGGCTACTCGTCGCCGCCACCCCTCCTGCCCGCTCTCGCGCAACCACCCAGCCAGGCGCATCCGAACCAACATGCTGACAACGCAACAAAAGCAGCCCTCGAAAGCCACCCGCACATCCAGCCCGCCCGCATGGACAAGTCAGGCAACACGCGCAGCAAGCAGCGCTCGAGGAAATTGCAGCTCGGTGACATCGACTGGTACGCCCGCCATCCCGCTTCTGCTTCCGCTCCCAGATCTCAGCCTGCTTCGCAAATCTCGTTGGACAGCTACGTCGTGCAGAAAGGCCGCGGCCACGGTGCTCGCCGTGGACTGCGGGCGGACGTTCAGCAAGGCCCAGATGCTGGCGATAGGAAGCAGGGCGATGTGTAGCGTTTTTCCTTTTTCTCGCAATGAATGACAGGCTGACCGGTGACCGATTTCGGCACGATTGCAGGACTTAAGAAGCAGGAGCACATGATGGCAGCAACTCAGTTCTGCCGTTTCAAGCCCAAGATTCACCCACCCATACACTGAACATCCGAGGACCGACTTCGGCTCTCCCAAAGTTGCAAGCCGCTTCCTCCAGCCATGAAATCCAGCCGTGCGAAGCAAGCGCTCATCACGCGGCCACGCCAGACGAATGCAGTCGATCGACTCTTACCTAGCCCGGACCTCCGGTCGCCGCATCGACTCGCCCGCAATCGAGCGCGCCCTCCCCCGATCGATGATCCAACTGCCTACGCTGCTTGCGGGCCAGACCGCGGCTTCAGAACCCATCGTACTGGGAGTCAATTGTGGGATGGCTCAGCACGCGGGCGGATCGATGGTAATGGCCGACGCGCTGGGGGAAGCAACAACAAGATTGATTGATCGATTTCTTGAACATTCTGATAGCGTACAACTGACCACTGAGTCGCTCTTTCTCACAATTCGCTCAAGTAGGTACTATAGGCTGCCCTATGACTACTGCTTTACAAACAACAGTTTGAAACTCCGTAAATGTTTGCTTCCATTCCATTCTCAGGTGCCTGCTTTTTTCTCCCTTCGATCCGCATGCATGCATCTCTTCCCTTTCCAATGTCATGCTGTCATTCTCGAGTGAAAAATCGCAGGTTCGTCAATGATCGTATCGTACAGCAGGAGAACTTTTCGCCGGTGTTGCTAGGGTGGTTCGAAGAAAGCGAAGTGAAGTGCCGGTGCTGGAGAGGGAGAGGCGAGAATGCCAGCGGCTTAGGTAGACTCCATTCCTCTCTGGCCGGTTCGTTCGCGCAGGAGACCTCGCCTCGTTCTCCCTCGCTCGCCCAACCCAGCCAGCCAATCCAATCCAGTCCAGTCCAGAACCACATAGGCAGGCAAGGTCGCCGCACTCTCCAGCCCAAACGCCACCGGGCGCCAAAACACACAAAACAAAAAAACAACATTGATCTCAACACACCCTCCCCCCCTCCCCCCCCCCTTCCCCTCAGACCCCCCATCAAGCCCCACCCCCAGTACTACTATACCCGCCCTCCTCGCGCTTCGCTCGCCCCTGCTCGAGCAGCCTCTCCATGGCGCCGCGCTTCAGCTCCTCGTGGCACCAGCTCTGCCTTCGCTGCGGAGGCGCGAACTCCTGCACGCTGTCGGAGCTGATGAGGCTCGAGGGCGAGTGCGGCGGCGAGTGGGGTGGCGAGTGCGGTTTGTGCGCTGGGGGCGTCGGGCCGCTGGGCGAGGTGGGGGAGTGGTGGGTTGGGTCTTGCGAGATGAGGTTGCGGGTTGAGAGGGTGGGGGGGCGGTTGGGTGGGGAGGGGGTGCGGTGGGCGGCGGGGTGGTTGTTGTTGTTGTTGTTGTTGTGGTGGTGGTGGTGGTGGTGAGGGTGAGGGAGGGTGGAGGGGTGGGTGTTGTGGGTGGAGTCGGGGTGGTCGGTTTGGTGGTACATTTCGGGGTTTGTGGCGGTGGTGTTTGTTGTGGTTTGTTTGGTGCGGTAGATGGAGGTTTGCGTGGTTGATGTTGTGTTGTGGTATTCAGGTGTTAATCGTGATGATGATCGTGATGATGTTGGTAGCTTGTGGGATGAAAAAATAGCTAGCGAAATCAATCGTCCTACCTTTGATATTTACGTCGCATGCTTGCTCCTGCCGGCAGCTGACAGGCGTCTTGCTCCGTGGTGTGAAGGTAGGAGTACGCCTGCTTGCGGTATGGATGCTCGTCGGGCGGGGAAAGCAGGAGCAATGCAGTGTATGTAGCTATGTAGCTGTGAGCTTCGAGCTGAGCCCGCCGATGGCCGATCGCGCCTCAGGCATGCACGACGCGGTTCTCATTGATTCCAGAACACGGAAACGGCCGCGACAGGTGACAATGGGAGGCAGGGCGACGTGAGACGTGGGACGGGTCAGACCTGCGACATGTGACGAAAAGCAAAAGCTGAAGACGGAGTTGGTGGCCGGCTGTGGCAGGAGTCTCGGCCCTTCTACCGTTCTCAAGCCTCTAGCACTAAGGTAAGGCAAGCAGACAAGGTGGAAAACATGCGTGAACGCTGACGGAGTTGACCGCGCGCGAGTCAGTAACAATACTGCCGGTGGATTGCGCACGCTGTACCAGGGCTGCGGGATGGATGCGAGCTGCTGCACGTACCGAATGCGAGCCGGAGGTGGGAAACAGTGGGTGCCGGGCGTGCATTGGATGTTTTGGCTGCTGTGCTGCACTGCACAAACACAGGACAGGCGGGCGGCGGCTGGAGTGCTAGGCGCGGCCCGTCGACGGAGGGCGGATCCTGTTGTTTGACTTTGGGCCCATCGTGGCCGTGCCAGCGTGCCAGCATCGCATCCCAGCAGCGGAGCCCGCGACTGCCCAGCTGCCCCTGCCAATGCCACTCGATCCGCCCGAGGGAGATGGCTGTCGCAAGAAACCGTCGCCTGCCACCACCCACACACACACAGCCTCCTGGGTTTAATATATCTCGCCATGTCGCCCACCACTCACTCCAGCCTCCGTCTCGCTCATTCTGCAAGCTCTACCATTCTTTGCACTCTTCACGCCGCCCGCCCCGATTAGCCTTCACCCACTGCGCGTCGCCAGCAACAGTCGGTGAAGCCCGCTGCCAACGCTGCCCACGCCTGCACTCCACCCACGCCCAGGCCCCAAGGGCAAAACCACCTTCCCGCTCCATTGCAGCGCCCGTCCGCTAGATCATCCCACAACCGCGTGCAGTCACGCGAGTGGCGCTCTCGTCTCCACTTCCGGACTGCTTGCACCTCGCCCCAAGACGCCTTGATCGTTCTCGTCGCGCGCCACCCGCGCCCCAAAAAGTCAAGGCGGCCGCCGAGAGGCACATCAATTCAATAACTCCGCCCGCACCACTGCATGCTCGCTACGTAGTCACCACCGCAGTCCCTGCCATTCCGGCTGGAATCCTGTAGTCACCGGGCTGCTATAACCTTTTCCTGCAGTGCACGCCCACTCACCTCGCACATCACCCGCCCCGAGTCCAGGCAGCTCGGAGCGGTTCCTTCGCTGCTGCCGGAAGGCATATCACTGCAACTTCCCCCCGCAGCCCCGTTCGTTCGTTCGTCCCCACTGGGATCTTCACGGGCAGGTATGGATTCGTCGCGACCTTTCCCGCCCTCACCGGCGTTCAGCGACTCTGATTCTTTGGCTGGCATCGACGACTTGGATGCGTTTCTGGACGCCAAGGGAGCGTTGTCGCGTTGGCCCACACCACCTTCGAGGAGGGAGATTGAGGAAGACCTCGAAGTGCCGAGCGAGGAGAGCGACTATGACAGCGAGGATGGCGTTGATGGTGCGGCTTTTTGTTGTTGATTCTTACAAGGATGTTGCTAAAACATTATCACAGATCTAGACGTTGCGACTGTTTTCGCTCGGGAGCTTGGCCTCGATGGTGCGCAAGCATGGGACGATATCCTTTTGATCGAAGACTTGCTCGTTCGTGCACGTCTGCCGATCGAAGTGTTGGCGATCGCATTCAACATTCTCTCCAAACTGGTCAAGCAACCGGCCATGGGTTCTACCCTTCAGTCTCCATCCCTCGACCTTCTCGTAATTTCAACTCTCAGCCTTGCAGCAATCTACACTAACGATCACCCTCCATCGTCTTCTCACTGGTCACGGAACGTCGCGCTCGGCACCGCCACTGCCAAACAGATCGACGCGGCGAGCATGGCGATCATGGAGGCGCTAGACTGGCGAATCCACAGTTGCTCAGAGGACGTGGCGGTCGTCGCAGCCTTGCAGCTATTCGAGCGAAGAGGTGTGCCCACAGCAGTGTCTACCTCGGCGCAAGAAATCTACGAAGAGCCATGTCTCAAGCCCCAGCCACTCTCTCTAAACCTGACCGGCCGCAGCAGCAGCGGCGGCGAAGCACGCTGGGACAACGGCCAACTCACACCCACAACTCCGTCAGCATGCTCAGAGCTGGAGGAGTTCCGAGCAGTGTTCCTGCCTCTGCTATAAAGCAACAACTCCAGCTTATCGCTATCTTCTTTTTTGCATTTTGTCCATAGAAAAGCATCGTTTTTGGGCGGCGGCGCACACGTGCGCTTTTTCTTGTTACAAGCTGGAGGATCGCATATGGATTGCATGGAACCGGACCTGGTCATTTGTTTACATTGGGAAGCCCAAGATACCCCCCTCGGATGGTTAACGGAATGAAACGGACATCTCTAATCGTTGACGATTGCATTGTTGCTGTGTATTCTTTTATTGTCTTCAGCGCTTCGAGTGGTGGTCGCTTGATCTTTGTCGAACTGCCGAGGCTGAGCGAGCAAGAGCCTGGGCCTGATGCTTCGAATGCTCTTCTAGAAGCTTCGCATGTGTGAACCACAGCCCATGGTGAGTTGCTTCTGATCGATAGTTACCACGGCAGGCAGCAGTAAATGATAGGTAGAGCTACACACACAGGCTACAATTCACCGGATGTAAAAGCAAGGCCCTATACCGCCGATCTGAAACTAGCGTGGCCGCTTGAATCCTGAATCTCGCTGGTCTTCACGCCACTGCACGTCACGTCATTTGTTGCTTCGAGAAGCAGAAGCCGTTCCCAGAGAACATGTGCCGCGTTCACGGGACACCCACCGACAACCCTCGACATCAACAACACTCCCCACTCGCCAAATAACTATTAATAATACACCGCAACCTAGTTGTCCTACGCTCTCGCGTGACTGGTGACACCGGCGTCGGCACACCCGAGCAATCCTCCTGCCTCAGTCAGCCGCGCGCTGTCAGCAAGCAATCAGAACAAAGCAGCAGCTGCTGCGCCGAGCAAGCAATCAAGCGAATCACCTTCGCTCCCAAGCACTTCATACACGCAGCTCAACCGGCCTGGCCAAATCCTCTCGAATCCTCAAACCGGCGATCGTTCACCTACACCCCACCTCAGCTCTCGCCCAGAGCCTCACTCACCTCCAGCGCGGCCGCGCGCTCACGCACAGCCGCAGATAAGAGACAAGCACATACACACTCACAGCCACCATGTCCGCCCCGCCGCAGCGCGAAATCGTCTACTGCCACCAGTGCGAGAACGAATGGTACCGCGACGAGAACGGCCTGCAATGCCCGGAATGCCAGTCGGAGTTCATCGAGATCGTCGAGGGCGGCAACGATCCCAGACAACAACAGCAGCAGCGACAGGAAGCCGAAGCCGCGGCTGAAGCTCAGCAGCAGCACCCGCTGCACGACCACGACCCGTGGAATGCGCCCGACCCGGACGAGGAGGACATCGAGCACTTGAGGTGGAGGCGCGAGCCCTGGGATGGCGGCGGGCCGCAGAGGTATCGGGCGACGTTCAATCGGAGCGTGGATCTCGGTGGCGGTGCCGGAGGAGCGGCGGGGGGCGGGTTGATGGGCATGATTGGCAACATGGTCAACGGGCTGCTGCAGCAGCAACGAGAACAGCAACATCAGGGACAGCAACACGGCCACGAAGACCCCGCGCGAAACCAAGCATCCTCACCACCCGGCTCTCCAGACCGCGGCAGCGACGGCCCCCAGCAAACCCGCCCAGGCACCTACACCCGCCACATCACCGGCCCGGGCTACAGCTTCACCATGACCGCCTCGAGCGGCAGCGGGCCCCGAAGCAGCGCCCTCCTCTCCCCGCGCAACGCCAACAGCCCGCAGCCCTTCAACGCCCAGCCGCAAGACATGGACGACCTCATGCAGCAAATGTTCAGCAACATCGGCGCCTTCCCTCCCCTGCCCCACAACCACCAAGGCCACCAAGGCCACCCCCACGCCCACGCCCAACCCAACCCCCTCCTCCACCTCCTAAACTCCCTCACCATCCCCGCCGCCTCCGGCGGAATCCACGGCGACGCAGTCTACAGCCAAGAAGCGCTCGACCGCATCGTAACGCAGCTAATGGAGCAGCACAGCAGCGGCAACGCGCCCGGGCCCGCGAGCGCAGCCGCCATCAAATCCCTGCCCTCCAGACCCCTCCCCGCCTCCGAAGCAGGCGACTGCAGCATCTGCATGGAAGCCGTGCCCGCGGGCGAGAATGTGACGGTCCTGCCGTGCGAGCACTGGTTCCACGCCGAGTGCATCCGCGCCTGGCTCGCGGAGCACGATACGTGTCCGCACTGTCGCATGGGGATTATGCCGCGGGAGGGGGAGGGGGTGAGGGGGGTGGGGGAGGAGGCGAGGAATGGGGTTAGGGAGGGGAGGGGGGTTGCAGGCGGGGATCCTGGGGCGACTGGGGGTAGTGGGAGTGGGGGGTCGGCGGGGGTGTTTGGGCGGATGAGGGATGCGTTTGGCGGCGGCGGCGGCTCGGCGTAGGATGCTGGTGGTCGGCACCGTGTGCAGCCGCGTTCGGCGGGGAGGGGGTGGTGAGGGAGGGTTGGCCTTGGGGCAAGGATCTCTCGCGCCGGAGTCGGAAGGCGTCTGCGCGATGAATGTCATTGAGAACGAAGAGAGCGAGCCGACGCTCCCGGCGAGCAGCGACTGAACGCAAGCGAAGAAGCGAAGCGACAGAAGCGGAGAGACTGCCTCCTAGCAGCTTGCTTTTCTCTCCTCGCGCCTAGACTCCCCGCCCCCGAGCCTCTATCCAACTGGCAAGAATTGGATTGGCTAGGACGGATGAGCGATTCGATATGATGTGTTATCAACGGCATCGATAATTTTCCTTTGGCTGTGTATCACGAACGAACGAAATGAGCGAGCTGCTGGGTACTTTTTCCTTGGATACCTACCATGAAGTTCGGGGTTCGGTCTACCATCATCATCATCATCTTCCTTAGAGCGGCAAGATAGCTGGCAAACGGCTCGGGCAGGAAGACTGAGGCCCAGGTCGTCGTTTGTATTATCACGAAAGCGGTATACAAGAACTCGGTGTGCGATTGACGTCTGTGACGCTTGGGAGTTGACCAGAGGGTGGCTTTGTCCCCGCTGCTGGGTGTCAGAAGCCCATCGTTGTATCGTTTGCTGAGCATTAATCGGATCCTGAAAGGCTTGTAGGTGATGGCCGAGAACCACATTAGAATATCAAGCCTATCGACTCGAAAAAAAGATCGCAACACAGGGTATCACAAACGCAACTACACCACCACGCCACTATCCTCCCTTCCCCCTCACAACCCCGCCAGAATCCCACTGATCTGCTGCTTATCGTACTTAACATACTTCCCCCTCCCCTTATCAACCTCATGGTACCGGTCCCAGAACCTCGAATACAGCCTCTCGAGCAAGAACTGCACCGCGCGGCCCAGATCCCTGCGCACCTCGCCCTCCATCCTAAACGCCCTGTGGCGCGCGACCGAGTCGTCAAAGCACGCGTTGAAGCTCTTGAACTTCTCCTGGATGCCCTTCTTGTCCGCCGACGACAGCGCCTTCACGATCGCCGCGCTGTCGACGCCGCCCGTCGAGGGCGGCCGGGGCGCCTTGGAGATGTACTGCACGTCCAGCAGGTGGTCAGCGGCCTCCTTCCAGCCGTCCGTGTAGGCCGACTGGGCCTTCTTCTTCCAGGCGTCGAGTTTGGGCTGCGCGGAGGCGGAGATGAGGGTGGCGAGGTCGGAGGCGCGGATCGCGCGCTCGGCGACGCAGATGTTGTTCGCGAGGAAGACGCCCTGGGCGGCTTTGGATTTGAGCAGGGCGCGGGAGCGCGTGTCGAGGTTCGAGAGGAGGGTTTCGATCGTGTCGGCGCTGTAGTGCGCGAAGAGCTGGGCGCCGTCGGCGCCGACGTCGAAGGATTTCGTGGTGGGCAGGGAGCTGGTGGAGCCGCCGGCGGTGGAGCTGGAGCTGGAGGTCCAGCCGCCGTCGCCGAGGCTGCGCATGATGCTGCTGATGGGGGGGAGGAAGGCGGTCATGAGTTGGAGGCGTTGCATTACGTCTGTCGTTATGCCGACGGGGGAGCCGTCGCTGGGGAGGGCCATGAGCTGTTGGATTTTGGTGCGGGTGTCGTTGAGGAGGATTGATAGGGAGGCTTTCGCGGTTTCGCGGACGGGTTTGAGGGCGTCGGAAATTTGCTGCTTGAGTCCGCCGGTCTTTTCTTCCAGCTGGAAGGATGTGTTAGAGACTAGGTCGACGATTTCGTATGCAAGGTAGCAGTCTGTGATCAAGTTCGTCCGGATATGGCCGTCCAAATCCCGAAGAGTGCTTCCGAATGCTGCTAATGCTGGTTGGCATGTCGCCGCAAGGACCGGGTTCCATTCTTCTCGTTGGAAGATCTCACAAATGCATGCGTATTCGGCGATGAACATCCCCTGGATGCCGCTGCAGTAAGTACCGATACCGTTACTACCAGGCTTGTACACTGCTTCGGCGTTGACTTTCCGTGCCGTTGAGAGGGAGGCGGCGGACAAGTTCTGTAACGACAGCTGGATGTACTGCCCTCGCTCTTGAGCATACACCTTAGCTGATGGAGACAGAGTTCCGCCTGCGGCAGGACTCTGGAAGGAAGACATCTGGGCGTTCATCGTCCGCAGCTCTGCCGAGCTCTTCGAAGAGAAGCGTGGAAACTCTGCACCACGCATGATCTGTTGCAGCGGTTCAATGGGCTGCGAGTCTTGTCTCACCACGTCTCTGAAGACCTGCTCAAGATTTCGTGTTCCGACTTCCAGTAATCCATTGAGGTCTGCAACCGCCTTTTGATTACTCTTCATGTTGGTCGCCTTGAGATCCTTCAAAGCCCGATTGGTCCGATCCATGCTCGCAATGTACTGGCTAAGCCCAACCCTATCCGGCCGCTCCCTCAGCACCTGCTCCTCCCTGTTGCGCATGTCAAGTGGCTGGCGAGCCTTGTCGATCGCGTCCATGATGCGGTCAATATTCGAATTGGTCGTCTGCAGCCGTTGCGTGTTCCCGTAGATGGGTCCGATCGCGTCCTGCACCACTTTGCCGCTGACGTCCAGCCGGCCCATGGAGCCTTGGATCTTCTTGGATAGCGACTTCATCTTTTCGAGATTGGCGTAGAGGACCTCGACTTCCGCCGACTCCTCGGCGTAGGCGGCATGGCGGGCAGGCGCCATGGTGGTGGTGGGTAGTGGCTGCTCGAATTCGTAGGTGGACTGTGTTTCGGTGGATGGATTATAGGGGGCCAGAGTGGTCGTAGAGGATCATGTAGATAGGTATGCGCTAGTACGCGCTGCCGGCAGTGGTACAGAGGTCATATGTGTGCACAGGGCATTGGACGTGAGGGTCTACCCATGTGGAAGCTACAGCACGCTGGGAGATCTCCGCAGCCGGCGTCCGCTCCGGGCCGAGTGCAAGATCCCAGTCTGGTCTGGCCGAACCGGCTGGCTCGTGCCTGGCGACGTTCATGCTTATTATCATGCTTGTGTCGAAGCGAATGGAGATGGTTTCGGTTCTTTTGATGCCACAGAGGACGCACAATGACTGTATACGATATCTGCTTTCGCTGGTTACACCTGTGCTGTCCCCATCCCGGGCGATTAAAGAGCATTCAACGAAGCAGCAGTGACGTTTTTGCTGGTCAGGCACGACACGTGCGCAGGATCGCCGCGTGGCGCGTGCGATTAAACCTCAGTAGCACCGCCACTCTCCCAACTGCTGCCAACTTCTGTATACATACGTGTTTCTCCTGTGTGATGCAGCCTACGTAGCTGGCACACTGCTTGTTCATCGAGCCATTGCGGTCTTCGTAAGCCTTTGGCGTGTTTGTCGCTGGCTAGTCGTCCAGACATGTATCGAGCATCGCGCCGTATTGCTTCCACTGCGCCATGGAGGGGCATTGCCTTGGCTGCGGGCATTGGCGGTGCCACCACCCTAGCATACACGTCCACTCGTTCGCGTGCGAGGCTCCGGCTCGATAGCAGTGCCCCTGCCGAATGGGCCAACAGGCCTGTTATCTCTAGGAAGTCCGGCTCGTCGGGCAATGACGGACACAATGGCCAGCAACCGACCAAACACGACGACAGCGAATCTTCTCAAGATCCGCATGGGGCTGCATCACCATACGAGCTTTTCTCGCGTTTCGACTACAACAGTCTGGCAGAAAGCCTTGCCAAGATGGTCGTCCCTTCATGGGTCCTCGCTATCCCTGACGCAATGCACAAGCTCCAAGACGAGCTCTCAATGGCTCCGTGGTCGTTGTCTTGGGAGATCTGGGAGCTTGCACACGACCCTGAAGCCAATCCGGAAATTGTTTGGGACGCGAATGTTAGGATCTCCAACGACCTTTGTGCTGAAGAACGCCAGTACCTAGAGAAACGCAAAGGCAAGACGGCGATCGCCCTAGCACACTATCTTGGCGTCCCCGAGTCCGAGGTCCATCCAGAAGATGTTCCTGTCATCGCAATGTGCGGATCAGGCGGAGGCCTCCGAGCATTGGTCGCCGGCACATCGTCTTACTTCTCGGCGCAGCAGGCTGGCCTGTTCGACTGCGCTACCTACACAGCTGGCGTAAGCGGAAGCTGCTGGCTTCAGACTCTGTACTACTCATCCATCGGTCAGACGAGCCATAGCCGCCTCATCGATCATTTCAAAGATCGCCTTGGAGTTCACATCGCATTCCCTCCAGCCGCGCTGAGTTTGTTGAGCCAGGCCCCGACCAACAGGTTTCTCCTCAGCGGCATCGTCGAAAAGATGAAGGGAGTGCCGGATGCGGAATTTGGGCTCGTCGATATTTACGGCACCCTGCTCGCTGGTCGACTCCTGGTTCCCAAGGGCGAGCTTAGAGTCAGCGATTGGGATCTCAAGATCTCCAATCAACGATACTTCGTCGACATGGGCGATCAACCGCTGCCTATCTACTCTGCTGTCCGTCACGAAATCCCCGAGTCAGACAAAAAGGCTAGAGAGGCGCCACCTGGTGCACGCCGGCGCCCTTCGAAAGACGATTACTTCCAATGGTTCGAATGGACGCCGTATGAGTTCTTCTGTGAGGAATTGGCTGCCGGCATTCCGACTTGGGCTGTTGGTCGAACCTTCAACGGCGGACAGAACATAATGCGTGAAAATGGGCTCTTCCTGCCTGAGATCAAAGTTCCCCTCATGATGGTGAGTCCTCATATATACGGATAACTTCGAACTCGAGCTAATGCCAAGCAGGGCATCTGGGGATCCGCATTCTGCGCAACCTTGTCTCACTACTACAAAGAGATCAGACCCGCCGTCATCGGCAGCGGTCTCGGCAGCAGCCTCGATCAACTCCTGACGCAGAAAGACGAGGACATGACCAAAGTGCACCCCTTCGACCCGGCATCCATCCCCAACTACGCCCTCGGCCTCCGCGGCCGCCTTCCCCCAACCTGCCCCGAAAGCATCCACTCCGCGTCGCACCTCCGCCTCATGGACGCCGGCATGTCCAACAACCTCCCCATCTACCCCCTCCTCCGCCCCGGCCGCGACATCGACGTGATCGTCGCCTTCGACGCCTCCGCCGATGCCGCCTCCGACAACTGGATCAAAGTCGCCGAAGGCTACGCGCGCCAGCGTCAAATCAAAGGCTGGCCCATGGGCGCCGGCTGGCCGCCAAAGGACGAAAGCAGCGAGCAGATCGCCAAAGAATTCGACCACGCGCGCGACCTCTCGCAGAACTCCGGCGTCCTTGCCGCGCCAGAGCACACCCTCGGCCACTGCACGGTCTGGGTCGGGTCGAAGACGGAGTCGACCAGCGACGGCGGCGCCGAGCCCCCGGCCCCGCGCAAGCGGCTCGGGCCCGACGACGACAGCCACGTCGCGCACCCGGACGCGGGCATCGCCGTCGTGTACTTCCCGCTGACGGCGAACGAGAAGGTGCCCGGCGTCGACCCGCAGAAGTCGGAGTTCCTGTCGACGTGGAATTTCATCTACACGCCGGAGGAGATCGAGTCGGTCGTGGCGCTGGCGAAGGCGAATTTCGACGAGGGCGCGGAGCAGACGAAGCGCACGATCAGGGCTGTGTGGCAGCGGAAGAAGCAGTTGAGGCTGGAGGGGGAGAAGAGGGCGAAGGAGGTCAGGAGGCGGTTGAGGATGAGGAGGGGCGAGTCGTTGGGGGCTGTGGGTGTGGGGGATGGGGATCACTTTAGTTGATCGGGGGAGGGGGGTGGTTTGTTTTTTGGTCTGCTTCGCATATACCCCTTTTTGTACCTTAGCTTGGCTTTGTTTGTTTGTATTTACGCATTGTACGATTGTTGATACCCTGCACGGCCAAATGAGGTCTTATCAAATCAGTGATCTCCATTTCCTTGTCTGTAAACAAGAGACCATCAGCTGTCAACTCTTGGGGAGAACAAATCTAAAACCATTACAGGATAATTGCAATGTCGAGTCCGGAAATCGACATCCCATTGGCTCCCGTTGCCCAAAGTCCAATCAGTTCGCCCCTTCACCTTAGTAAGTGAGTTAACGTTTGCTTCGGTATTCGTGGGACTCGACATTGGGACTCGGGATTTTGACTCGACATGTCGACTCGTGGTTTTCCTGGGACTCGACATTCTGGCTCGGCCTTTTGGCTCGACTTTTTGAAAGGGCTCGGCACTGTGAAGGGACTCGACATTCTGACTCGACATTTCGACTCGAGTAGCCAAAATCGAAGTCCCACTGATACCCACTGTCCGACGCCGAATCAGCTCGCCGTCCTGCCCCTTGTGTCTGTGAATGAAGTGACTTGTGGCCTGATCGATAACATCAGGTCACAGCTCGAGTCGCCAAAAGCCACAAAGCTCATAGCTAGCCAGGGCAGCAGTCGTTCCAACCAAAAAATAAACTTCAGACGATGAGACATCAATGAATACCAGATAGGATTACAACAAAAAGGTCATACGATCTATCATTCTTTTTACGTTATCTCTGCGTAGGTTTCCCTCTCCCTCATCAAAACCACCATCGCTGCCCTCATCTCGTAAGACAATCGTTTCTCGAGGTCAAAGAGAAAAAAAAGGCAAATCAAAAAGCAGCAGAGAGACTCGGTCGTTCATCATGCAAAAAGGTTGTCTCGCTATGCTCTCAATCATTTCAAAAATGTTCATGACACACACCAAAAAACCCCAAACAAGCCCGGACATTACCGCCATCGCGTCGAAGCCAGCAGTCTCAGCGTTCAAGCTGGCTTCATTTTTTTAAGACTGCTGCTCCTGCGACTGCTCGCCCTCGGCGGCGGCGTCCTTCATCTCCTCGTCGGGCTTGCTGGCGGCCTCGCGCTCGCGCTGCTCGGCCAGCTTCTTCGCGGCCTCGGCGGCGGCGCGGGCCTCGGCGTCGGCCTGCTTCTTGGCCTCCTCTTCCTCGCGCTTCTTGGCCGCCTCGGCCTCGGCCTTCGCGCGGCGCTCGTCCTCCTCTGCCTGGCGGCGCTCGTTGAAGCGCTGGATGACGGAGGCGGCGGTGCTGCGGAGCTCCTCGTGCTTGCTGACGTACTGGGCCTTGGTGGCGTCCTCGCCGTCCTCGTAGAGCCAGTCCTGTGTGGGATGTTAGCATCATGGTCTTTATACTTGTGATCTGACGGGGAAGTGCTTACCTCAAGCGACTCGCACTTGGCCTTGATTTTCTCCTTCTCCTCCTCGCTGGCGAACTCGGAGTAGCCGTTGGACTCGTAGGGCTCGTCGAGCCTGTTGCGGATGGCGTAGATGTCGCCCTCGAGCTCGTTCTTCTTGTCCTCGGTCTCGGCGACGAGCTTGTCCTCGCTCTGCATGCTGCCCTCGAACTCGAAGTACTGCTCGCGGAGCTCGCTGCTGAGGGAAGCGGTGCCGGCGGAGATGGGGAGGTCGCCCTTGCGGACCTGCTTCTTGACCTTGCGGGTCTTGGGGGCCTTGGCCTCGCCGTTGGCCTTGTCGTCAGTCTCCATGGCGTCCTTCTCCTCGGGGATAGGCTCCTCGATCTCCTGGTCCTCGACGTAGTAGCCCTGCTCGATGTTGAGCACACCGTGGAGGTTCAGACGGGCCTTGAGCTTGCAGATCATGAAGTCGCCCTTCTCGTCGGGCTTGACGCCTTTGACGCTGAAACGGCCGATCCAGGGGTTCATCTTGCCGGGCAGAGATTCGGGCTTGGCGTACTTAGCCTCAAGGTCGAATGGCTGCTTGCGGTAGAAAGTGAGGATCTTGGTGGAGGGAAGAGCGTTGCCCTTGTTGAAAACGGTGAGGGAGGTGTCCTCGTCGGGGATCTCAGGGGACTTCTCCCAGGTGAACTCGATCGGGTGGTGGACAACATCCTGGATGCTGAAGTCACGGACACGGAAGACGGGCGAGAGGATGGCGCAGCAGAAAGCGCAACCACGGGCAATAGCCTCGTCGGCGTTGAGGGTGTAGGAGAGGGTCTTGCCCTGGAAGAAGTCGCCGATGGCCTTCTTGAGGGCGGGGACACGGGAGGCACCACCAACAAGCTCGACGGAGTCGATGTCCTCGGGCTTGAGCTTGGCGTCAGCGAGCGCAGCCTCGATGGGGGAGGTAGCCTTGGTGAGAAGAGGGGCAACAAGCTCCTCGAGCTCCTCTCTCTTCAGGAATCCGTTGACGTCAATGTCGTTCATGACCATCTCGACGTTGATGGGAGCGCTAGCGTTGGCGGAAAGGACCTTCTTCAGCTTCTCGACAGCAGCGGCGACACGGACGCGGGCCTTGTCGTTGGAGTAGATGTCGATCTTGTGCTTGTCCTGCCAGATCTTGCGGAAGTGGTCCATGATGGCCTTGTCGAAGTTGCGGCCACCGAAGTGCCTGTCGGAGGCGGTACCAACGATCTTAAGCTCGCCCTTCTTGAACTCGGCGATCGAGGCAGTGTAGTTGCTGTGGCCGACATCGATGAAGGCGACCCTCCTGGGCTTCTCCTCGGCGCTGGGGAGGTCGAGCTTGGTGATACCCCAGCCAAGGGCGGTAGCGGTGGTCTCGTTGATCAGGCGCAGGACCTTGACGCCAGCGACCTCGGCGGCGTCGAGGATGCACCTCCTCTGCGCATCGGTATACCAGGCGGGGCAAGAGAGGACAAGGTCGTTCACGGGCAGCCTAAGCTCGGCGGAGGCAGTCTGCTTGACCTTGACGAGGAACATGGCAATGAGCTGGGTCGCGGTGAACTCCTGGTCCTTGCCCTGGAACTTGACGCGCGCGCCGATCTGGCCATCCTTCTCAATCAGAGGCACGGAGAGGAACTGCTTCTCGGCCTCGACATCGGGATCACTTAATGAGCGGCCGGCGAGGCGGGAGAGCGAGCCGACGGTGTTCTTGAGGTTGGAGACCTCGAGCGACTTGGCGGCCTCACCGAGGAATCTGCACTTGGGGCCGAAGCCAACAAGGGAACTGTGAGAGGGATTGTCAGCATCCGGTCCGTACCTGATCGACAACTTGCATGGGCGCAGGATGTAACTTACGGTGTAGCGCGGTTGGAAACCTCGTTGGTGACGACGTCGACACCCTTGTTCCGGGCGACAGCCTGTTGTCCAGCGTCAGCGCGTGTCCTCCTTGCTCTTTACAGCGTGACTCCGAATGCTTACGATCACCGCATTTTGTGTGCCAAAGTCCAGGCCAACGACCGACATTTTCTGAGCGACTTTCGAGTGTTTGCAAGGATTCGCGCGGGATTGTCTGCTCTTGCAGTGCGCGGCGGAGTGGTGGAAGGTGGTGGTGAGTGGTGGTGGGAGGGTGGGGGAGTATGGTGGGCGATGGGGCGGTGATGAGGTGGTCAAAACTTTTGTTGCGGTCGACGGGGCGGTGGTGGGGTGTGAGTGACGGCACAGCGGCGTGTGCGAGCGTTGGCGCAAGTCTGCCCTGTGCGAGCCGTGCAGGCACTGAAAGTTTCTGAGGATGGCGAACCGCCGCGAACATTCGGGAAGCTGCGCAAGGGAAGGTGGCCCGCGGTTGGGCTGAGCCGCCGCGCTGGCCGCCACGCTGCATGCGTGCCCATGCGAGGTGTGAGGTCAGGTCATGATTGATGCGGCTGGACCTGGTTCTTCGCAAACAGCGTGACAAGGCAGCACAGTCAATACGTTATGTTTTTTCAATGCTACATGTCCAATCGGCGGCAGTATCGCGCTTTTGCGCCCAGGCTATGTATCAAACAGGGTATCGTCACTTAAATCATCCCGTCCCATCCCAGCCATTCAAAGAAAACCCCATTCCAAATGCACGCAATCATCCAAGTGATTTTGATTGCCGCCGGTAAAGCTGACAGACCCAAACGCCGACGCAATGCTATCCCTTTCCTTTTCCAATGCGACAAGATCCGATAACCCAAAGAAATAAGAAGCGCGTCAAACCCCAAAGTTGTACAAAGAAGCAGACATCCTATCGCAGCTTCTCCACGACTCTCATGACGGAGATGCTGAACGTCGCCAACCAGGCCACGAGACTGATGACCAGCACGCCGCCCAACGCTTTTTGCTTGTAGCAAATGCCCGGGTTGTCGGGACATGTCGCGGGGATACGGATGGTTTCAGACCCGGCGATAGAGTAGCGCTCGTCGTAGCATGCCCATCGTCGATCGAACAAGGCATCAAACGCTAGGGACAAATTCGAGGCAGAGAAGACGATGAAATATAGATCACATAGAAGGAGTGAGGTCTTAGCCACAGCAGATCGAAGACCGAGGCTGCAGAGTCGTTAGCCTAGACTTGTAAGTGAAGCGATCGGGAAGTCGATATGAAACTTACGGTCTGCTCATGTATTCGTCCCAAGTCACGTAAAGCACGTACGGGATCGCAACAGAGCCAACGACGATTGCCATGTACGTTGAAGCACGAGCTGCACATTGATTGTCTGGATCCCGATCTGTGTTCACTCGACGAATGTTTTCGTACAATGTCGCTGAAAGACCTAAAGATGCGCCGGAAAATGCCAGTACAACGATTCGGAAGAGCAATGGCACAAAAGGATTCTTGAGCAACAACCTCTGCAAAGCTTGTCAGTGATGTTCAGGAATGTAGTCGAGACCAGATGACAACGTGTAGAACAGTGCCAGAGCAAAAGGGAAAACAAAAAGGCAAAAGATCAACGATGCAGCTTCTGTGGATCGAACACAGTACCTCCAGATACCGCACAGAATGCTTATTTTGACATGAAGTGTTACTTCAGTCTGGCGCTCTCCCATGTGAGCTAAAGCTGCTAGATCGATGATGGTGGGAAGCCGGCGGACGATTATGTGCCTTGTGCGCCAAGCGCTCCACTTCTGCGCTGATCGTTCCGCTGCAGCATCGCCGACGCTCACCGGCGGATGCGACGGTAAAGCACGGTCGCGGCAGACCCGCCGTGCTCGTCGCAATGCATTGGGACCAAGGCAATAGGAAGGGCTTGGGGCAAAGCCGCCAGTATGACTTACCCAGAAGAGCCGGACTGTTCGTTCTCTCTTTTCAGGGCTCAGGAGCCAGAACCCCTTCAATTCCTCCTGCTTGTCCGCCAATGCCTCGTCCTCTTCTTCCCAGCCTCGAACGGTAATAGGGACATTCTCCTCCATCCACTCAGGGCTCATGAGTCTCGCTCCTTGCTCGTGCCAGGGCGGATGGGGCCCGCTCTGCATGAAGGGTATCCATCTTGTCTGGTGGTCGGCAATGGGCGCGCTCATCAAAGGAGGCTCGGCGGATCGGATGTGGTCCCATTTGCGCCCGGGCTTGTAGTGTGACGGTGGCGGTCGATAGTGTCGCGTGTTCGGTCGCGCAGGCGGTGGGATGAGGGTGTCGCCCTCGTCGGACGAGATGTGCACCCACGGAGGGATCGAGCCTGGGATGTGCGGGTCGCGCCCGACCTCGTCGTCTTCGGCGGCCGGGACAGCAGAGGAGCGGTTCATGCTGCTTGTTGTGAGCGACTCGCCTCGCTGCGCCATCTCCGGCATGGCTGCGCTGCACTCGAGAGAGGAGTTCAGCGGAG
This sequence comes from Cladosporium halotolerans, assembly GCF_011745625.1. NCBI lineage: Eukaryota > Fungi > Ascomycota > Dothideomycetes > Cladosporiales > Cladosporiaceae > Cladosporium > Cladosporium halotolerans. The sequence goes on along the minus strand of NW_027191468.1, from coordinate 263,767 downwards.
AGGGAGGCGCGGAGGCTGCGGTGGCGGCGCAGAACTGGCGCTGTTGGAGCGGGCGAGGGATGCCTGTCAACCGGCTGGCTGGTGCTGGCTGGCGGGCTCTTGACTTCCGGCGCACGCGGATCCTGTGGCTGAAGCCGGTTGTGGGGGTGAACAGCGCTGCAGATGAGCTAGGATCTCGATGACGTCCCGAGTCGCAGGGCCGCAGAGCCGCATCAACCTTGCGCTGTTCGTCGATCACGGGTCTTGAAACGTAGGCATGTGGTTTTGGACTTGTGCCCTTCTTTGCTTCAGACACTGCTGTTGTGCAGACGTTCAGACGCATGTGTCGATCAATGTCACCTGGTCGCTCGGTTGTCTTAAAGCCCCGTGCTTAACAGAATTACAGAATGTTCTAAGCTTCGATGGTGAAAGTAAGATATCGACACGAATGAAGAGAAAAGCTGATGTAGGCTGAAGTAGTTTTAGTAAGCGCTCAGTCTTTCAATGTACTATATAGTAGAGCTTTCTACTACACGAATGACAGTAGTGAGCCCAAGCCACTATCCGAGTATAACAACACTAACGTCTTGTGGAGAAGGGACACTATTTCTATGGGATCGTTCATTGCGAGATGGCCAGTAAACTCTAGATTGATAAGCTACTTAGTATCATCAAACAACCGAAGAAAAGTTTCCATCCCATTACTCCAACCCGCGTTTATTATATCTTCAGGAGGATATTCATCATCATAATACTCTTCCTCATCATCCGAATTGAGTTCCGGTCTGGCAGCTAGCCTGGCAGCGCGAGCCTCCTGGCTTGAGATAATTGCCCTTGGGTCCGCACCAGCTTCTACACATAACCTCGCAGCTTCAATGTCGCCGGTATGGATTATCAACTTTAGCGCGCTATCGGGATTAGCACCAGCATCTAGCAAAGGACCGAGAGCTGGTAAGAACGGATCGACGCCCCACCTCCCTACGATTTGGTCAAGACCTCTCGGATGCGCACCCCTTTTCAGTAAATGTTTAAAAGCGGCAAGGTTCTGGTAGTAGATGGCGCAGTTGAGAGGGGTGCCCGCGTCGATGGAGTCGATCGTTCGGCGCAAATCTTCGCTATTGGCTTCAATGTCCATGTGGTGCTTATCCAGGAGATGATCGATCATAGCGATGGATTTTTCGGGGTCCGGACATTTACCCGCGCGGTGGAGGGCCATGCTGCGATGAGGGTCCGCGCCGCGGGATACGAGGTGGTCGAACAGCTCTATATCCCCTGCCGCGGCGATATTGTTGAGGACCTTTAGCGAGTAGTCGCGCATGTCACCAAGTCGGCGAATGGGATAATTGTCGTCTCGGGTGTCATCCGTGCGACTCGGGTCCGCACCGTGGTCCATCAGCCAGTCAAGGGCTTCCCGGTCATGCGCAAAATCCCTGGAGAACTCTGAGTCCGGCTACTTCCATGTTAAATGCGTCGACGATGTGTACTTACTGGAGCATCTTATGGCCCTCGGCTTTCACGTCGTAGCCGAATTCGATGAGAAGCTTGACCATATCCAGAGAGGGTGGCGGTATCACCCGTAGATATCTCTCGTAGTCAGCGCCGTGCTCAAGCAAACATCGCATGAGTGGCAAGTCGGATGATTCGGTGAGGCTGCATCTGGTCGCGTCCTTGTCGTCCAATGGTCTTGTGGCAAACAGTAGACGCACGCGCGCAACGTCGTTCGCCTTGCACGCTGCTTCAAGCTCGCGCTGATCGACGCTCATGGTCGAGCTAAGGTATGTCAAGCTAGGGGCGATGGAACTAGAAAGCCTCTTCGCCAGCGGATGAATGCTACATGTTGAAAAGTGGAGGAATTGGAGAGCTTTATGCAGTCGCCTCCCTCGCAACTCAGCACTCGTGGGTTGAGGACTGTCGCAGGCTAAAGCATCTTGGGGATCTTACTCGAGAACTGCAAATTTCGCTTGCTAAGAAACGAGATGTATCAGCCCAGTTTATCCAGCCGCGGACTTTGACAGACATATCCAGTTTACGGCCTTCCAAGTTGAGCACAATCCAATTTTGCGCACGGGTGCGACAAGGACTGGCGTGTAGTCTACCTCGTGGGGCCATCAGCTGCTCGACACGTGGTCAATATTGTCGAGGCATCAGTTTTGGAGCCTAGCCCAGACCAGGCTCCATCGCTGAGTTTTGGCGAGGTGTTGAACATCGGCCTACATACCTAGCCTGTTACCGTTGATCCAGGGCAGTGCCAGATAAAGTTTAGGGCGAGGGTAAGTAGGGTTGGGGTTATCAGGGTTGTCGTGCTTGGGGCTTGCGTCTTATGGTCTGCTGTTCTTGAAACACAGGCAATTCGCTTGGTAAATGACAAATGGTAAAGACAGCGGCCATGGAATCACAGTCATTTCTAGACTTTTCGAGAACAATGAAAGATTGCGAGCGCAAAGTTGTTCGCGTACAATGGTTTCGGAGCCCGGCAGTGCAGATACATGTGGTGTCCGGCTTCCCCAAATATGCCCTTCTGATGAAAAGGCACAAGATACACCGAACCATGATATTGGAGGGTAACGTTACGAATGAAGTCGTCTGTGAATTATTGCACAACACAGGCACCCGGAAGATTCGACTTCGATATGGAGTTAATTCAAATGCTTTCATTCAGGAACTCCCGCACGCCATGCTTTGCCAACCACAACCCAGCTCAGCCTGTGAGTGTTGTACAGACAATTTCGCTAATCCTTTCAGCAAAATGATAACGCCAAAACCATGTCACCCTCATCTATTCATCCTCAGTCTCCTCCACCCGGGCTGCCAGATTGCGCTGCTGCGCTTGCACGTTGCCATCCTTCGGGATTGGCTCGGCACCCGTCGCAGACGAGGTGACCGGCTTCGAGATCTCAGGCTCCTCGCTGGCGCTTGAGCTTGAAGACGGCGGATCGGCTGGCTTCTCGGTCGTCGCTGCAGCCGGCTGCTTCGATTTGTCCTTCTTCACAAAAGTCCCGTTCGCCTTGGCCTCGCGTCTAGCCTTCTTCTTCTGACGCTCTTCCTTCTTACGCTGTTTGACGGCAGCCTCATCCTCGTGCCAGGCCCACAGCGGCTTGAAAGAGTCGAAGAAGCCAACGTCCTCGAAAAGGTTCGGATAAAGCCAGAAACCAGGTGGTGTGACGAACATAGTGACAAGGAAGAGAATTAGACGGAAGATAGCCATGGCGAAGAAGAGTCCGAGGAGGCCGAGCAGGCCCATAGAAAGGTACCAGACACCGAGGCGGAGGTGGTATGGCCAAAGCGGGAAGAACACTACAGCGAGAATCACACCGAGAGCTCCCGCAGCATAGAGCTTGTTCTTCCACTGAGGACCTTCGTAGAGGAAGACGTAGTAGTAATCATCTCGTGCCTCCTGTTGCGGCTCGACCTTCACTGTCCAGAGGCCCTTCACGCGCTTCTTCTTTCCGTGGTTGTGGCCCTGGTGCGGATCGACCTTTGACACTCGAAGAGCGAGCATGCTCAGAGGTAACGTTTTCAAGGTGTTCTCGGCTGTGACTCGATCCTTGACCTCAGGCAGGATCGGGTTCTTCTTCCTTGCCTTCTCATATGCTGGCGAATGCAGCGCCCGGATTGCGCGCTTGACCTTGAACATGTCCTTCCTCTGATCGTTGAAAATGCACGTCCGCAGCTTCAGGTCCTGACTCCTAAGGAACTTCGCGACCGCGATGCCCTCAGGCTTGGGCGGGCCCGGCGCGATGGGCACCTGTTTGCCCGGCTGCGCTCCCTGTTGCTGCTGCTGACGCATCTGTTGTTGCTGCATGGCCTGTGCCTTCAAACGCTCGACGTACTGAGGGACTGTGAGACCAGCTTTCTCGGCCTCGGCGGCGATTTGGGCTTGCATCTGGCGGACTTGCTCAGGAGAGGGCTGCTGACCCTGTTGTTGCTGCATGGCCAGTGCCTTCTGGCGCTCAATGAACTGTGGTACCGTCATGCCGGCTTTCTCGGCCTCGGCGGCGATGCGAGCCTGCACTGCGCGGATCTGCTCAGGAGTGGGCTGCTGCCCCGGCTGCATTCCAGGCGGGAAGGGCCCGGCGCCAGGTGGTGGTGACGGTCTGCCGGATTGTGCGCCGGGCGGAGGCTGTTGTTGCGCCATGGCGGGATGTGTGCGATGGTCTGGCCAGGTAGACGTGGTTACAGGACCCGTGTTGTCGCAAGGGGTGGTGTTTCCAGATCACACCCAAAAGTTCCAGCGGCTGCTCCTGCGCCAAAGCGAACGACGTTGCCTTAACGCCGGCGGCCAACACGTCAAGGGTCCCGCGGCGGGCTTGCGGCCAGCGACGCTCGCCTCGATGCGCGCGCCTTGGCGGCGGGAGGACTTCCGCTTCCCGCTCCGCACAAATCTCGCTCCAAAAAGCTCGCTTCACGAGCGCAGACTTTCGTTCTTGCACCACCACCTCACTTCCCGACAAACAAATCGATTAAGGTAGACCACCTTACGCCCTAGCCATGCGTAAGTATCACCTCTTCGATCCATGGCTGCTCAGCTCCGGCTGAAGCTCGCTGCTCTTGCGACACGTCAATACTGATACCGCAAAGCTCCCAAGTTCGACCCCAACGAGGAGAAGATCATTCACCTCCGTGCCACCGGAGGTGAGGTCGGTGCCTCTTCCGCTCTTGCCCCCAAGATCGGTCCTCTTGGTCTCTCCCCCAAGAAGGTCGGTGAAGATATCGCCAAGGCCACCGGTGACTGGGTACGTTTGACAATCCGCCAATGCGCAAAGCCGCGCGCTCGCAGCCAGCCAGATGTCTAACAACCTCACAGAAGGGTCTCCGCGTCACCGTCCGCCTGACCATCAAGAACCGTCAGGCCGCCGTCTCGGTCGTTCCCTCCGCCTCTTCCCTGGTCATCAAGGCCCTCAAGGAGCCCCCTCGTGACCGCAAGAAGGAGAAGAACATCAAGCACACCAAGTCCATCCCTCTTGACGAGATCATCGACATTGCCCGCACCATGCGCTACAAGTCCATGGCCAAGACTCTTGAGGGCACCGTCCTCGAGATCCTCGGCACTGCTTTCTCCACCGGCTGCCAGGTCGACGGCCGCAGCCCCAAGAGCATCTCTGACGACATCCACTCTGGCGAGATTGAGAGTGAGTTTTGCCGGATCAGCTGCTCGAAAGACAGCATGCTAACAATTTCACAGTTCCCCAGGAGTAAATATTACGCGCCACACGAGATCCAATGCAATAGCCGTTTCGAAGGTGTAACAACCCGAGAAGATTTCACGATACCCGCATTTCAGGAGTCCGGCGTTCAAACAGTAGACGGACTACTTGTCATTGGTTAGCTGTACAGCTGTAACAAGCCAGTCAGCTTTCAGTCATCCCGTTCTTCCTCACCGTCCCATGTCTTCATCAGCTTCAGCTTATCCCCGGGAAGCTACCCATCCTCATCAATTTCCTTGCCAACTTTGCCAACACTCTGGGCCCGACCTTCTCTACCTTGTCGCAGCCCTATTTTGGTGCAAAGGAGATTCATCCTTTGGAAAGACCTCTTACTCACCGCGGTAGCCTGTATGTGGTTGCAGTGGTCCATAGATTCAGGCCTAAATCCCTTCAGTAGAGTGATGTGTTCTGTGACATGATATAATATCAATCCAATTCTACCAAATCATATCCATCTATATTCAATTATCAAATTATGCTCCTTGCTTCGCTCTCCCCCAGTATATCCTACTTTGATGGTCTTATAACCCGCTAATTCCAAGCTTCATCGATGCATACTGACAAACATAGATAGATCAAGCGCGCAGAGCTTTACATGTCTCATCTACATGTAGCGACAGTCCCTTCTGCTCGTCATATCTGCCGTGCCAGCGGCCGTAGAGATGAGAGGAGAGCTCGCAATCGACACCAGCACCAACCCAACTCCAAAAGAACACGCGGGTTCCTCGCTGATAATTTACATCCCACAACGATTGATCGCCCCATAGTCATGACGATGGAGGCAGTATTCCCAGCTGAGCATCGCAAACAAAAGCTCCGTGGTACTCCAGGCCCGCCTTGAATCACCTACGTCCAAACAAACGTACCAAGACTCGCTCTCAGCAGCTTAATATCCCCAACGGCCGTACCCTCTCCCTCCAAATCGTCGCCTCGGCCGCCTTCGTCCGCCGAATCTCAGTTGATACAGCAGCGGATCCTCGATGTCTTCGTAGTCGTCGAAATAATCGTCATCGTACACGTCGTCCAAGATGTCGTACGGGTCAAGGTAGCGTGAACCGCGACCCCGGCCGTACCCGTAGCCGTACGGCATGTCGAGCAGATCGCGGCGTGACAGCCTGTTGCGAGGCCTCATGCCCATCCCTAAGTAGCTGTAGGGATCTACGCCTAGGCTGCCACCGCCCATGCCCATGCCTAGGAGGTCGTAGGGAGAGCCATACATTGAGTTGAGAGGGAGGGGTTTGTTAAGGTGGCTGGGTTGAGGGTGATTTTGAGACGGTTATAAGAGACACACCTAGACCGTGGCCGTAACTACCACCGGAGAAAGGGGCACTCGTGGTGAGCGCGAGGGCGTACGGATCCATACTCTGAATGCTGGAAGTATCGTTGCCGCTCAGTGCAAGAGGAATATGTGAGTGTCGTCAAGTGGTGAATGAAGGCTGATGAGTGCTTTGAGTAGCTATGCTTCTGCGATGAAGAGCAAGCCATCAATAACTTGAGAAGTTTGAGCTCTATATGTTCGTCCTGGGTCCCACACCTACTGAACCGGTGGTACCGGATTGCCTTTACTGCCATCGGGCGCTCGAATGGGCTTGCTCCCGTGGTCCCCGGCAAGGCCTACCTTGTGATGGTTTGCGCGACTGACAGACGTCGACGTTGAGCAAACATCCGCCCGGAAGCATGCATAGCGAACCGGTTCGTTCACGTTTGCCTTCGAAGGGATCATCGGCGTGGCGGTTCGAGGAGGGGTCTAGCAAACAATTCGCCACGCCGTTACAGACGGCGAACGGCTGCTTGCTGTGCCCCTGGCATGTGCTGCGTGCAACAATTTAACGGGACCCTTTCCCCGGTCGCACGGGATGCTGGAGATGATCTGATGGCCCCAGTGATGATTCAGGGCCATCATGTGATATGGACGTGAGGTTGACGTGAGGTGAGATGGGTCAAATCGACAGGAGGCTGGAAGTGCTTGGAGCTTGTCTGGCGACGCGACGCGCTGGCGCATGCTCTAGCTCCGTAGGGCAGAAGGCCACCGTGGACATTTACGATGCTGCATTTTCGATGGTAGCTTCGTGCGGAATCCACAACGCGTGACGCTTGTCATAATTATCCCTGCAAAAATTAAAGAATTCCCCCCCCTTCAGCAGCGCATGTATGTCGTGTATGTCATGCAGGAACATCCAGGTCGCGTGAGATGCTCGAGAGATGCTCGACCCGAAGCGGAATAGCGCGTCAAAGCGCCGAAGGCTGGCGGACTTTGAACGTCTTCGAAAATCGAAGCCACCTCCTCCGCCCGTCTTGCCCTACGCCATCACAGCGATCAATTGACGATTCACAAACGACGCATACTCATTCAGCACCTCTTGAAATTTCAGCACTTTTCAGCACTCGCGACCACGCACAGCACCTTTCGCACCGCATCCGCTCCAACACACCGAGCCGGTACTGCTACAACCCAACCCACCTCCTACAATGGCACCTTCGACTTTCGCTTCTGCCGCCGCTGGCAGCAATAACCAAAACAACCAACCACGAGACGGTGGTTCGGAATGGTATGTCCAGGTATCCACCCGGCTAGCGAGCCTCACTTCATGCGCCGTGCCACTTCCATCTCGGCTCGGCGCACGAGTGCACATTCGACGCATCGGAAGCTAACACCAACGCGAATAGGGCGCGCAGACCTAACGGTGCGACCCAGACCTTCCGCCGAACCTCGAACGCTGTTACCACGCCCGCCGCCGCACCCCAGAACATCGAGACCAACCCCACTTCCGCCGCGTCTTCACAACCCCCGCGCTACGTCCCGCCACACCGTAACGGAACTGTGACCGACCCGCGCTACTCGAAGAACCAACTCCTTGACCTGTACAGACTACAGCAAAGTGTTGACGAAGGCGTGCAGGATGATCTTCAGAGCTTGTACGTTGGTGGTTGGCAGCCGAACGCTGCGAACGCTGCGAACGGTGCAGGCTGGGGCAGGAACGATGCAAGCAGGGAGCAGCCGCCCGGGCCTGATGTCTGTTGGGACGATGATGGGAGCTTCGAACCGTTGTCCTTGACCGAAATGGATGACGAAGAAAGAGAGGTATGTTTAAAGGGTTCCTATGCGACAGGATAACCATATCGAGGTTGGACTAACACTCGACTAGCTCTTCACCACCTCGGTTAATACTCCGCTCAAGCCGCCGGTTCAGACGAAGGACAGCCAGCAGACGAACGGGGTTCTTGGGCGCAAGATGTCCGTCAACTCTCCTGGCGGCTTCAACTTACAGTCCCCGGGCAACGTACGTGGACCTTCCCGTCGTCAGACAGGCGACTCGTATCCGTTCCCGAACTCTGTCACCTCTCCGAATCCGCGGGACGAGCAGCGTGCTCCGTCTCCTCCGCCATCTCTACTTCGCCGTAGGACGGACTTGAAAGATGCCAGCAAGGCCGATGATTCGGGCGAAGAGAAAGGCGCGACCACCCCTTCTGGCACGGTGAAGCGCAATCCTATTGGCCCGCTGGGTGGCGCTGGATTCGGCGTCCCGACCTCACCCTGGTCTCAAGCTCCCCAAAGTGCTGGATTCTCGCCGATGGGATCTTTTGGTAACTTCGGCTTGGGTAGCTCGGGTCAAGGCACGCCTGGCGAGAAGCGCGCGGGCCTCGGAAGTGGAAGGGCGGAAAGCAGGTTTAAAAATCTCCTGCAGAAGGACAGTACCGAGGACATGAATGCGAAGACCCTGGAAAGCAAGGCCAGTATCTCCAGCTTGCCCAAGGTCAACGAGAACGAGTCCTGGAGGCCGCTGGATCGCTCTGAGGTTGGAGCTGCCACTCTAGAGGAAGCAGACGAGGACGATGGTGTCCCTTCTGGAAGCGCAGCTTTGGCCGGTGGCTCTGACATGTCTCCGCCAAGCACGCGCCAAGCCATGCGCGGCTATGACACACCTAGCCGGTCCAACACTCGCGACGACTTCGGATTCGGCGCCTTTGGCATGACCTCCGACAACGCTGGCGGATTTGGCTCTGGATTCTTGCAATCAAACCAACAGACACCTGGACGCCCCGGCCTACAAATGGGAGGCCACGATCCGCAGAGCCCTACCGATACGAACCCCTACAAGTCCCCGGAACAACTTGGTGGCGAGCATCTTCGGGAAGGCCTTGAGCAAGGGACTCCTGATATTCCAAGCGCACCACTCCCTGGGCTTGGATTTGGCGGGGACTCGATGCACCAGGGCGGAGGCCTTGGTGGTCTCGGTGCGCTGCCTAACCTAGGTCGCCACGTCGGATCACAGGGTCCTGGAAGTGATGACCGCAGCCAGACCAGCAGTGTTGGTCCCAACCGCGGTTTTACTGGCCTGGGAGGTCTCGGACAGTTCGGTGGTGGATGGCCCACTAGCCAGCCAGGCCTCGGAACCCCTGGCCGTCAAACTGCAGGACTTTCTGGCGGATTCGGAGGTGGCATGCTTGGAAACGCGCTGGGTGACCTGAACTCTCCTAGCCTTGCCGGTCTGGGCGGTAACACTATGAGTCCGCACGTTGGCTCCGGCTTTGGCGGGAGCAGGATGGCAAGCATGTTTCCCCAGGCCATGCAAGACCAGATGAGGCAAGGCGAGCAGCAAGATGATAGGTCTGCCCAGACGCCCTTCGCAGGACTTGGCAACATGGAAGGAGACAACCCATTCCAAGGACAAGGCTTTGGTGCCCACGAAGGTGATCTCCAAGACCAGCTGGGCGGTCAAGGTCAACACCAACAGCCAGGCAGCTCTGCCTCGAACCAACCTCCTCCGCCTCAGCAGCGCACCATGGTCATGCCCGACAGGATGCGCTGGATCTACCGTGACCCGCAAGGTCAGACTCAGGGCCCATGGTCCGGTCTTGAGATGCACGACTGGTACAAGGCCGGCTTCTTCTCCCCGGAGCTCTTGGTGAAGAAGGCCGAAGACGCGGACTACGAGCCGCTTGCCCAGCTCATCCGTCGCATCGGAAACTCCAGAGAGCCCTTCCTTGTTCCGCAGATCGGAATCCCTCACGGTCAAACCACTGCTTCGCCGCCTGGACCTTGGGCTGCGAGCGCGCCTCCAGCTGCAGCCCCTCCTACTGGCGGTGCACAGCCGCCATTCGCGTCCAGCTTTCCTTCATTTGGCACAACCCTAACGGCCGACCAGCAGAATGCCCTCGAGCGTAGAAAGCAAGAGGAGCAATATCTAATGGCGCGCCAGAAGGAGCACCTTGCCCAGGCACAGATCGCACACCGCATGCAACACCTGCAGGGCCCTCACCAGGGCTTTGCTCCCGGCGGACCATCCCAGGGTCAGCTGCATCGTCACTCGAGCGCTCAGAGCTTGCACTCGCAGCCTAGCTTCGGCTCCATTGCAAGCCCTGGCGCATTCCAGTCTAGCCTGAGCACAGGACCCGCTTCTGGACAACCTACTGGCTTCTTTGACAACTCCTTTCGCAACCCCCAGGGTGGTCTGGGCGCGGTAGGTGCTGGCGTGGACTCTCTGGGCCACATCACCGAGGAGGAGATTCCTAGCATCATGAACAGGCTCAACCTGGGCAACCGCTCTGGACAGCCGAATCAGTTTGGCGCCCCCGGCCAGCCATTCTCCCAGCAGCAGCAACAGCAGGCGCAGCAGCAGGATGCACATGCTCAGCAGGTTCAGCAGATGCTCCAGGACCGTGCCAGGTTGAACGAAGAGCAGGCCAGACAGGATGCTACGGAGAAGGACCAGCCTGCTCAAGCGGCTTCCAACGAACGCCTCGAGGAGTTCCAGCAGCTCCAAGGCACTATCGGCAAACAGCAGCAGCAGAAACAGCCGCAGGCGCAAGAACAGCCTACCAAGCCCGATTCTACTGACACTGAGAGTAGCATCGGATCTCCAGTCGCCGCGCCGGCGGAGCAGGCGCAGACCAAGGAGCCCCTCACCTTGACCGAGCAAGTCCAGAAGGCGGCTTCTGCGAAGCAGTCGCCCGCCCCAACTCAGCAGGCATGGGCTAAGGTCGATACCGGCATCCCGCAGGCCTTCCCTCCCGCGCCTTCTCAATCTCCTCTCCCGGCGCCCGCCGCTCAGAGGACCAGCAGGCAGACTGTGGCCGACCACCTGAACGCTGAGTCCCGTTCTAGATCTCAGACTCCGAGCACGGAGACTCCGACAACTGTCGCTCCGTGGGCTAAGGAGCCCGCCGGCCCCCCGAAGGGCCCCTCTCTCAAGGAGATCCAGGAGGCCGAGGCCAAGAAGGCTGCTGAGCAGGAGGAACTCGCCGCCGCTGCTCGTCGCGCCGCGCTTCAGAAGGAGCTGGAGGCTCAGAGTGCTGCCGCCGCCGCCCCGCCGGCTCCTGGCCTTCCCTCATCGTCCACTTGGGCCGCTACGAGCGCTTCTCCTGTTCCCTCTGGCGCCAGCGCTTGGGCTAAGGCTGCTCAGCCGAAGCCGGCTGCCACTGCTGCCAAGAGCATGGCTCAGATTCAGAAGGAGGAAGAGGCCCGCAAGAGGCGTGTCGCTGCCGCCGCGGCTCAGGCCCAGGCTGTTGCTATGGCCAGCGTTCCCAGCCCTGCCGGCGGCAAGAGCTACGCCAACCTCGCTGGAAAGGTCATGTCTCCGGCCGCACCGCCGCCCACCGCTCCCGGTGGCAGCGCCTGGACTACCGTCGGTGCTGGTGGCAAGACCAAGCCTCCCGCCGCGCCGTCTCCTGCTGCGCCCGCCCGTACCCCGAGTGCCAGCGTGATGCCGCCCGCTCAGCCTAGCATTGCCGCGGCTGTCAAGAAGGCGCCTTCCAGGAGCGCCACCATGACCGGCTCCGGCGCCGTCAACGCCCAAGAGGAGTTCAGGAAGTGGGCCATCAACGAGCTCCGCCCCGACCTCAACCCGGGCATCTCAGGTACGTTCTCACCAAAAAGAAAAATCAAAGTATCCCGAGCAACATGCTAACACGCTCACCAGCCGAGCAATTCGTCTCCGACCTCATCTTCTTCCCCGCCGAAGCCGAGCTCATCACCGAAGCCGTCCACGGCAGCAGCAGCACGATCGACTCGCGCCACTTCGCCGAGGAGTTCATCCGCCGCAAGAAGCTCGCCGACAAGGGCCTCGTCGACACCTCCACGCCGCCCAAGAGCGGCAGCCCCGCCAACGCGGCCGGCGGCTCCGCCGGCGGCTGGAGCGAGGTCGCGAAGAAGGGCCCCGCGAAGCCCGAGACGCCCAAGGACGACGCCGCCAACGGCAACTTCAGGGTCGTCGCGCCGAAGAAGAAGGGCGGCAAGAAATAGGACTTCCGCGTGTTGGATGTTGGGTAGGGTTGTCGTACTTCTTGTGTCCGTGTCTGTGTGTACAGTATTTTTCGATGGGCAATGGAAGTGAGTGTACGATTCGCGGTGTATAGCTGTAGGAGTGTACAAATAAACGATCGCTGCATTGTTCTTCCTGTCCGTTTGCAAGTTATAGACGATCCGCCTCGAACGGCTGGAGTTCTCGCCAGGAGCGCGACGAGTCTCTTTCCCCCGCTCGTGACTCTGGAAAAGAGGTTGCTGGAGCCATGACGAATGCGCATTATAATGCTTCACCGACACATCAGCGGTAAGGGTGATGCACGACGTGATCGTAGAAATGCCATTGGTGCAAATACAAAAAGATGGTATCATTCATTCGACTCGAAAACTCTCCCCCGCCAGCTCCCCTCGCAAAACAGCTATTTAAATACTTTCACACTTCCGCTCCGGACAGCCTTTCACTTCCGCTTTCATTTCCGAGCGCACAGCGCACGCAAGATTTGGCATTTTGCTTTTTCATAATTCCGAGCTTCAAAACATTCCGATTCAGACGCAGCAGCATCTACTGGCCCGAGCTCCTCGTGCTCCTCTTGTTGGCCTCCTCCTTGGTCTTCTCCGTGCCGCTCGCGACGGCCTCGGCGACCTGCTCCTTGGTCTGCTTGGCCTTGGCCTGGGCCTTCTCAGCGTTGGCCTTGACTTGGTCCTTGGAGGGAGCCGCGGCGGCGCCGCCGCTGAAGAGGCCGACGAGGACGAGGAGGAGGGTGACGACGCCGACAGCGATGCCGGCGGCGACCTCGGGGACGAACTTGATGGCCTCGATGGGGTCGCGCTGGGCGATGGCGGCGAACAGGTTGACCTTCTCCTTGGCGTAGGCGACGGGGTCGTCCATGAAGGTCATGTCGAGCGGGGACTTGGGCTTGTCGGCCTCGTCTTTCTTGGGCTTCTCGGCCTCCTCCTGTTCCTTCTCGACGGCCTTCTTGACCTCGAAGGTGGACTGGGCGAGGGCCTCGGCGTCGGAGACGGAGTGGCCGATGTAGATGTTGTCGAAGAGGATGTCGTTCTGCATGGTCCAGATTTCGAAGCCGATCTGTGAGGATGAAATGTCAGCGTTGTGTCAATCGTGGAAAATCGTAGGTTTCACTTACACCGCCCATGGGCTCAAGGTTGGCCGGGGTCTTGTCCTCGAAGTAATCCGGGTTGGCGATCTTGCGCGGGGCCCAGACGCCCTTGTAGGCAGGATTGTCGACGAGCGGGGCAGTCCACTTGCCCTTGAAGGCCGGGTTCTGCTTCATGGGCTTGGTCCAGGGGCCACAGCCAGAGGCCTCGTCGCAGTTGGGGTTGCGGACGAGAGGCGCATCCCAGTCACCGTCCTCCTCGTCGTCCCAGTCCTCAGGCTTCTCGGCCTCGGGGTCGGGGATCATCTCAGGCTCGTCGTCCAGCCAGTCGGCGGGCTTCTCGGCGTCCTCGTCGACGATCTCGAAGGGAGCGTCCTCGTCCCAGTCCTCCGGCTTGGTCGCGTCGGGGTCGGCGATCTTGGCCTCCTCGACCCAGTCGGCGGGCTTGGAGTCCTTGGGGTCGTCGATCTCCTCAGGCGGGTTGACGGCGGGGAGGAAGTCCTCGAGGAGAGAGCCCTCGCGGACCTGCTCGCCGTCGACCTTGATCTGGTAGGTCTGGTCGGGCTTGATGATGAGGGTGTAGAGGGAAGACTGCTTGGTGATGCGAGCCATGGGGGTGTTCTTGAGGTGCTTCTCCTCGTACTCGCCGGTCTTGGGGTTCTTGTGGCGGAAGATGAAGTGGACCTTGTTGGTGGAGCCGCACTTGTCGGGGCCGAACATGATGATGTAGGGGGAGGCGTTGGAGAACTCCTCGGCGTGGAGGGCCTTGTTGTCCTGGAGGAGCTTCATGTAGGCACCACCGCACTCGAGGCCGGCCTGGAGCTTGACCTCGTACTGCACGACGAGCGTGTCATCCTTGTTGGTGATGGGCTTGTCGAACTTGGAGGAAATGGCGTGGTGGGCCGCCTTGTCCTTGAGGACGAGACCCTTGTCGCCCTCGATGCCGCGGAGCACGGTGGGCTCCTCGACGGACCACTTGCCATTGTAGGTCCACTCCTCCTCAGTACCCTCCTTCTTCGCGTGCGAGACCTTCCACCTGGATTCCCAGTCGTCGGTGAACTGCTCAAGGAAGGGAGCCTTGAGGTTTGTGGGCTGGTGGGAGACATTAGCATTGGCTTTTACTTAGACCAACAGCGGCGAGACTCACGGTGAAGGTGGGCTTCTCGACAGCAGAAGAGGTCACAGACTCGACGGCGGAGGCGACGGAGCTCGAGGCCTCGGCAGCGGAGTCGTCAATGTCGTCCAGGACATCCTTGGACTGCCCGACGGCGGCCAGGGCACCGAAAGCAAGAAGCGAAGCGGCACGCATGGTGGGCGGTGTGTGTGCAGCGAGGAGACACTCGGGCTGCTTTGTGGGAGGGAGGTGTCGGTGGTGGAGTGCTTGGTGAAGAGGACAGTTTGCCCGGCGCGTGGACGGCCTTCGTTTATAGCAGGGGACCGTGATGCGCGGCGGGTGAAATCAGAACAGCTGGCGGGAATGGCGAGCTACGACAGCGCTAGAGGCGGCGGCGGGGAGAGCTTCGCGCGCTGGCTTGCCGACCGCGCCCGTGCGCTCTTCACTGCCCATGTGCCTGGCCGGCTGTACATCTTCAATTCGACTAATCGGCTAGGGTCTCCATAATCTTCATGTTCCTCTTATATTGCCGCCGTCACGTGCGATCGATGCTCGTGCATACAGTCTACGTATAGCGAACGGTAGCCGCAAGTGCTCACATTCACTTCCGTGATCTGGACACGTGCTATCTACGATGCTCGGCTATTGTGGGTAACACTGCCATTGAGACAGGGGCCTATCGTTCCTTAGCCTAGCATCGCGAGCCACGGTAGCAGGCCTACTTATTCCCCGCCTTTCGAGGCCCTTCTCTACTGTAGTGTCACCGTTTGAGATACGCTAGGGCAATTGCGATTGTTTGATCATGCAAATCTGTATTCCTCTAGCCGGCCAATAAAGCCGGTCAATATCGCTGATTGGTAACTGACATCCAACCCAATGGAGCTACATATCATACATGGCTGTCATCACGCTCACGAAACCTCAAGTCCGGCCTCCGACAAGCCTTTCTTGAACTGATCCTTTAGATCGCCTCCCTCGCCCTCGCCCTCGCCCTCTTTCTTCGCCTTCAAGCTCTCCATGAACATCTTCTCAACCGCCTTCTCGCCCTCCTTCTCCTTGGCCTTATCCTCACTCGCAGTCGCACCCTCGCCCGCGACTCTTTCGTCGAGAGCAAGCTTGCTCTCGCCCAGCGCGTGGATCTGCTCCTCAATCGTCCCCTTCGTGACCAGCCGAACGACATCCACATCCCTCGTCTGCCCGACGCGATGCGCGCGGTTCTCCGCCTGAATGTCATCCTGCGGGTTGAAGCCCGAGTCGAAGATGATGACCTTGTTCGCCGCCGCGAGGTTGATGCCCGCGCCGCCGGCCTTGGTCGACAGCATGAAGACCGTGATGTCCTGCTCGGAGGAGAACTTGTCGATCATGTCCTGGCGGATGTCCATGCGCGTGCTGCCGTCGAGGCGCATGTAGCGCACGCCCATCGTCTCCAGCACGGCCTCGAGGATGTCCATGAGCGTCGTGAACTGCGAGAAGACGAGCGCGCGGTCGCCGTTCTTCGCGTAACCCTGCACGAGCTCCTTGAACTTCTGCACTTTGCCGCAGTCCATCCATTCCTGCTTCTTGAGCTCGTATTTGGAGAGGAAGGGGCGCTCCGCGCAGAAGCGGTGGAGGCCGAAGTCGCCGCCTTTGATGACTTGCGGGCCCTCGCCGACGAGGTACTTCCATACCTTCTCCGGAGGGTTGCCTGCGAACTCGACGTCCTTGAGTAGCGCGTTCTGAATTCTGGTAAGTCGCTTGTCATCGTAAATCCGACGGGAGAGCAGAGGGTGGATAGCGGCTTTGCGTAAGTTCATGAGGACGTTCGAGCTAGCCTTTGCGGGCGCCTTCTTGCCGTTCGCCTTGTCCTCGAAAACTTGACGGGCCGCGTCCATCTCGTCCTGGTACATGGCCGCCTGCGAGTCTGTCATCTCGCAGTACTCCACACGACTGTGCTTGGCTGGCAGCCACAGCACCTGCTGCTTCTTGCGGCGGAGGATGAAGGGAGTCATCATTGATCTAGCACGGGCGATGCGCTGAGCCGAGAGCAGCGCGGCGTGATCTGCGTCCTTCGTGGTGGCCTTGTGTTGGAAAATGTAGTTTAGGTCTTCCGCCTTGGACGAGAAAAGATCAGGCATGATGAAGGCGAGGATGGCGATGAGCTCCTGCAGGTTGTTCTGCAAGGGCGTACCAGTGAGCAAGACCTTGAAGTCGGCGGGAATGCGCATGAGCTGGCGGTAGCGGTCCGAGTTGGGGTTCCTCAAAGCGTGGGCTTCGTCGTACACGCAGACCGAAGGACCCAAATTGCGCAAAAAGCGATTGTCGTCCGGCTTGGTTGTCATATCATAAGTGGTGACGATGACGTCGATCTCATTAAATGTCTCCTCGATGGTGTCCTGCAGCATTGGCCTTTCGGCCTGAGATCCGTAGTATGGTACCACCTTGAGCTGAGGTGAGAAGTTTTGAAACTCGCGCAGCCAGTTTTCCAATGTCGAGCCTGGAACAATCACAAGATGCACTCCGTCAACCTCTTCCAGCTGCAGCTGAGACAAGAAGCTGATGACCTGACATGTCTTGCCAAGCCCCATGTCATCGGCAAGTATGCAGGAAATCTTCTTTGACCAAAGCAGGTTCAACCAATTCAAGCCGACCAGCTGATAGTCCTTCATTTGGATGTCCGGATTCATGTTTTCAGGCTGTCCGAGGAATTTGCCCTTCTTACCCTTACCAGTGAGACCCTTAGAAGATGGCAGATCATCCGTGGAGCTCGCCGGAGTTCCAATCCCAGAGTCATGTGCCTCCTCCAGATTCATGAGCTGCAGTTCACCACTGCCATTGTCACCGACGCCCCAGTTCTTGAGAGCGTCTTGAATCGGTTTGGCAATCTGCTCACACTCTGTGACCAAATCGTCGACAGCATTGTAGCCTTTCAGCATGTCGCTGCAGGAGTCCACGATCTTGTCACCGATCGGCTTGACCCTGGACTTCTTGCCGGATTTCGTGAACTCGGGAGCATTGGTGATGACTCTGATCTCCTCAAGCGTGTTGAAAGGCCGCTTATCGAGGATGAGCTGAACATCCGACTCCGACGAAGCAGCAAGATCTGCAATCTCACGGAGAGAAGCCTCGTTGAAGAACTTGAGCAGCTCAACCTCATGCGAGCTCTCTTCGACGATTTCAACCTCTCCCTGCTCAGAGTCATCGCCAGATTCCTCTGCCGGCTCCGAGTCCGAGTCGATGGTGATGGCCGCTTTCTTAGAAGGCTTGGCCGCAGGTTTTGGCGGCGAGGCAACGGGAGAAGGCGATCGCACGGGCCGACCGCGCTGGATCAGCCTACCCTTCCTCCGCGGTGCTACGTCCTCTTCCTCGTCATCGTCTGGTATCGTCGTTGCAGCAGGCGCTGTAGGCTGCGAAGGCTTCCTAGCTGCCGCTTGCGAGGACGCCGCATACCTCTCCGCGATACTCTTCGCCTGCACTTTAACATCCGCCCTGGCAGACGGCCGCGCAGGCTGCGACGCCTGACTGCTTGGCTGGTGGACGCTCCGGGCAACGCCTTTCGGGCCAGCTCTGACGGGGGTGGGCGCGAGCTCGTCGCGGTCGGTCTCTTCGGATGTTTCCACAAGCCAGTCCATGGCGTCTTGCTGGTTGCCGCGTTTGCGGATCAGCGCGTCGACATAGCGCTGGATGCTGTGGGCTTTTCCGAGAACGTTCATCATAGCCTCGACCGCCTTGCGCATCCCGTAGTCCTCAATATCGTCCAAACTCTTATAGATCTCTGAATCTTGTGGCCGCGCGGGAGCAGTCTGCTTCGGAGGCCTTGGCGCCCGCGACGAACTCCCGTACGCGCTCGCCATGTCGTCCGCAGGCCTCTTGTTCTTATCCGGAGAGCCCTTGTACGAGAAGTCGGCCATCAACGAGAGAAATCCGTTGGGGTGAGTGGATTGAGGCTTCGGAGGGTTCGAGCTCTTCGGCGACTCCTTGACCACCGCCTCCTCCCGGCTCGCCGACCGTTGGTTTGGACTTGAGTTGAGACCGCGGCCACCCTTTGTGAATATTGTCGGCCGGATGTTCGACTTCAGCCCCTCCGCCTCTTCGTCCGAGCTGTGGTGTACTTCCGGATCTTCGTCGCTGTCATCTAGGGGAATGGCTGGCGGCTTCGACTGAATGCCTGGCGGTTTGCGGAAAGAGGTGCCCGGCGGGGCCATTGCGCTTGCGAGGAAACTCCTGGGCTTTGCGAAAGGCGCTTGCTTGATCGGAGGTGGCTGCGTGGGCGCAGGCGGCGACGAGCGCTCGACTTGGACATCGTCTGAGGAAGCGCTTGGGCGCTTGAGCGGCTGTGTTGGCTGGGTGGCATAGGTGTTGTTAGCCTGCGACAGAGGCTGCGTAGGCTGCGTGACGTTGTTGGATAGCGTGTTGAAATCGTTGTGGAATTGCTTGCTCGAATAGCCGAGCGCGGGACGTTGAGGCGCGGTTGTTGGGAGAGTTGCAATGGTGTCGTGGTCGAATAGATCGTCGCCGCTGTCATTGTCCTCGGTCCATGGCTTCGACGAGTGGTCGATCTTTCTCCTCTTCGCGGGCGTGTGGTCGGAAATTGGGTCGCTGTCGGCCATGATCGCTTGTGCAAATGCTTGTGAGAGTCGACAGTATGGTTGCTGAGTGACGGATGGGTACGCGGTGAGATGAGTTGCCGTTCACTACGGACCGTCCTGCCAGGGAAGAAAATCAAGCGAAAGAAACCCGGCACGTTCAGGTGTTCACAAGCGACGCGGAAACATACAGAACAAAAGTCGCGTGAAAGCAACCGCCAAAGTGTCGTCGAAGTCGTGTAGAGCGGGCCAGTGATCGAGGGCGGGCAAAACTTCAATGATGGAAGACGCGGGCTTTGACGCGACCGGTGTCAAGTGGCTGCGGCATTCACAGTCGCGGTCTGTGCGCAATTAGACCCTTTGGCACGCGTTTGACGACATCTGTGCCCGCCGCTGCAAGACTCAGGCAGCCGACAAAGACCATTGTTGGATTGTATATGGAAAGGAAGTTACTGACGGGCCTACCACAACATTGACGAACATGGCCACCCAACGCCGCATCAACACGTCTGAGAAGACACATCTCGACCAAGATGACACCAAGTCTGGGCCCGAGTCCAACATCGCTCCGGCTGTCCCTTCGTACGTCGTCCCTGGGGCATAGTGGCGATCTACTGGTAGTTCAAGAAATGCTGACAAGGCATGATCAATCAGATCCATCATCTTCAAACTTCTCGCCTTCACCGTAGCCATGATCACCCTCCCTATTGGCTCCTACTTCCTCTCCGTGAACGCTTTATTCGGCGGTACGTCCTCGAACCTCCCTTTCCGTGACATGGGCCTATTCTACTCTCTTAGACTAGAGCAAATGGCTAAACTTCAAACAGGCAACTCAACCTACGCCGGCGCCCTCGCAGCCGTCGTAGCCAACGTGGTGCTGCTCTCGTACGTAGTCGTGGCCTTCAACGACGACAAATCCGAGCGCGAAGCCGACGCGGCCGAAGGGAGGAAAGACAAGTAGCGGTGTCGGGTAACAGTAGTGTTTTTGTCTAAAAGTTCTGTCGTTCTCGATATGCCCCTTCAAATGCGCTCACGCGCACCGCTATCCGCACTATTGACGCAACCCTGCCCGCTTTGCAAGGCCATCACGAAAGGGGGGATGATGCAGAATAGAATTGGAGCCTGCCTGCGGCACGCTGAATAACTGCTACTCTTATTGCACGCAGCTTCACGTGGCAGGGGGCGACAGAGAGTTGGCTTTGGAAACGGTCTCACAGGAATTCAGGCTAGCGATTGTGAGAACCCATTCCGGCACTGAGCACGAAAAGTCTCCGGAAATGAGCGAAACAAACTCACGGAAGCGAAGCAGGACAAAAGGCGAAGCGAAAGCCATTAC
This sequence comes from Cladosporium halotolerans, assembly GCF_011745625.1. Classification (NCBI taxonomy): domain Eukaryota; kingdom Fungi; phylum Ascomycota; class Dothideomycetes; order Cladosporiales; family Cladosporiaceae; genus Cladosporium; species Cladosporium halotolerans. The sequence continues at coordinate 243,214 of NW_027191468.1, read as the reverse complement.
ATGAATTCAGTACCCAAAAAAAAAAGCACACAAAATATTTCCTCGCAACAATAATCGGTACCCGAAAAAGGTCATCGTTCGTCCCGCCGTGTCCGATCCGATTCCCTGCCCGAGCCTAGCGCGCCGAATCCTAAAACATAACCTGTGGTTGATCCCCCGTAGCGCCTTGCGTGAAAAGGATAGGAGTGAAGAGGAATGCGGAGTCTGAGAACTCGTTCCCCACTGCCCTTCGCAACCCCCACCGTTCCTGATCGTGGTTGTACTGTGACTCCCAGTGTCGTTCGTTTCGGGGTTCTTGTTTCCTTCCCCAGCGTGTTGGCGTGGCGTGAATCCCCCGTCGTCGTCGTCAAAAAAAAAGTCATTAGCATTATTTTTTTCGCCCCATCGCGAGCTGCGCGAAGAAGCAGGATAAGCGAGCCGTAGAATTGAGAAAATCCAAGCGCCGCTGCCTTACAAGATCCTAGCGGTCTTTCGATCTATTGCGCCGCGGAAAGCGAACGGATCTAGTCCTTCTTGCTGAACCGCCTGCTCAGCCAGCCCTTCTTCTTTTCCGGCTCCGGGCGCGCCGTGGACGGAAGGCTGCCTCTCGGCGGCGCGGCGGCGGCGGCCGACAGGCCAGGCTCTCCGCTGCCGCCCAGAGGGATCGGCCTCCTCTGCCCACCCGGCGGCTGCACGGGGCCGCCACCGTAGCCATTCTGCTGCTGCGGCGTGTACGCGCCATCCTCCGGGATCGGGCGCGGATATCCACCGTAGCCGTTCTGTCCGCCGTACATGCCGTCGGGCTGCGGCTTGGAAGTGGCGTTGATGCGGTCGAGGGAGCTATTCTCGCTGCTGGGGTCGGTGCCGTTCGCCCACGGGCCGGTGGAGTCGGAGCCGTAGGTCTGCCCGGAGTTGACGGTGTCGTAAGACTGGTGGTGGCCGTGCTGCTGGTTGTAGATGCCGTTGCCATTGTAGCCGTTGCCATTGTAGCCGTTGCCGCGAGAGTTGTAGCGGTTGCCTCGAGGCCCTTCGGCGTACGAGTCGGGGCGGCGGTTGCCGTAGTAGCCACCGCCCATGCCGGCGCCACCTTGGGAGTAGCGATTGGATTCGTAACCTGAATGGTAGATCTTGTTGGCGCCTGAACCGCGGCCATTGAGGCGGGTTGAAGCATTGGGAAACTCACCAGCACCAAAGGAGCTGTTTCTTCTGCTTTGATATTGTTGATTCTGGTCGTGCGATTCTAGGGTATATCGTTAGAGCTATGTACTAATAGTGGAAAGCTGGAGGGCGCGAGGACGGACCACTGCGCATCATCGAATTCCTCCTCTTGTAGCCATTGTCGATGGCCTTCTCGAACGACCGGATCGTGTCGAGTGGCCGCTCAAGGCGAGGTCGCGTCGGGTTGGAAAGATCTGGGTCAGCTGCGGCATGGTTAGCAATTGTTGCACGAATGAGCCGAGATCGTTGCACTTACTAATGACGTTGCCGTTGGCGTCAACGTGTTGCCCGCTGCGCAGCGAGCCGAGAGTTGCCTGTTCGAGAAGCTGGGCATCTGAAGGTTGGACGGTCGGGTCAGCAAGGCCCTCGGCATTGACACCTTCGAATTTGGGAGGCATAATGATGTGTAGGTAACGCAGAGACGAAAGAAGCAGAGAGAGATCAAGTCGAGGAAGAGTGGCAGTGCAAGAGACGGAACGGGCGATAAGCAGGGTAGGTCACTCACCTCCCGGCTGAGCCTCGGTGATGGCGGCATTGGGGTTCGCCTTGCTGGAGTTCTTCCAAATGCTGTCCCTGCGCTGTTTCTCATCCGGCGACTCCGTCAGATGTTCAGCCTTGCTACGCGAGCCGTTACTACGGTCGCTCTTGAAGCTGAAACCGCGAGATCGCGGGCGCGCTCTGGGAGATGTCGCAGAATCCATATCGCTGGTGATTATCGATACGCTGATGGATCTCGGTCCTCCTCTTGGCTCTCCGCGGCTAGCAGTGATGGCACAGCGTCTTGCAGGGAACGAGCGGACGCGGTGGCCGGTTCAGCGGGTTTCTGTGGAGCGGACGTTGGGATTGAACGAGCGTTAGTGCGCGAGGGTCCGGTGGTAGTGGATGCCGCACGGGATTGACAGGCGCGGCGTAACAATGGATGTGTGTGTGGTGTCGTGCAATTGGGAGGAAATCCGCGATGGGAGCAGGAGCGGACTATGGACGTAAAAAACACTGCGGGTGGGAAGGCGGTGGTGAAGGATGCGTGGGCATACGGCGGCGATTGCGCAGCTCGTTGCGTGGCGATCCAGCCACGGGCTGGCACTGTGGGGAAGCTCGGACGATGGGCCCCTAGCGTACTTTATTTAGCTGGATGCGCGCGAGAGTTGACGAGGCGCGGGAGAGGGCGCTGGGCGTGCCGGGACGATCTGCGTGTGCTGCTCTGCGGTTGCGTCTGCCACTCCCACTCGGGCCAACGCTGCTGAAGACGGTGATGCTGGCGGTGGTGGTCCTGGCGGGCGACCCGCGGCGGGTGGCCTGAGTGGCGGGCGGTGATGCTGTCGTGGCGGACCAAATCAAGGCCACGCCCGTCCGCTCACCACTCACCTCGCTCAACGCTCGTGCAGGGTTTGGCGGTGGAAATGTCCCAAGCCACAAGACGCAAGGTCCGGAAGTTTCAAGGTTCCAGCAAAGGCAAATCCCAATGGCTCGAACGAGCGGAGGCAGCGCTTCCCGCCTGCATCCGGCGTTCGCCGTGCACGCGGCTGTACCATTATCATTGCACAAGCAGGCACGCAGAGGCGCTGGTGGAACAGACGCAACAGCCTACAAACACCCGTCACGCACGGCTCAAGCGTTCGCGACGGCGCGACGGCCATCACTCTGATACATGCCAGCCTCCCTCCCGACGTGCCGACCACACGCCCGGACACGCGTTGTGCGACGCAACATTCGCTGCCACGTGCGCTGCCTTTTCGTCATGGCCCTCCACCACATCTCCTGTCCATCAGAGCATTTTCCTTCATCATCGACAGATTCAGCCCATCGTTGCACATGCGGTCCGTTCGCGAAATAGTGATCGTTGTGCCTCGCTGATACAGCAGCATGCCTTCCACGTCACACGCACAGACAGTAGTAGGTACGGCAAGCGCAGAACTGGCTGAATCATTTCCGTTCTCTGTGCTTGCGTATCAGCCCTACGCCATTGCCTTGTACCAGTGCTTCCAGCTCCATAAGAGCATTCATCATTGTGAGCTTTGACGTTGAAGCAGTGGGTATCACCTCCAGCGCAGCAATCTCCTGAGTCGTTTTCCAATCCTCATTCTCCTACCCTATTGTGTCGTGAGAGATGACATGCAAGGCTGACTGCAATCCGTCAAGCTGCATATCGGCTCCCCTGCCAGAGATTGCCGTGTCTCAGCGTGTCGCTTGCTCCTTATACGACCAACCACGGTGAAGCCTGAGATCGCAGGGTCGATCTGAGACGTGTATTCCCAAGGTTGGCTGCCCAACAGCTACCACGGCCATTTTGCATGACAGGATGGCCCAAAGGGTTTCCGCATCTGCGAGTCATTCACCTGCATCGATGCCTAGCCACGTATTAGACTATGTGCTCAATAGTGCCTCAAGCGCCGCGGACATTACTGCGTCCAGCCCGAGTATTGGTCGAGCAGTGAATTGAACATGTGCAGAAGGGTGCGTCTTGTTTTCGGAGCTCCTCCCGGCGAGCACATCCCTCAAACAGCCTGGCTCTGGAGCAAAGGGCGCCACAGAGAAGGCCTGGGCCGAAGCGCTGCCGCCCGAGCCGAGCGCTTTGAACCCTGCGACGTCACTCCACCTCGAAGTTCCCACTAACGGTCGCGTGGGGCTACACACATGCTTTGTTGTGAAGAGACAAATTCCCGAATGCACCGCGGCCTCGTGGATGACTGAATGAGCCTCGTGCATATCGCAGCTGCCCAGAGCACGAGACGGCAGCACAGTATCCTTCCTTCCCCCGCGCAACCCGCGCGCGACACAACACACCTTCGGACTGGCTTCGAAGCTGCCCACCGCCTCTAATGCTCTGAGCCAGCGACTGTTCTCTGCCGCCCTTCTAGGTCGGCAACAGCACGAAACGTACTTCGAGGATGCCGCGGTACTTCAAAAATGACGCGCCACTGGCGAGCAGAGGTTGGTGATCCGCTTTGCGTTTTGTGCAGCTTGTTCGATGTTGGTTGCCGACTGACCGCTACTAGACCCTTACAAACAACTCAAGGCTTCTCTGAACCGCCTCGTCAACGACCACCCTCCCGCAAGCATAAAACCGGGCGGCGGTCTTTTCAAAGGCCCCGTCAGTGTTGCATACACTCTCCTCATCCTCCAGCAAATGTATCCAGATCTGGAGGTTGAAGGGCAACTATTGGGCACATGGTCTGCCGCATACTTGAAGCAGGCCCAAGATACCATAGGAGACTACCCTGGGCCGAAGCCGGGCAAGTGCGGTATCACGGACGATATTTTGGCGTTGCTCGCCATTGGTGCTGCGACGAGCAAGGATGTGGATATGGTCGGCAACCTGTGCGATTACTCGGCGGAGGCGCTGGAGCCGGAGACGGAGAACGAGTTTTTGTACGGCAGAGCTGGCTATTTGTATCTGCTACGAATGGTCAAAACGTCATTTGTCGACGACCAAAAGACGCTACAGTTGATCACGGACACCCAAGATGATGTTATCGACGCGATCCTGGATTCCCCGCGGCCATGGAAATGGCACGGTAAGACCTACGTCGGCGCGATCCACGGCGCAATCGGCATCATCACTCAGGTGGTTTTCACGGACCCAAAGAAGTACGCGCCGAAGGTGGAAGCAGACCTCGCGGTACTGCTCACGTACCAGTATGAAACTGGGAATTGGCCCAGCAGCATACCGCCGGAGAAGGATCGTTTGGTGCAGGTCTGCCATGGTGCACCAGGCGTTGTCAACAGCTTGGTCAGCATCAAGAAATATTTCCCGAATCTGGAAGAGAAGATCACGAAAGCGATTGCCAGTGGCCGAGAATGCGTCAAGGAGCGTGGACTCCTTACCAAAGAACCATGCCTCTGTCACGGTACGTCCCTCCAAACCTCCATACCACCTTTCAGAACACTGACACCTCACAAGGCATCACCGGCAACGCTCTCGCCCTCGAAGATAAGGACTTCGAACACTTCCTCACGTACACCACAGGCCACGAGATGAAGTCCATGGAGAAAGACGGCATGCTCGAGAAGTCCTCCTGCCCGGAGAGCTTGTTCGGCGGCGAGGCGGGCCGCGCCTGGTCGTGGGCCGTCGCAGACAAGGGGCTTGACAAGCGCATTTTGGGCTACAACGATCTTTGAGCGAGCGAGCAAGCAAGCAAGGCGTTTGCTTGTGACGAACACCCTTTGTTTCGGCTGCGGACAGGGAGATGACGGATGACGGATGATGGATGATTACTAGCACGAACATTGACACGATTGAATGAGACGCACGCATGCATGGGCCGGCGAAGTAAATTGCGGGACTTCGATGGGAGAATGAGTTGACCTGAGACAAGATGGGCAAAACGAGCACTCGTGGTCCCTGAGACTGATGCGAGCATGTTGTGGATAATGCACAGAGCGGATAGTGATGAGTGCCTGCCAGTTCTGCGGTATTACATTGTGATTACACCCAACATTCAAGCCTATTGATTCTACTTCTCATCCTCACGCCTGACCTGCCAACCTCTCCAACCCCTCCGGAGCCCCTTCCACCTTCCTAAGCGTTCCCTCTGCCTCTTTCGAAGCCGTCGCCCCTGCCGCAGCCCTCGCCAGGACGAACTCCTTCGTCGTCTCGGCTGCCTCTTCCGCTGCAAGAGCCCAGTCGCGCCCTCTGGAGGCACCGGGGTGCACGAGGTGGCTTTCGTCAGCGAACCGTCTCATGAGTCGCTCGGAGCCGGCTTCAGCAGCGGTCAGCTGGCGGCGGACATAGGCCGCTTGGTGGATCAGGTTTTGCTCTTCGTCTTTGGTCGCGAGGAGGGGTTCGATGAAGGGCAGGACAGTGGTGGCTGATGAGGCGGTGGTTTCGGCGTCTTGGGGTGAGCGGGTGGGTCTGGTGGAGTCTGGAACGGGAGCGAAGGGTGAGATGTCTTGTGGTGTTTGGACGGTGTCGAGGAGGGTGCGTCGAGCGACCAGGTAGCGTTCGTAGAGCTGCGCGATTTCTTCGTTGGAGACAACGTGGCCGTTCTCTACTCCGTTCTTTTCGGGTGATGGAGTCTCGTCGCCGTCGGCCTGCGCGTCGCCGATGAGCGCCAGTTGCTTTTCGATCCAGCCGATCAGCTCGTTTCTCGCCTGCTGCAGAGCATACAATTCCGGATCGCCCTTGGCCGAGACACGAGAACCAGGCTCCTCGTTGGAGCATCTCTGAATCGTAGCCTTCGCACCGAGCACAGCCTTCTTCAGCTCCACCAGCCTCATCTCACCCTCCTCTCTCCCACCACCGCCACCACCCATTCCACCCCTCTGGCCCGGCAAAGCAGGCACCTCACCTACCGCCTTCCTAACAATCTCATCAATCTTCAGCCCCAACACGCCATTACCCTGCCTCTCAACAGCTTCCAGCGCCCTCTCCACGGCCCCCAATTTCCTCCTCGCCTCCCGCGCCCGGACCAAAGGCAACAACTCCCTCCCCGCTCCCTCTCTCTCCCCACCAACCTCCCCCTCACCCCTCCCTCCGCCAACAACGTCTAACTCCGCCCTCAACCCCTCATACCTCTCCCTCGCGACCTGATGCGCCCGCAGCGCGCGCCAGTACGCTCTGCGCACGCCCGTCACGCTCGCGGGCGGCTCTGGCAGAGTTTGCGTAAGAGGCGGGTCGGTGAGATTTGCGAGCGAAAGAGTTTGGGAATTTTCGAGTCGCAGCTGGCGCTCGAGGTGCGAGTGCAGGGATTGCCGGATTGATGAGACGGTGGGCCGGGCCAGGATGTAGGATTCCAGGGAGGAGGCGACGGGGGGGATGGGGCAGGTTTCTGCCATTTTAGGCGAGTCGTCCTTTTCCCGGATCTTAGTCTTTTTTTGTGTACTGCTTTGTTTTCTCCTTGGTGGTGCACCCTCACGGGCTGACTTTTGATTTTCTTGTATTTGATTGAAGTTGCGAGTTTATGAGGCGTTTGTTTGTGGGGTGAAGTCGGGCAGTGGCGGGGCACGTACCCATTGCTCCCCTGACATTTATCGATCAGGCCGTTCTAGCACGATAGCACAGACGTACTTGGAGAACCGATTAAGATCAGAGATACCATAATTCATCCGACGGTGAAGTTTGAAAAAAAAGAATGGGTTGCGTGCCCTCAAAAGTTCAATTGCATTCGCGATTAAGATGCTGAAGGGTATAGAGCTATTCAAACCGAACCCAACTTGCCTACTCTCCCCTCAATATCTTTCACCCAGCTCTGGACGACCTTGCCGTTTCTACCGTTCGCTTCGTCGGCTTCTCTGACCGCCTTTTCCACCTTTTCAAGGCCTTCGCGCCACTCCTTGAGCTCTTTTTCGAAGTCGTCTTGCCTCCTCTCGAGATCTTCCATCTCGCCTGCTGCGTTCGCTGCGCCTGAATGCAGAGTGTGTAGGCTACGGAGGCGGTCGAGCAGTGCTGGTACAGTAGGCGTCAATGATTGTAACGTAGGCAGAAGCGCGTGGAGGGAGCGGAGTTTTTCGATGTCGACTGCAGCGAGCGAAGGTCCTGCGGTTTCTGCTTGAGGTGTGGCCGTGCCGTTGCCGCTACTCCATTGTTCTGGCGGGGGTTCCGCCGGGTTCGAGGATACCATAGAAAGTTGCTCTGCTTCCTCTTTGAGCTTCTTGATCCGGTCGCTTGCAGCCTCGAGGCTGGCGAGCGACGATGCCGTCATAAGAGCACCAAATTGTCGGTCGAGCAAAGCCAGAGACGGCAGCAATGGCGTCTCGGGTGACCCAGTGTCCAGGCTCGACAGTCCCAAGCTCTTCTCCAGCACGCTGAGGCGTGCATCAAATTCTGCTACGCCCTTGCTCACATCCTCACCCCTGCCCTCGTCTTCGACCTCGCTCCGCGAAACTTTCGTATCCCTCGATTTGTTGAGCTCCAATCCCTCCAATACTCTCTTCAGCCCTTCCATCTCTCCCTCTCCCACAGCCTCGCCCGCCGCATCACTTTCAGCCAGCACTCTGCACTCCTCCACCTCTCTCCTAAGCCTCGCGACCCTCTCACCCAAACTCTCCTCTTCCTCCCTTCTACCCAAAGCCCGAACGCGATACCCACGGCCACCCAACCCACCAACCCGGTCTCCAAACCTCCCGCCCTTAATCTCAACGCCCTGTCCCTCCCTCGTGAACCTCTCGCGCGCAGAGCTGGGCTTCAGCCGCCGTCTCGAAACCACGCCGTTCTCGCTCCCGCTGTCATCCTCGGAGTCTGTGGTTGCGGATGTGGAGGTCTCGGAGTCGTCTTCTTCTGAGGGCGCGGAGGCGGTGTGTTGGGTGGTTGAGGTGTCGTCGGTCAGTTCGGGCGTCTCGTACACGTCGGGCGCGGTATCGAAGCCTGGTAAGGCGGCGAGGCGGGAGGGTGCGGCCATTTAGAGGTGCAGATGTTGGGGTTCGGCGGTGATTGTGTTGTACTTTAGGGAGGGATGACACGAAGAGTCGGCTTGATTGTTTGTGTAACAGTCCGCAAAATGGCCAACCTCTTGAAATTCAGACCAAGCTCGTGGGTAGCACCGAACGCGAACAGCTTGTTTGGAACGTCGCGAAGTTGTTGATCAAGCGGCCAGGGACCACGACAGTTCGGCGAGCTTGCTCGCGGGCGGCGGTCGGCTCTTGGATTTGACTTCGCCCTCCACTTTTTGTGACAGCAATTGCAGGCAGGCATCATGGGCAGTACGGAATATCTACAACCATAATTATTGCAATCAGTTCCTCGCTTTCACAAATTTAGATTGAGTTTTTATAGGCTGTCAAGTCTTCCGGTGTCAATGGCTGAAATAGAGGTGCCGGAGACTCACGTCCTGGCTGTTGCCAGTCATGTGGGTTCTCTCCAATACCGATAAGACGTAGTGAAAACTAACAAAAACGAAAAAGGTCACGTCAGGGTGAGTCTGGACCGATTCAAGATGTGTTGCGTCAATCAATGAAGACACATGACTAAGACCCAACCAGCTATGTTGGCAATACGATGGCAACGTTCTGCATGCAGACACTGGGATGCGAAGTCTCTGCTATCAATACCGTGAACTACAGTAGGATCTATCGGCAATTTCCTATCTTTGCAAAAGACGGTCAACTAATCGAGTATATGACCAGGCAACCACGTAGCCTACAAGCGCTTCTCGGGCCGCAAATCAACCCCAGAAGAAGTCGCATCGTTATACGCAGGCCTCAAGAACGCCCGTCTCAATGACTTCGACGTAATGCTCTCCGGCTACTGTCCTTCAGCAGCCCTCGTCGAAGAAGTCGGCAAAATCGGCCGCGAGCTACGCTCCAACGCCACCAGCAAAGGCAAGCCAGGGAGCTTCTTCTGGGTCCTGGATCCCGTCATGGGCGACAACGGCCGCATCTACGTTGCCGAGGACACCGTGCCTATGTACAAGAACCTGCTCGAAGACGCCGACTTGATTCTACCCAACCAGTTCGAAGCCGAGCTGCTCTCGGACGTCAAGATCAGCGACCTGCACTCCATGCACGCCGCGATCGAGTCGCTGCACACGAAGCACCAGCTCCCTCACGTCCTCGTGACATCCATCCGCTTACCGCCTTCTGGGTCTGCGACGCCTTCGAGCGAAGAGCAAGATCTCTCCGCCACGGCTAAGCTCTCGGTAGTAGGCAGCACGCGCACCTCAGACAACAAACCGCGCCTCTTCCGGATCACCGTGCCTTCGCTTCCCATTTTCTTCTCCGGCACGGGCGACATGTTCGCCGCGCTGATGGTGTCGCGCCTGCGTCAAGCGGCTGCCGAGGCGCACCTTCTGGAGAAACGCAGCTGGCTGAGCCCTGACGAGGTTGCGCCAAAGGACCTCCCTCTGGCGAAAGCGGCGGAGAAGGTGCTTGCTTCGATGCATGCGGTGTTGAAGGACACGGCGGAGAGGTACGAGAAGGAGGCGCAGGCTTGGGAGAGCGAGAAGCACGATGGCTCGGAAGAGGAGGTGGAGACGTTGAGGCATCTGAGGCTGACGAAGGCTGCGGAGGTGAGGGTCGTCAGGGGGGCGAAGTGGTTGCGGGAGCCACCTGTGATGCAGGAATTTGAGGCGCGGACTGTATTTCTGAACGGCGAGGGACGTTAGAAGGGACTAGGACATGACTGATCATGGCATTGGGCGGCTGAGTCCTTGGGTTCTTGCGACACTGCGCGACAAAGATGACATAGATTACTGGTGGTCATACAGCTACATGAGGAACGAGCAAAAATCCCGCCGATTTTTTTTTCATTTTCTCGATTTAACGCCTAACACAAGAAATCAAAACCCAGTTAAAAACCATAACCATTCAAGCAAGTGAAGCTTCACGTTCCTTGCCGACGTCCAGATTTCTGCAAAATCAACCGCTGGCTCTGCAGAAACAAAGTGACATCCGCGTACAGCAAGCTTCGCCTCAACTCAACCAGCAGGGAGACCGAATCCTGTACTTTCCACAGTCAAGGTCATTTTACACGTGGGTGTTTGAATCCAAAATCCCTTCATGAAGCAAGGGCTCTTGGCGAGAAGCAGAATGTCCTTCAAACCATGTTTTCTTCGTCGACAAAGCCCCAATCAGGCTCCGAGACTGGATCTTTGGTCTCAAACTGGGCGTTCTGTCCAGCGTCCTGGAAATGATCGTAGTGAGAATCGCGTCTTGATAACTCATGGACCTGCTGAGATGTGGTCTCAGGGATCGTGAGATAAGCATGGTTACGGGCCGGGTCATGCATAGTCTGGTAGGAGGAAGAAGGATGCTGCAAGTTTGGAGCAAGTGAGGGTGCAGCTAGGTCACTTGCGCTTGCAGAAAGTTGGCTCGGATAGTCGTCGAACGCTTCGTTACCTTGATAGAAGCCAGCGGCACTCGTCGACGGCATGTCAATCGGCGAACCAAGGCAAAGCCGAGATCTGTCTGGCACAAGAGCTGAAGCCCCGTAATTGCCACTGTTATCAAGACGTGGGCGCTTGAAGGAGGCCATGCTCGGAAAAGCGGAAGGCATTGTGCGCTTCAGCGGCTCAAAACTGTGGAGATGTAGATCGGCGCCTGGGAAAGTTTCCGGCGTCAGGTCAGCCGCTGAACTGAAGCTCCGATGCATACGTGTGTAATCAGGTTGAGTATTTGGGTTCGGGTTGAAGCTTGAAGTCAAGAGTGGCATTGAGCTGTTGTCGCCGCCAGACGTGCCGATGATGTTGTTAGAGCCACTGCGACCAATAGACCTATTGCCGCCAACGAATGCACTTGGAAGGGCAGCATGGCTAGCCATGGCCTGCTGGTAGTTGCGATGGAAGATATTGGCGGGCTCGGTGAAGTTCCTTTGGTAGCGTTGTGTAGTAGGTTGTAACGATGCAGGTGACAACTTCTCGCCTTGTGAAGATTTCCGAACTAATGGAGGGTATGCCATGTTGTTTGGTGTGCTCAGGTTCCGGCCATGATAGGCGAACATGGGGCTCGTCGTTGCATTTCCATAACTCTCTGGAGCCGTTTGAATTCCGAGAGTCAGACTCTCGGGCTGGTTGGCTTGCAGCGAGGAGTCCTGAATTCTGTCATTTCCAGAAGCAGTGGATGCGGTGGGATTGAGGCCAGAGTAACCGCCCGTAAAGCGGTTGCGCATGTAACCAGGAAATGCTTCAACAGGGGTAGACGAATCGTCCTTGAAACCAGCAAGAGCTCGTGGCTGAGTGCTGGTGGAACCAGAAGGTCGTGCATCAGACTGTGATGTGGCAGCTTCGATCGAGACAGTAGTATTGCTTTCTGCCCTTTCGAAGCTTTGTCCATACTCTGAAATCTTATTGCTTAGAGACTTCTGCCGATGAGTTGGATTACTGATCGGGGACAAAGCAGCCACTTTTTTCTTGTGGCTCCGATCGTTTTTCGTCGGCCTATACGGTGATGATGAGCCTTCTGATTTGCCTGGAGATTCATTCCAAGCTGCATCAGATTTGGCTGGTGATGCATCCCGAGAACTGAGTCCCAAAGACGAGCCGCCCGAACTTTCAGCGTATTTTGGCTTGCTGTTGCGAGTCCTCGCACTACGCCGTACGTTCTGTGACACGGCTTGAGCGCTGGATGATGGCTGGGGGCTTGATTGTTTCTTGCTCGGACTGGCCTTGATCGGGCCTGGGCGCGGACCTGCAGACATGTTAGTACCTGTGAGGCTAGAAATTACCAAGATGATTATCACTTACGTCCTGCCCTGCTTGGCGGTCGAATACCGTTCTTCTCTACATCGTACCCTTGCCGAGCCATCGACTCTGCGATCTTCTGATTTTGCTTGGTTTGCATCTCTGCTCGAAGGCGGTGTGCTTTTTCCGCACGCGACTCATTCAGTGGCGAGTTCCCTCTGAATATCGCATGGTTCAGGGGTGTGCTTCGAACAGCGGTGCCCGCCAACCTGTTGCGTGCTTTCACAGGGGTATTTGAATGCATGGGCTTTTGATCATGAGGTGCAATTTTTCCTGTCGCATTACAACCAGGCGCCCCGGAATATCCAGGAGTTGTTTTGTGCTGAGATTGAACGGCGATGCTCGGAACGTTCGATTCAGTCTGCAGGCTTTCACTGCAGTCCTGCCCTGCCAGGATTTGTAGTAAGGGGATGAGAATGTTCGCCGGCAAGCGTGACTTGCCGGGATCAAAACGAAAGCCGTCATATCCAGGTCTGCTAGGGTCGGGCATGAGCAAATGACGTTCCTGGAAAGCCCATCGAATCGCGTCTTGAAGCGCTCTGGCTTTGGCGATGATTGAGATGCGTTCCTTGAGAAGCGACGCGTTGTGCAGCTCGAGGGCCTCGATTCTGTGGTTAGTATGCATGTCCTCGCTTTTGGCAGTCTGTTGGAGTTCCGATTGCAGAGTAGCCATGACCTCCTTGAGCTGATCATGGATCTCGAAAAGCTTGTTTCTCAATAATTTCAGAAGGCTGTAGGATGAATCGAGGATGGCTCCGTCGTGAGTTTTCGCACAGTAGAAGCGATGTTCTCCACATTGATATGTCGCACGGCTGTTTCTCGACGTGTAATTCACACAACCGATTCTGTTGAAGAAAGGGCCGTATGGTGCAGCGTCCTCACACCTGGTGGAATGATCTGTCGTGTGGCCGCACGTGTGCAAGTGGAGTTCAACCCTGCACATGGCGGCGGCAGAATAAACGCTTGTTGATTACTGGGTTGCTGATGTGTGTCTGGGAGTACTGTTATGTTCGAGGAAATGAGGTTGTGAGAAGTCCAAATGACTGTTTTGTGCAAAGCTTGACGAGTTACAAGGAGGTGAAGTAAGGTCAGGTGAACTTGGAAGGAAGTCGAGGTAAAGTCGGTGAATTCATGTGACGCGTGTGATGCGACACGCCGCGTGCAAATGTGAAGCTGCGAGTTATCAACAGTCTTCTCAATTGGGAACAAACCGTGCTTAGCCGACGTGTGAGGAAAGAACGCTGACTGGGAAAGAGCGAGGCCTCGAAAGCGCGTGCTATGCGAATCACGAGACTGAGGACTCGTTTTACCTGGTGCCTTTCTTCCTTTGTAGAACCAGGTCATGATACAGAGCAAACGAGGACGCACACATTGTGATCGGACAAGGCGCCTTTCATTACGATATGCTGGCTTCTCTCCAGCAAACCGCATGGGCGTTTTCCCTCCCATCTTGGCCCACAGCGCGCTCAATGGAACTCTTCGAAGCATCCAACTTAGATTTTGAATGGGTTTGAAACACCACTGTGGGTTGTCGACGTCTAGAGGACCTGCGATGGAGGGTAAGCGACGTGTGAGGTGGAGATAAAATTCCAGAGAGCTAATGGTGCCATGAGTGAACGGATCCAAGCATTCCTTAAATCAGATCTTGAGGCTCTTCGTCTCCCGAAAATCATTCAATTCACGGATAGCAGTTGCCTCTTCTCTCTCAAACAGTGCAAGGTCCCAATTCGGACCACCATGTTCAAAGATTGCGCGACCAGGTTTGCCCGGCTCACATCTATCGGTATAGTGGAGACCTGAATCACCAACAACTACACCCAACCATCTATCGACAAATGCCGAGGCCAAGATTGTAGCAGCCCGAGAACAGAGACCAGGACAATTCGCCTGCTCGGACCGAACCAGAGCCACAAGGACTGAAGTGCTTGTATGATCACAGGACGTGGCCGCCCACATAGTAATGGCTCCTCGAAATGGAGGATTTTGTACGTGCAATGAACCTGCGACAATCCGACTGCCCGACGATGCGAGACTCATGAAAGTTTGTTGGCCGAGTTGGACGACGCGACCTGCATTAGGCGCAGTACATGGCCATGTCGGACTCTTGTTGTTAAATCGGTGCCCGAATATTATTTTGGTCCGTCAGATAAGCTCTTGCGATCTGGGTAGCTCAGGGCGGTCAACGCATCTATTTGCGCCGTCGAGGAGACGATGAGGCCTCGCTAACAGCTGGCCTTGGCACCGACAACGTGAAAAGAAACTCATCACCGTAGGGCTGGGAAGGCCATCTCCAATCAACGCGCTTTGACAGTAATCAGAAAAGCCTAGGTAGCTATCGCCATAGATCCTGTCGGGTTCTGTGAGATAAGACAAGGGACGTATTGATAATCGCAAGCAGGTACAACGAAAACCATCGTTTCACTCCGGCCGAAGCATCCTCGCCCATAGAGCAAAGGTGCTTAGGAAATCTGACAGTTCTCTTGTGAGCCAGCAAGCGAAAACACAATCTGGCATCTCGCAGTCATCCCAACATGCGGCTCGCGTTTGCGCGTGGCTGCCGCATGGGCTTTCGGGCTTTCAGCGGCCGTGAAAGCCCGAGCCCGATCTCAGCGCGTGGACGATTAGCCTTACGCATCGATTCGCGATTATTCTTTCGTACAAGATCTGACAGCTAAACTCCGAATCTCCTGAAATCCTTTCACAGCATCATATTTACATGGTACTCCCTTGCCAAACACCACGGACCTTTCCCCTTGACAACAAAGGTCGGATCGGAGAATTTGTACCCTGGCTCGACTGGATCAGCCGCCAGCAAAACACAAGCTTTTGTCTCGGACGTCATTCCTATCATCTTCAAGGCTCAGCTTCTCCACCTACCCCAGACATCTGGTTGACTCGCAACGGTAACGGTCACTCTTTGACTTGTTGTGGCAACCAGGTATATCCTAGAAGTCAAGGGTTTCTTTGAGCCTGCCACCCACGACCTCGCAGGATCGCAGTCGACAAACATGAGTAGAGGCGTCGTCACAGACGAGCCCGCCGCAGAGGCAGGACCAGGTGCCACCAACACGCCAGCCATGCCGGAGAACGTCACACACACTGAAGGCCAGGCATCACGAACAGATGGCTTGCACGACAGCGATTCCAACGAAAAGTCTGGCGACGAGAAGGCCCAAGATGAGAAACCGAAGGAAGAGGATCCCTACAATGGGAGATCCAAGGGCAAAGTAGCACTCATCATGCTGGCACTATGCATGGCAGTCTTCCTCGCAGCCTTGGATGTCACTATCGTCACCACAGCTCTGCCTACCATCACCGAACACTTTGGCTCCGCATCAGGATATACATGGATTGGTTCAGCATTCTTACTGGCAAACGCAGCCTCCATTCCTTCATGGGGCAAGGTCAGCGACATCTTCGGCCGGAAACCAATGCTGCTACTGGCGAACGTGATCTTCATGGTCGGATCACTGGTAGCAGCTCTGGCTAACAGCATCGGAATGCTCATTGCAGCACGCGCCGTCCAGGGTCTGGGAGGCGGTGGACTTGTGATCCTCGTCAACATCACGATTGGAGACCTGTTCAGTCTGCGTACGCGAGGCGCCTTCTACGGTGTCATCGGTGGCGTCTGGGCTATCGCATCTTCAATCGGCCCTATCATCGGAGGTGCTTTCACCCAGAGCGTTTCCTGGAGATGGTGCTTCTACATCAATCTGCCTTTGGATGGACTGGCGTTCTTCATCCTCCTCTTCTTCCTGGATGTCGAGACACCGCGTACGCCTCTCATCGAAGGTCTCAAAGCTATCGACTGGGTTGGTTCACTGCTCATCGTCGGCGCGACTCTCATGTTCCTTTTTGGCCTTCAATACGGTGGCGAGACGTACCCTTGGGACTCCGCGACCGTTGTCTGCCTTATCGTCTTCGGCGTCTTGACCTTCGTCCTCTTCGTTCTGTACGAATGGAAAGTCCCCAAGTATCCTGTCATGCCACTCGGTCTTTTCAATTCTCGCACCAACGTCGCCACCCTCTTCGTGGTATTCATCCACGGCGTCGTCTTCATCTCAGCATCTTACTACCTACCGCTCTACTTCCAAGCCGTGCGCAACGCCACCCCCATCCTCTCCGGCGTCTACCTCCTCCCAACAGCCCTCGCGCTCTCCGCCGGTTCCATCGGCACTGGTATCTTCGTCCGCAAAGTCGGCGCCTTCCTCCCACCCATCTGGTTCGGCATGTTCATGATGACGCTCGGCTACGGCCTCTTCGTCGACTTCCACGCCAACTCCAACTGGGCCAAGCTCGCCCTCTACCAAATCATCGCAGGCATCGGCGTCGGCCCACTCTTCCAAGCCCCCATCATCGCCCTGCAAGCCCACATCAACCCGCGGGACATCGGCACCGCGACCGCCACCCTGGGCTTCATCCGCCAGCTCGCGACCTCCACCTCCGTCGTCATCGGCCAAGTCGTCTTCCAAAACAGCATGAGCGCCAAAACGCCCCAGCTCGTCGCCGCCCTCGGCCCCGAGCGCGCAATGCAGCTCTCCGGCGGCGAAGCCGGCGCCAACACGCAGGTCATCCAAGCCCTGCCCCAGGAGCAGCGCGACGTCGTGCGCGTCGCCTTCGCCAACAGCCTGCAGCCCATGTGGATCATGTACGTGGCCTTCTCGGCGGTCGGCTTCTTCGCGGCCTTCCTGATCCAGAAGAAGAAGCTGAGCAAGCAGCACGAGGAGACGAAGACGGGCCTCGCGGCGGAGAAGGAAAACGCCGCGGCGCGGACGGCGGAGAAGGAGGCCCGGCGCGCGAGCAAGAAGGGCAGCCGGCCGGTGACGCCGAGGACGTCGCAGGGCTTGGGCAGCGGCGAGACGCTGGCGGACGGCCAGGGCGTGCCGCCTGTGCCTGAGGGCCGCGCGAAGGATTTGGAGATGGGTGAGGGGGAGAAGGCGGCTGCGTGAGCGGTGTGGGACACTAATTACCATTTTTTTTTTCTTTTCTCATTTCTCTTGGATTGTTTGGATCAGCGTGGCGTTCTGAGGCTCGCGGAGCTGCGACGAAAGCTGTACATTTCTCTCTTGATATATGTCCATATCCTACTTTATTATTAATTCAAGTGATAGACCGTGACTACCCGATTTGGATGCAACTCATCCTGATTAAGCTCTTGATTTCTTCATGTCGCGCATGAATTTATCTCACGGGACGAGGATACACCAGTAGAACTGTGAACTTGTACGAATCAATTTCGATTCACATAAGAGTATGAATAATTTCATTTTGAACGCCTGATGCCCAAAGCCCCATCACTCGTGAGTACAAGCACATAAAAACGGGAAGCCCATGCATATGGAGCCCTTTAACCAACCCTTCGTCAATCTAGTACTCCAGCGTAACCTCCTGGCCCTTGACGCGGCCGATGACGATGCCAGCCGCGTACTTGGGGATGACCTCGTCGTCGTGCAGCATCTCGAACTCCTCGCTGGCGTCCTTGCCCATGTGCGAGAACAGCGCCTGCGGGCCGCCGGGGTGCTCGTCGACCCAGTCCGTGACGTTCATCACCACGCCCTTGACCGCGATCCACAGGTCCTCCTTCTTGTTGTGCTTCGCCACCTCCTCGAGCGTGTACTCGTCGTCCGGCACCTTGAAGGCCTCCAGGCTGTTGGGCTTGGAGACGGTGGCCGGGTCCGAGGAGTCGCCGCTGCGGCCGGACGTGGGCATCACGGGCCCCGCGGACTGCTGGCTCTGCGCTGCTTGGCGCGTCTCGTCGGAGGCGCCGACGCCGTTCGCCCACTCGACGGAGATCTTGCCGGGCGTGTTGGGGTCGATGTGCAGGCTGACTTGGCCCAGGCGCTGGGCGGCGGTCGAGGCGCCGTTGTTGAGGACTTGCTGGAAGAGGTACTTGCTGGCGCTGTCGCCGGCCACGCGGCCGTAGACGACGCAGCCGAGGAGAGAGGAGCCGCCGAGGCGGTTGGCGCCGTGGACGCCGCCCGCGAGCTCACCGCAGACGAAGAGGCCGTCGAAGGGCTCGCCGTTGGAGTTCAGGCACTGGGCCTGGTCGTTGATCTCGATACCGCCCATGGTGAAGTGAAGCACGGGCTCCATGATGGCAACGTGGAAGGTGTCGTCGAGGTGGAAAGGTGCGTTGTGGTAGTACTTCTTGCCGTGAGGGTCCTTGGCGCTTCCGTCGGCGTAGGTGTTGTAGTCGTTGAAGGTCTTCTCGAGGTCCTTCTCTGAGCAGCCAATGTCGGCCACGAGCTCCTTGCCAGTCATCTTCTTCATGAGACCGCGGCCAGAGTAGTGGCGAGTGTGGAAGTCGAGAACGTTGGAGGCCTTGCTGTTCAGGACGAGACGAATGGGCCACAGGCCCTTCTCCTTCTCCTTCCACAGCTTGTTGGAGACGTAGTCACGGTGCTCAAGCTCATCGGTGAAGCGCTGGCCCTTGGAGTTGAGCAGCAAACCACCCTCACCACGGAGCGCCTCTGCGGCCAAGAACTTGGTCTTTGCAGTGGGGTCCTTGGGGTCGACCAGACCAGTCGGGTGGACCTGGACGGACTCCATATCGATACCATTGGCACCAATGTTCATGAGCATCTTGTGGCCATCACCGGTCGCGTGAGCACCGTTGGTGGTAGAAAGGTCAAAGGTATCCGGCCTGTGCTTCTTCAGCAGCGAGTCGTTGCCAAAGTCAGCGGCGTAGCCACCAGTGGCAAGGATAACCGGGCCGTGTGCAACAGTCTGCTCGCCGTTGAAGTCGTAGGTCACACCAGTCACGGTGTTTCCATCCGTGTTGATCTTGTTGACCTTGGCCTTCTTGATAAGCTGTACTCGCTCAGGCTCCTTCTCTGCCAGCTCTTCGAAACGCTGCATCAGCGCATATGTGATGGCCATGCCGGGGAACTTGGCATCGTGGCCACGGTGTGTTCGAGGGTATGAGTGACCGCTAAGGCATTCGTTAGCATTACGTTTTCGGGGGCCACGCCATTGCTTTACATACCCAAGTCGCGAAACGAGAGTCAGGTCGAGGTTGAAGACGTCCTGCAGCCACTCCACGGCCGCGGCGGACTTGTATGTGAGGACCTTGATGAGGTCGGGGCGAGCCTTTTCTCTCGCAGATTTGAGGGTGTCATCGTAAAATTGCTTGACGCTGTCGGCGATCTTCTCGTCAACCTGTGTGCGGGTCAAAGCACCGTTAATACCGGAGGTGGCCTTGGTGGAGTTGCCGCCCATGAAGTCTGGGAGAAGCCGTTAGCCGGACGTCTTGGGGTCAGCGTGGAGGAGAGCGCATACTATTCTTGTCGAGGAGGACAACATTGCCGCCGGCAAGGTAGATGGTGTGAGCAGCGCTGAGGCCGGAGACTGTGCAATCAACGTCAGTTCCAATGCTTTGTTTCGGGCTGTTGCTGGGCAATACGTACGGCCAGCGCCAACGACAATAACGCGGGGAGGCATTCTGTGGGGTATCTCAAGAGCAAAAGGATGTGTTGAAAGGAAAAAGAAAGATGTGAGTGTTGGGTAGACGGTGTAGATAGAAGGACGAGGTGTCTGGAAATAAGAACTCGGCCCACAGGTCGGCAGCAGGACAGGGTGTCGGAGACTTGGGTGGCCTGGGGCGGAGGAGAGATGCCGAGGTGGACGAGAGGATGGTCAGCGCGTCCGGGGTCGTGGAGACGCTGCGACGGCGCGGGCTGGTGGCGTGCGCAGCAAAGCTAATCTTCCCGTGAAATGTTGCCGACTGCGGGAGGGAGGGGGTTCACTTGGAATATGAGAGAGTAGATATCTGAATATATGTACACCGACATGAGCTGCGTGCTCGGCAGCTGATGCGGGTTGCAAGCTGCGTGCTGCGTGGGCGAGGCTGCTGTCTCCTGCGTTTCGCGTGGACCGAGGCGTTCACATGCCAGCGGGTCATCCGAAATGCGGCTCACATGACGGGCCTGCGCTGGTCACGGGGCGCCGTCCTGGCCTTTGCGGGGACGGGCAGCGAGAGGGTGGCAGCATGTGAAAGGCTGGAGTCTCGCTCTATTCCTCTTCTGGTCTATGATGACCACATGCTCTTCGAGGCGCATCTCCGTCGTTTCTTGCGCTCTCTGGCTTGCTTCAACAGAGTGTCTTTGCTTTCGGTGTTGGTATCCGCTTGCGAAGCCCATAGCCCCATCGCGAGCGGGTATTGCGGGCGGGACTTCTTGCCGTGTGCAGCAGAGCCCGAAGTGCTCGGAGTATCTGTTCCCGAGGTCTCCATTCGCCGATCAAGCCGACGACAACAGATCTTCTTGAACCCTCAAAGAAGTATATGCGGCCCGTCTGCCAAACAGCTCCATGGCGTTCATCTGTTCCAGTGCCCTCGGAGAGAGAGACACTTCCTCTTAGAAGACGCATCTCCAGTGTCAATCCATCTTGATCGATCGCAATATTTCTGCAGCTCTCATCTCGATGTGGCATTGAGACAACGAGAGTACTGAACTGTGTCCTGCCAAAAGACTACGAGGCATATCACGCAGTGTTCACAGCCTTAGCAAAACTAAAACTTTTGCCAACAACAGGAACCACTGGTGCTATCTCGGACAATAAAAGTGTGACTTGATGGAATAGCCCTCAGTGAGTGACTGTGCGACTGAATTGCACCGGTTTACGTGCTACTCATCGGCGATTAACGGTCATATATCAAAGACAGCATAACCAAAATCTCAGCTTGTCCTAGCTTTAAGCTCACGACGAATTCTGGCATGGCATGCTTCCAAAATGTACACCGCTCTAGCGATCAATTGAGGGTCCTTTTCGAGCTCAGCTAAAGAGGTTTTGGTGTCCGTCCAATGCTCACACAAGAGTAGCAAAATAACAAGGACAAAATGTGCAAAGAAAATTGTTGTCAATACCATCAAAGCTGAAGATGCTAGTAATCAAGGACTGCGATCGGATCATATCACAGACTTGGAGAATCACACGGCACAGAGAAGGAGACGCTCACCAATCGGAGAGATCTCCTGTCGTGTATGTGTAGCGGAAGCTGTCGCAAGGAGAGACCGATGAAACCATTCACGGAGCACCTCTCCTTGTATATTACAAGAACTGACTGATCAAAAGATGAAGGCCCTCATAGAGGATGATCCAGAAAGGTCAGGGTCAGTCCAGATATTCGCTCTGCAACTTTCATGAGAATTGGATAGCGTTGTACAGTCCGATAGATGATGGAACTACACGTGTTGAGGTAAAGCCGCTGAGAGCATCATGACAGTAGCGCGCCTTGCGAGAGGTCATGATCACATTGTTCAGCGTGTGAGTATTGCATCCATATCAGAGTATGTAAATTGGCCATACTGATTGGCCACCAATCATCCGATGGTTTTTAGCTTGGTGATCGAGGCACACATCATCGGCTCAATGCCCGAGAATAAATTCGTGAGCAGTGAGTAGTGTCTGTGATGCCCAAGCCTTCAAGGTTGATGCCGGCGGCGGCGGTGGATATTGGGTTGCAGTGATGCGAAACGCCAGCAAAAAGGCAGCAGATCAGATGGTGGCGGTGGCATGGCCGGCGGGGCGTCGCGCGAACTGCGACGGCCCCTCATGACGCTGCGGCTGTGAACATGTCATCCCTGCCTCCGACTGCAAATCGCCGCCATATCGCACCGGCAGAGCGAACGAGTTGCCTCGCGCTGCCTTTGCGCCCAGCACGTAAGACCGACGGAGCCCGAAGCAGCAAACTCTCACCGCGCGCCTTCACCGGAGTCCTCGAGCTGCACAAATCGCGGGTCCTGCCCGTTGACTTCAGCCCCCAGCGCGCAGACCACCAGCCCTCCAGCCCGCCGACTCACACAGCGCCTCTCGAGCGCACATCTCTCGCGACCTCCACCCTCGAGCGTGCTTACGCCGACATCCCGGGTCCCGCGATTGCGTAGTCAGCGCTCTCATCCGCCACTAGCGCGTGAGTCTTGCGAAAGATTCTAGAAAACACCCGGCGCGACAGGGAAGCCGTAGGCTCCGTTAGCGCAGGCGAACCTCGTCGAACGGACACCCTCCCTCAGCAAAGATGGCCTACAATCGTGGATACAACCCGGATGCTCTTCCAGCGTATGTGTCGAGATCTTCTTCACTTCCCTTCGCACGATCGCACGTCCTATTCGCGATCCCATGCCCGCTCCCCACCACGTTCACTGGCCTCGCGATTCTCGGCTGACCCGTTCGTCTCATTCTAGACATGCTGAGCCCGAACAGGCGGCTCAAATGATGGGCCCTAACCGCCATGCCAGCGGGTCCTCAGCACCCCAGTACAACAAACCCATGCCTCCTCCTCCGCAACAGGGCCAGCGCCCTGACGATCGCTACAGCAACAGGCCTCCGCCGAGCCAGGGTTTCCAGTCTCCCGGTCCTATACCAGGCTCATACGGCTCCTCGAACCCGGCGCCTGCTCAACAAGATTGGGACCAACAGACTCGCTACAACACCTCCTACAACTCCAATCCTCAGCCACCACCATCACGGTACAACAGTCAGCAGTATTCGCAGCCACCACCACAGCAACAGCGACCGTCTTTCACATCCCCTCCTCCGCCTGCCAGCTACGGCCATGGTCCCCCTCCGTCAGGCCCTCACAATCGACCATCCATCCCTCAACAACAACGTCCTCCCACCGTGGGCCCACCTCCTCGCGACCAGAACGACCGTGATGGCCTCTGGTCCCTCTTCATGCAAGTGGACAAAGACCGCTCCGGCCAACTCTCCGAAAACGAGCTCCGCCGCGCTCTCGTCAACGGCGACTACACCGCGTTCGACCCGCACACCGTCAAAATGATGATCCGGATGTTCGACACAGACCGCAGCGGGACCGTCAACTTCGACGAGTTCTGCGGCCTCTGGGGCTTCCTTTCCGCGTGGCGCGGGCTGTTCGACCGCTTCGACACGGACAGGAGCGGGATGATCTCCCTGCAAGAGTTCACGGATGCGCTGGTGGCGTTCGGATACCGCTTGAGCCCGCAGTTCGTGCAGCTCTTGTTCAACACGTACGCGAAGAACACTCGGGGCCGGGGCGACGATCTGAAGGGCCGGGAGAAGGGGCTGAGTTTCGACCTGTTCGTGCAGGCGTGCATCAGTCTGAAGCGCATGACGGACGTTTTCAAGCGGTACGACGACGACCGGGACGGGTACATTACATTGAGCTTGTAAGTTGGAATGCTCACTTTCTAAGCACGCCAGGTGGGCAAGATTGCTGACAGTGTTTGACAACAGCGAGGAATTCCTCACAGGTGCGCAAAGCCTCTTCCTCTTCAATTCGATCTCGTCGACGACGGACACGGGCCTCTACTGAGATATCCGATGTGCCATTCCCACCGCAAGAGCTGAGACTGACTGAACCCCCTTCGAAGAAATCCTGCGCCAGAAAGATTAGCCGTGCCAATCGACGCGCTGCCCGCGAAGGGCCTGGAGGTGCGGCCCGCAGCAGATGAAACACCGAGGAGGCTGGCCGAGGCCTCTGCGTGGGGGAAGGCGAAAGGCGTCTGTCGAAGGGACCATATTCTGCGAGCGTCCCAGAGGAAGAGAACAATGCTGCAACTACGTCGTGGACGCAGAAAGTAGCTGGTACTCGCAACACCTTCGAATGAGCCGCTGAGCGAGAGCCGTGGTAGAATTGGAAAAGACGTCATTTCTAATGATAGATGGTGAAGAGACGCGAGGGAGTGGTGAGAAGCGGAGATACCCATGAATTGAACGACATCTGATTGCGGATTTGATGTATCTTCACATTAGATTATGAACCAATCAAAGACTTAATCATATGATCGCCTATCGTGACACGGTGATTGTAGCCTGCATTTTGTCGCGGCTTCAAGCCGTCTGGCTTCACGCTTCACAAACTTTCGCATTCACGAAGACTCCAATGGCACAAGATTTGCAAGGTATGGTCCGCCTCTTTGTCCATCATCGGAAAATGAATTTCAGTATTTAAAATCTAAGTCATACTTGCACGTGACCGCTGCGGTTGGTCCTGTCAGAGCAGCGAGGGAAATGAAAGTGTAAGCATCACCGCCTTTCGGTCTCAGCAAAGGTTGTCACCGACTTCGGTTGCAATGATAATGGGTGCCTGAAATGGCTTGCGCGTCGTCGTGAAGAAATCCGACGTTTCGGCTGGCGCGGACAGCCCTGCGAGGCGTGGCGCAGCGCCTGGCTGGGCACGGATGATGGCGAAACGAGGGCGAGGGAGGGTCGGCTGCTTGGCGGGTACGGATGTACTCTGACGTTGCACCCGAGCCAAAGGTAAACTCGCCCTGCCCGCTCTCTGCGAACGCTTTTTGCTCAATTGCGCTTTTGCTGCGTTTTCTCATACCATCTCACGTGCGAGCGCATACACTGCGGTTTTGAAGCGCCGCTCATTTCACGGCAGACGATAGATCCGGATTAGCCGCTTGGTGGGCTGTAAACAGCTGGCCCTGTGAGCGGGCGATACTGATTTGCGACAGTAGCAAGAATGGTAAGGTCAAGACTGTCTGTACAGAGTCTAGGTATTTGCTGACTCCTGTGAACAGGCGGTCACAAAACGCGCCGGTCGCAAGAAGGATGCCGCCCAACAACCCCAGGCTGCGGACGGTAGCGGTCAACCTCAGATTCGGAAGGCCGCATACGAGACGTCAAAGAAGAAGGAGGTTGGCGTGTCTGATTTGACGCTTATTAGCAAGATCTCGAACGATGCGATCAACGACAACTTGAAGAAGAGATTCGAGAATGGCGAGATCTACACCTACATTGGACATGTGCTGGTGTCTGTCAACCCTTTCCGGGACCTTGGAATCTACACCGACCAGGTGTTGCAAAGCTATCAAGGCAAGAACAGGCTGGAAGTGCCTCCCCACGTCTTCGCGATTGCGGAGAGCACATACTACAACATGAAGGCGTACAAGGAGAACCAGTGTGTCATCATTTCAGGCGAGTCAGGAGCGGGAAAGACAGAGGCGGCGAAGCGGATTATGCAATACATCGCGAACGTTTCTGGCGGAAGCAGCAGCTCTATTCAGGAAACGAAGGACATGGTGCTGGCCACGAACCCTCTTCTCGAGTCTTTCGGAAACGCGAAGACGCTGCGAAACAACAACAGCTCGCGCTTCGGCAAATACCTCGAGATTCAATTCAACAATCAGGGCGAGCCCGCCGGTGCCAATATTAGGAACTACCTTCTGGAAAAAAGCAGAGTTGTTGGCCAGGTCAAAGACGAGAGGAACTTCCACATCTTCTACCAATTTACCAAGGCCGCCAGCGAGACCTATCGCACAAACTTTGGCGTTCAGCCTCCGACCGGATATTCCTACACGAGCAGGAGCAAGTGTTACGATGTGAATGGAATCGACGATATCGCGGACTTCAGGGACACGATCAATGCCATGAAGGTGATTGGCATGTCACAAGGAGAGCAGGATGAGATTTTCCGCATGCTTGCAGCAATTCTTTGGATTGGCAACATTTCATACAGGGAGAACGATGAGGGCAATGCAGAGGTCGCGGATCAGTCAGTGATCGACTTTGTCGCATACCTGCTTGAGGTGGATTCGGGTGCTGTGAACAAGGCCATGACCACTCGCACAATCGAAACTTCTAGAGGAGGCCGAAGAGGGTCTGCGTACGATGTTCCGCTCAACATTGCGCAGGCGACCGCTTCCCGCGACGCTCTCAGCATGGGCATCTACACCAGGATGTTCGATTGGATTGTTGAGCGAGTGAACCAGTCATTGCAAGCCCGTCAGGCTGTCAAGCACAGCATCGGTATCCTTGATATCTATGGCTTCGAGATCTTCGAGAGAAACTCCTTTGAGCAGCTTTGCATCAACTACGTCAACGAGAAGCTACAGCAGATCTTCATTCAGTTAACGCTGAAGACTGAGCAAGAGGAGTACGCAAGGGAGCAGATTCAGTGGACACCCATCAAATACTTCGACAACAAGGTCGTATGCGAGCTTATCGAAGAGAAGCGCCCGCCCGGAGTCTTTGCAGCGCTGAACGACGCTTGTGCGACAGCACACGCTGACCCCAGCGCCGCCGACGGCACCTTTGCGCAAAGATTGAATGCGCTGAGCAACCCTAACTTCGCTCCTAGGCAAGGACAGTTCGTGATCAAGCATTACGCTGGCGATGTCAATTACGCGATTGACGGCATGACCGATAAGAACAAGGACCAGCTTCTGAAGGATCTTCTTAACCTCGCTGGCCAGAGTTCGAACAACTTCGTTCACACTCTCTTCCCGGACAATGTCAACCAGGACGACAAGCGCCGTCCTCCCACTGCTGGTGACAAGATCAAAGCGTCTGCTAACGATCTCGTTGCGACTCTCATGCAGTGCACGCCCAGCTACATCCGCACCATCAAGCCGAACGAGAACAAGAGCCCCACCGAGTACAACGACGGCAACGTCCTCCATCAAATCAAGTACCTCGGTCTGCAAGAGAACGTGCGCATTCGCCGTGCTGGTTTCGCCTACCGTCAAACATTCGAGAAGTTCGTCGAGCGCTTCTACTTGCTTTCGCCGAAGTGTAGCTACGCTGGTGAGTACACTTGGACGGGAGACGCCAAGTCTGGTGTGCGGCAGATCCTCAAGGACACTTCTATTCCGGCCGAGGAGTGGCAGATGGGTGTCACGAAGGCCTTCATCAAGACTCCTGAGACACTGTTCGCGCTCGAGACAATGAGAGACCGTTACTGGCACAACATGGCGATTCGCATACAGAGAGCCTGGAGGAACTATCTGCGATACCGCGTCGAGGCTGCTACTCGCATCCAACTCATGTGGAAAAAGAAGAAAGGTGGTGATCCTGGTCTCAAACTCAGAAACAAGGGTGCGGATCTTCTTGGCAGACGGAAAGAACGCAGGAGATTCTCACTCCTTGGATCCCGAAGATTCTTGGGTGATTATCTCGGAATGGATCCTTCGCACGATGGCAGCGGCGGTACAGGAGAGTTCCTCCGCAAGAGCGCGGTTGGCCAGAACGAATGGGTGGCGTTTTCCAGCCGCTGCGAAGTATTGGTGTCTAAGATTGGACGCTCGAGTAAACCGGAAGCCCGCATCTTGGTTGTCACTGAAAACAAGGACAGAAAGCAACCGATCAACGTCTACATCATCAAACAAGCGATGGCGGAAAAGCGGCTCCAAATATCTGCGGAACGTACCATTCCCGTCAGGTCAATCAAATCCATCAGCACCAGTAATTTGAAGGATGATTGGTTCGCAATCTGTGTTGGTAGCGGGCAAGAAGCTGATCCTTTGATCAACTGTGTTTTCAAGACTGAGTTCTTTGCGCAGCTTGATCGGCTCGCAAATATTCGCGGTCAAGTGCAGTTCGGTGATAAAATCCAATACAACAAGAAGGGAGGTAAAGCTGCGACCGTCAAGGTCACTAAAGACCCGTCCGTGCGCCGGGACGACGTCTACAAGAGTAGTGAGATCAGGACAGGTCCTGGAGAACCACCGAACTCGGAGTCTAAGGAGACGCCGAAGGCCAAACCGGTTGCTGCGAAGCCTATTACTACCGGCAAGCTGTTGAAGAAGAGTGGCGGCAAACTATCGCAGCAAGCAGCACAACGGAAGCCACCGCCGCAAGCTCGACCTCTGCCGGGTGGTGGATACGCAGAGCCGCCCAGACAGGAGAGAATCGTGCCGCAGCCGCAAGCCGTGCCTCACCCCATAACTTCACTTCGGAACGAGGCGCCCACTCACGCAAGGACGCCTTCGTCATCTTCGGGACGTGCGCCTCCACCTCCGCCACCTCCTCCTGCTGCTCCTGCTGCTCCTGCGGCACCGCCGCAAGATCCTACTTTCAAGGCACTGTATGACTTTGCTGGCCAGACAAGCGGCGAGCTCAGCCTGAGAAAGGATGAAGTCATCCTCATCACTCAGAAAGAGAACAACGGTACGTGATTCGTTATCCGTCGAGTAGACGAAGCTAATCCTCTCTTTAGGATGGTGGCTCGGCAAGCGCCTCGATCACAGTGCCTCTGGTTGGGTGCCCGCTGCCTATGTTGAAGAGGTCAAACAAGCACCGCCGCCCCCTCCTCCGGCGGCATCGCGTCCTCCGCCTCCACCTGCACCAGCTGCTGCGAGACCAACGCCGGGAACGAATGGCGCAGCAAGGGCCAAGCCCACTCCGCCCGCACCACCTGCGAAGCGACCCGCAGGACGTAAGCCAGGGCCAGATACTCCACCCCGAGACAGCGGGTATGCAAATGGCAGCAGTGGCGCAGCCACGCCATCTAGCCAAAATGGACCGGCCGCCGGCGGTCTTGCAGGTGGCCTCGCTGAGGCTTTGAAGGCGAGACAGAAAGCTATGAGTGGAGGGCAAGATAACGATTGGTAGATCCCTACTGATAGTCCTTCCAACCTAGCATTTCAATCGGAACAACCACCAGTGATCAGTCATAGGCGAACAATCGGACAGCGCGTGTTCTGTTTATGCAGTAAACCATGAACCTATTAACCCGAACGTGTATGGTAAATTTGATGTTGACATGTTGTCGCAGCGCTTGCGTCGACGCGCCGTTTCTATAAGCGAGAAGGATGTGCGGCGTTGAAACACCCAAGCGCTTATTGCAGATGAATCCAATCAGATCTTTCAACACACGGCATACGAGGCTTAAACGTCATACGAGACATGCAGAGACGCTCATATTCCGCAGCCGAGCACATCGTAGGCAGTACTGGCTGCCTTCGCGCATCATCGTAGCGCCACTGTCATGATCGCGGAAGTATTTGACCTCGGATTTGGTTCGACCCTACCGCTTTCCTTCCATGTCCCAAAGTCTATCCAGCACGACCGAAATATGACCAGATCGAACTCACCTGAAAGTGCGGGTCATGTTTTCGCAACACATCAAGCGCCATACCTGCAGTATCTTGGCGCGCTCAAAAGCAAATGGCACGAAGTTCGAGTTCTTGAGCAACATCTCAGAGGTCTCGCGGACAAGGTGAAGACCACGCCTATGTCAGGCGAGACGAGGCCTGAGCTCATGCATTCCGCCGCCGAGATTTGGGACATCCAAAACGACACAGGAAGCATCAGCAAACCTCTGACAGTCGCAGCCATTCTGAGACCGCGAAGTGGAAATGCAGTGCCCAAACATGTCGACAACTTCTTGGGTCGTCTTCGAGAGAGTGAGCCGGATGTCAATACAAGAATCATTGTTTTCTACAGTGAATATGTTCGCGAAGACTGCGAAGCTGTTGCGAGTTTGTTGTTCTGTCACATCCTGGGCGTCGAGCTTAATCTGCGCCCAGCAGACGTTAGCAATCTTGCGCGCATGAGCGGCTTTGAGGAAAAGATTCCCGCACTTCGTCGAACCCCGTTGAGAGCAGGCGTGGTCTCGTTTGGGCGCATTGAAAAGGGTCAAAGTTCGATTATCGCTGCAGACCTTGGTCCAAGAAAGCTGGGCAAAGGCGAACCGAACATTGGCAAGTATTCGACTCATGCGATGGCCTTAACGACACGGCTAACTATCCGTAGTTGTGGTTCATTTTTCGTCTTGTAATTACGCGTGGCAATCGTCCGCTTGGCTCACTCCCAGCGATATCTGGGATCCTCCACTTTTCTCTGATTGGATGGACAGCCCTTTGGACTGCAGACAAGAGACATATTCGACTCCGATCTTCTTCTTCACGCACGTCTTACGACGTTGCTTGAAGTCACACCTTAGGCCTACACAAGATGCACCGGCCGGTCACTGGCTCACTTCACTGATCCACATGGAAGCAATAAAACGTGCTGGGGAGCTAGACAGCATAGTTACGAGCTGGTCGGAGCTACAGAAACTTAGCGATCGCGGAAGGCTTTATGATCTTTCGACAGACGCACGGGCATTGCGTGTAACCCTACAAGCTGATATCAATCAAGTCAATGCTTTCCAGAGGAACCGTCCTAACTCGCCTTTGGGAGATTACGAGGAGGCAAAGCTCATGCTCGAGCGGCTGGATGCCGAAAGCAAGGCCATTGCAGAAGACATACAAGCCTTGCTCGACACGCAGATTCAGCAGAAAAACATCCAGACAGCCGAATTGGCAATCAATGAGAGTCGAAGCGCTATCGCAGGTAAGTCTGCTACTCTGAGAATTATGTTTTTCCTACTGTTAACGTTTTGGAATTCGTAGTCACCGTACTCGCTTTTGTCTTCATTCCTATCAATTTAGCTTCGTCACTATACGGCATGAACGTACAGGAGATCAATGAAACAGGTCATAGCATCTGGGGATTTGTTGTAACAGCCATAATCTTCTTGCTATTCTCGGGTCTTGGGTGGACAAGCTGGCGGGCGTCTTGCAATTGGCGCCAGGTGATCCAAGAGGCCAGGTCATACACACACCACGTGTACCATTGGGAGTGGTCGGACCTATCCAAGCTCACGCGATTGAAGCTTGTCTTAGAGACCTTTCAGAAACGCGAGTGGCATACGATACGAAGACTGGCGCTTTTTGTGGGCCTGAGCTCGCTTGAGACGAAAAAATCCGAGATGATCGAGTGTTGAGCTGGCTATGATTGCTGTATGCTGAGGCATGCTCTATGTACATTTTCTTTCATTGCCTCCTCTGCGGTTCGATAAGTAACAGATAGGAGACACAAGAATCAGGTCGAAAGATACAGCTGTTCGGCACCAATGCATGCGCAGAACGAAAGTAAGTCCCATTCGATTGATAGAGATGATTTTCATAGGTCAAGGCAGGCTAATGAAGAAGCATTTCACTAACGTTGCCTAGATGGTGCCTGCTGTCTCTTAATCGCCAGTTACAACTCTCCGGGCGTCATCGCCTCAATAACCTGCCATAGCAGGTATCTTTGTGCTTTCCAATTGGCTTCCGCCGCGTCGACGCTAGCTGCTGGACGATGTTCCAGACAAGCCCTCACATTCAGAAGACAGCCACTTTATGCCACTTCGCTTGAAGCCGCAAGGGAATGCAGGCCGTGAGCAGTGGGCATCGTGATTCTGGAGCGGACTGGGCCAACAGGGGACGAGAGGCGGCTGAATTCCCAGGCGCCATCCAGCCAATTTCGCCACCCCGCAAACACCATGCAACGTTTCAGCCATCAATCTAGACCTCGCTAGAATGACGGATTTAGGTATCAAATATTGTTCACATTGGTTGCCTGAATACCTGAAAGGAAACATGCCTGGATGACAGGATGTGTGATAGATGCTACTGGGTGATAAAAAGCTTGATTGGGCGCACTTGCCTCCAGGACTATTGAACGCTATTGACCCGCTCCAACTCTCGAGACACACAGAGAGAGAGAGAGAGAGCGAAAATTGGCAGCACCAGTGCAGAGCGTCATGGAAAGACTCGGGTTCCAGAAATTCACCGCAGATTGTGGCTTTATTAGAATGCTCCTCGCTGAGGCTACGTGCTTTTCCTTTGCCGTTCGTTGCATCCTGCTGTGCTCCAGAACGCCTTATCCTGATTGATCCGACATCCCAGCTTCGTTGGTGAATTTTTGGATTGGTCCGGATAAACATCAGCACGTTCAATTCAGCAGCAAAGGTGTGGAATATCTGAAAGTGAGTGACAAAAACGTAGCATAGGTATCACATTGACAGGCACTGTCTAGCACAGCCATCCCACTTCCCAACCAAACGCCAGTCCGCATGCCCAAAGCCGAGTTTTCGAACAAGAATCAGACAATCTTCGCCGATGTGTAGCGGTTCCAAAGAGGTAAAGTTTAGTGTGTCAGCACAGGGGCATCCTCACGGCTGATCTCGCTGTCGCCATCCTGGCTCCCAACTTCGGTCCAGCTGTCCGGAGTCGCGACACCATCGCCTTCCTCGGAGAGCATGTCGACGTCGCTGTCTTCGACGACGTCGATGACTTCCACATCCGAGAACTCACTGCGGGCCGCGCTAGCAGTCTGCTGAGATGGGGTCTGCTCGCGTGATGTGCCAGGGAAGGACGCAAATGCTTCAGAACCTGAGGCGTTGCTGAAGGTGAAGGAAGAGGCTCGGGAGCGAGAGGTGACGCTCTGCTCTTCTGCAACAGACGGAGTTGCTTCTGAGACGTCAATGAGCTGGGGCTGTGTGGAGCCGTGAGAGACCGTGTGAGATGTAGGCGGGGAAGTGGATCGAGACTGCGCAGAATAGAAGCTGGCATCCAGCGGCTGTGGTTGCTGCTGTTGCTGGGAAGATGCCGCTTCGTGCACAGGATCATAAGGCTTCTTGGGGCTGGATGACCGAGAGCTGCCCTGTGCAGTATCGTGTACGGCCAAGCGGGCCCGAGTGAGCTGAGGCGTCACGCTATAAAGATCGTCCTCATCAGCGATTACCGCCGGTGTTGGCACGCTGACAGGTGGGTCCGCAGCCTTTTGCTCCTCTGTCCAGACTGCATGATCGAAGAGTGATCTCCAATCACCTTGAGGGAGGTCTTGCGGTGCAGAGGTCGGAGGATCGGGCGTCAAATCGACCAGTGGCTGTTGTTGACTCGGTGCGATACGGGGCGTGTCAGGTGCAGCATTGGCAACGGCGTGAGCAGCCTGCTGGCCATCCATGTCGCGCAGACTTGCTTCAATAGCAGCTCGAAGGTCGTCATCGTATTCCTGTTGAGTACCTCGACGCACAGTAGCTGAAGGCTTGGAGCCTTCCGACTCGGACAAGGAAAGGGCGATGGCGAGCTGCTCCTCGTAAGACAATTCCTCTTGCCTGGTCTCCGGTACCTGTTGCTCTTGAACCGCCTCTGGCGTTGGCTGAGGTCTCTTCTCGAGCTTGATCTTGGGTGGAACAGGCGGCTTTGGGGTAATGCTCCTCTCCATCTCGAACTCATCACCGAATGGGTTTGCGAGGGCCGCACCCATCTGCCACCCACTCGCCGCAACAGAAGGGCTAGAAGTCTCGCCAACGGGAATAGGCTTTTCGACTTCGCTCATTTCCTGCGGCTTCACCTCTGATTCAGCCTGTGGCGGTGTTGGTAAGGCTGCATCACTTGACCTCAATTTGCCCTCCTTATCGACCATAGCATCGAAGCTAGTTGGCGACATGGGCGGCGTCTCCGTGGTAGGACTGGTGATTATGCCTCTCTTCTCTTGCAGCTCGAGCATGTCTCTATTCCTCCTAGCCAGATACTCTCTTCCCAGGCGTCGTCTCTCCTCCGCTGCTTCGTCGTCCTCCGGGCCACGGACCGGTATCCTCCTCACAGTGTTCGAGGGGGAGACAGCAGATCGACCCGTTGCTACAGCAGCCGCATCACGGCTGGCTTGCATTTCCCGCCTGATAGCCTCATCGTTGCTCGGCGTACGCCCCTCGAAAGCGAAGGCTTCGGCTTCACGGCGAGATTGCGGGTCGAGGTCAGGACCTATGGTCCGAAGGAGCTCGGCGAGATTGCGACGCTGCTCTTCAAGCCATTGCTGTACCTGCGGGTTCTCGAGGACGGCGATGCCGAGAGCGGTGATTATGGATATGGAGATGATGATACCTAGAGCCATGGCGTTAGCTTTGTGCTTATGTACATCGGTATGTAATGTATATGAACGTGGTCACGGACTCCAGAGTGTTGAACACAGAACAGCATCTCTGGAGTTTTTGAACCGTCTCAGATCGTCATATTCGTGCACTGCAACTCACCTTTGACCGCCGCAGCAGGCATCTTTGCCACCCGCCCTTGCGTGGGCGTTCGAGTCAGCACAGAGAGCTCCGAGCCGAGAATTTCCACGATCAGAAGACTCCTGCGTCCTTAGTCACAGTGCCCTCACAGTGCCCAAGAAATGTAAGAGGTTTGCACAGGTGAAGAGGTCGACAGGAGGTGAAGAAGGCAAGGTTGTGTTGATCAGGCTGCAGTATTCGTGGATAGCTGGGCTGCGCCTCCTCCACCAACTCCCCCGCAGATCGGCGAGTCAGCTTGTGTGGCGTGTGGCGCATGCGAGTACAGCAAGGCAAATGCCCAGATTCTTTGCCGTGCGCGGTGAGACACACTCGGTGGGGATGTCGTGTGACCGATGAAGCAAGAATTGCCCCCTGGGCAATACAATATCTTCAAATTGTGTTTTGTCGATCAGTGAACATTGACCATCAGCAAAACAGCATCCCACTTTCTCGGTAGCATCTTGTACGATCCCGATACATCAACTGTCACATCTCAAGCACATGAGGTTTCACCCATAGACTGATCAGCCAAGGACCATCCTAGGATGACCGTGAAAAACGGCAACATTACTTGCAAGGAGCACCGCTGTACTATAACAGATACATGGGGAAATTAAGATTGATTTCTTGTCATCAGCTAGCATCGTCAACGTTTCTACTGCGAGCCTTTCACGCGGCGCTTGAGCAGATACTCGTAATCCGGCATCGCCTCATATACTGTCTTGGCCAGATCATCAGCATCTTGCTGCCCAAACTCCTCAACCCACTTCGTCTTCTCCGTCTCGATGTCGAGGTCGCGGGCCTGCAAGCCCGATTTGATTCCCTTGGAGGCGTTCAAGGTTGACAAGAAGTGTACTTTCATCGGATCTGCCTCCTCACGCGTCTCCCACTCATACTGAACAGCATTGGGGTCGAGCCCGGTTTCATTGCAGAGCTGTCGCACCGCAGCCGGGTTGTTCATGATGTCGTCGGCATCGATCACCTTTGGCGCCATGCCGTGTTCGTGGGTGGAGTACCAATCGTACAGAGCACGGGAGTAGCGCAGCGTCAGCAGAGCGACAAATCTAGCATTGCTCGGACGGCTGTCTGCAAAGATTTTCTTCTGCGTGCGCACGAGTGAAGGAAACATCGCTACCGGATGGCGGATCTGGAAGATTGGCTGCATCGAGAGCAGGAAGTCATCTGGGAGAAAGGAGGGGTTGGTGTGCGCATCCTCAGGACACAGCACCCAAGGCTCCTTGCCATTGCGGTCCGCCTCGTAGACAGAAGCATACAGCTTATCGGGGCTTGCCAGAAGGCAAGCATGTTCTTTGACGAATACCTGGAGACCCTGGTGAGGATGTCGGCAGTTAGCGTGGTGGTTTCCGGAGTCGCAAGAAGCTTGGTTGAGCACGCAATCGTTAAATATAGGCGCGAGTCCACAGCCTCAATGCAGCAAAACACAACCTCACTTCTCTTTTCTACTTCGTCCAAAGTTTTTTGCACGCATATTCTCTCCAGGATGCGAAATTTGCTCACCTTTGCTTTGGCGCCGTACAACTCTGCCTTGGCTGCTTCGAACGCTTCCTGATACGGCGCGTACAACGCTTCCCGCTCCGCCTCAGGAAAGCTGCTGAGAGGACCTTTCTCCATCGACATCATCATCGGGAAGGCTGCATTGAAGAATTGATAACCCGAGCCCTGGACGCCCGGCTGCGCCTCCATCATCCTCTGGAATAGGTTGGACGCCGAGCGCGGATGCGTGAGGAGGTAGACTCCACGGCGCTCCGGTCTGGGTCCATTGGTCGAGCTTCCGTTGACAGGTTCTGAGTGAGGCATGGTAGGCTTGTGAATTGCGTGTGTAGTGTCTCACACAAGAGAATTGTTGATTCGATTTTTTCAGGGCGCTTCTCATTCATCGACGGCCACCCCAACGACTCAAATATACGGCCTCCCATCCCCCTGCCTGCAACCTGTTCAACCCCTCTCCACATCACCGCATGACTTCTCTCACGCTATTCCCAGCAGTTACCGCCCTGCCCACATGGCTCTAGACTGAAAAAGCATCATGGCAGGGCACTCGGAAGCTAAGTGCCCGCCATCCGTATGAGTCGCGTTGACCACGACGTCATCATTCAGCAAGCCGCACATCGATTGGAGCAGGCAAAATCCTGTGTTGTCTCCGACCCTCAAAGCCGGAGATTCGGGGCTACTATCACGCGATTTTGGCGAAGGCCGACCTTCTGAAACGTCTCTCTAAGACCGGTCGGATACGCTGTGGATCCAGAGCCGGTGGGCTAATCTCACCAGGTCTCTTGCCAGTACCCTGCAGTGCCACTACTCAGCAATCCGTTTGCTGACACCGTTTCTTCTTCGGACCATCGTCGCATCCAATGGCAACATCGCGACAAAGTATCAGCTGTTTGCTGTCACACGACGGCTGCCTGGTACTGTACCGTAGAGTGGAGCTGGACAGGGAAGCAATTTTGACAGCTCACTGATCTGTAAGCGATCCGATGCCGCATGCCCCGTTGCAGGACGAGGTATCAACGTAGTTGTGCCACGATCGAGCCCTTAAGGGTCATAACTAGGTCTACACGTAGACAAACAGTCCATCTATGCAGGGCACCCGTCATCTGACAGAATGGTGCGATGCCTGCAGAAATGTTAGAGAAGACTGATTGCCGTCGGTCTTAACGCGCGCGCAAGCAGCCGAGACGATAAGTTGGCTGAGCAATTCGGGGATAAGAGATTAGACGAATGCTACAATTCCACTTCATACGAGTCTCCAACGATGACGATCATACATCTATCTCAACTCTTTTCTCACCCCCTCCCGTCTGATTCAAATCATACAATGACGGCTTGTCTATGCAACGCCAATTTCAACCAGCATGCTCGACAATCTCGGTGACGAGCTTGCCGTCCTTGATATAAGTTCTCAGCTGCTCCGGCAGAGGGCATTCCGTGCTGTCGTCCTCATCGTTCGCGGGAGGAAGGACGATGTTCACACTTGTGCTCTTGCTGGTGTAAACTTCTGTGTTCAAGCTCTCCTTGCCGAGGTAGATCGATGCGCCGTCGACCTGGTCGAGCATGACAGTTGGCAGAGTGCCAGTGACCTGAATAGCAAAGTTGGGACTCTTAATCACGTCCACGGAGCTGACCAGGGTGTCGACCAGGATCTGTAAGCGAGGGCAGTTGTCGATGCTGACGGCGTTGGCCTTGCCCTTGAGGATGATAGTGGTGTTCTTGCAGCGGGAAATTAGGATGCTCTGCGTCTGGCTGACTTCGACCTCAATGGGCACAGAGGGCGAGTCGAAGTTCTCGACTAGCCATTTGTTACCGTCCAGCTCTTTCTTGCCTTCCTTCTTCGTAGGCGTGCTGGCGGCACTGTTCTGGCGCATGGAAGCAGGTTTGGGCTTGGTCTCCGGGCCACGGCTGCGCGAGCGCGAAATGTTGTCGCCGCTGTTTTGAGCACGGAGAGCCGGGTTCTTGTGTGTCATTTGCGATTTGTCGACTTTCTTAAGGCCTTTGGTGACTTCCTCGCCGCGGTTCAGTTGGGAGAAGACAGCATCCATGTCGCCAGCGCCACCCTTCGCAGGCGCAGGGGCACCGCCAGGCGGAGGCGGAGGAGGCGGGTTGTTGTCAAAGTTGGGGAGAGGAGGCGGCGGAGGAGGAGGTGCGCCACCGCCTGGCGCAGGCGCTGGAGGAGCTGTAGGGGTCTTGTTGTCATCGGCCTCGCGGTATGCTTGAGTGGCATCAACGCCATTGTTGTTCCAAGTGAGGCCAGTCGGGTAGTGCTTCTTGATGTAGCTTTGGAGGGCCTTCAGAAGGGCATAGTACGCCTGGACGTACTTGACGTGCTTCTGGTCGCTTTCGAGGAGTTAGCAAATGAAGGCGCATGCGCAGGACCGCAGCTACTCACGTCTCCTTATAAGCCTTCAGCACACGGTTTCCGTACATCTGCGCACCACCAATGACCTCGCCGACAAAGTCCGCAGGCTTGCCATCCATGATGAGCCACTGCAGCGCACCAATACCCTCACCGACCATGGCCATGTGATCTTTCATTTGCGACGCTCTGTTGGTGTCCCTCACGTCTCCCACCGAGCCCATATCTTGCTGGAGATCCTTGATCAACTCCGAGAAACCGGCAGAGGCCATGTCGGGCTTCTTGGCCTTGGTCGAAGTAACGATGAAGCGCCTCTGGTCACGGAACGCCTTGGCGGTAGTCTCCGCCTGTTTGTACGTCAGCGAAACGCCCTCCTCCCATGTGTTATCCGTTCTCACGCACCTGTCCCTCAACCAAGGGGTCTATGCCTTTGCTCGCCTCTACGAACTTTTTGACATCCCCATCAATCAGCTCGTCCATCTCTTTGATCGCAGGAGGGAGCTCCGGCGCAGAAGTCTTCTGGGCCTCTGCGGGCGAACCGCCTGCCACCGCAGTACCAGGGAGGTTTGGCGCGCTGGCCCTGGGCGCATTGGCTTGTCCAATCTTGCCATTGTCGAGAGATTCGAAGCTCGTGGACGTCGAGGCGATATCCTCTAAGCGAGAGGTTGCAGCTTCAAGCCTGCGGATGATAGCTGTGAGCGGATTGTTTCCATTGCTGTTAGGCGTTGAAGGCCCCGAGCCGGCGCTGTAGTTGACGTTCTTCGCCATTGTGGTACAGACGTATCAAGCGTAGAGGGGGGATTGGAGGAGCATTGGTAGGGGTTAGTGATGGGGGAAGAGCTACCTCTTGATCAAAGTGGTCAGGTTGTTCATGCCCTGGCCCTGGCTCGGGCCTGCCATGTGGTCGGACATTTTTGGTCTCTGCGGTCACGAGACGCTGCGACGTGTCTGCACGTAACCGTCAGACCCGCAAGGGATCGTCTGATGTTGCGTAAAGCGTGCGCGGGGAGATCGTCGGAAGTTGTCTCGATGCAGATCCGAGCTCGTTCAAGAAGGAAGGAGCAGGGGAGTTGGAACAAAGCTGGCGAATGCCTGGTGTATAATGTTTGGTATGGAATACGGAAGCCTTGTAGGCAGGAGATGTCGATGCTGATGGCCAGGAAGCTCCCGAAGCCTAGCCTCCAGCATGCGCCAGTCCGCGCGTGCAACGCCGAACGCTCCAACGCCACACCCCGGAGAAGCTGAAGCTCGAATGACGTGCCTCAGATCGCAAATGTTTGAGGCTGCCTCAACACCGTCTATCTGCACGCAAAGACGATATCCTTCGGCGGGTTCCGGTCCAAGGCTATAGAGTATTAGACGGTCGGCCATCATGGATTTCTGTACCCTTGGCATGTTCATCATAGGTAGGTGCTCATCATCATCTCACATCCTACTCTTATCAGCACTTGGTCTGAAAACACGCTTCACGACTCACCAAAGCTGCTACCCGGAGCACGACTCTACTGCCGCTCACCGCTAACGGGCGGCAGACGACATCTATCCGCCTCCTTCAGCCCCTGATCAAACACCCCAGATCAACATCATTGGTGGTGCCGGAACATTCTCTGCGGTTGGTGCTCGGCTCTTTTCTCCGCCACCACAGTCGAAATCTGTTGGCTGGGTCATCGACGCAGGAACAGACTTTCCCTCCGAGTTGCGGAAAACGGTATCCTCATGGGAAACAGGCGTGCTGTTTCGGCCCCGCGATGCCCTCACCACACGCGGTTGGAATGGCTATGGCGAGAACGATCACCGCGCGTTCAAATACCTGACCGAGAAAAAGCGCCTCACCGCTGAGGATCTCACCGAGGAACTTCTGGCCTCGAAAAGTTTCCACCTCATCTGCTCGGCGGTACGATGTAGTGAACTCGCGCAACGTATCAAGGAGAGGCGTGCTGAGGCATTCGGGGAGGATCTTCCAGAAGCGATCATCGTCTGGGAGCCAGTTCCTGATCTATGTGTGCCGGACGAGCTGGAGAATACGAAAGCTGCTCTGAGCCGGATTGATGTGCTCAGTCCTAACCATGAGGAGCTTGGTGCGCTGTTTGGGTTTGAGCATTCGAATGGTGTAGAACGAGATGCTGTTGAAAGGCATGCGGCTGAGTTGGCAGCAAGCGGCATTGGGCCAAAAGGCGAAGGCGTCATTGTAGTAAGGTCGGGGAAGCAAGGATGCTACATCGCGCACTCCAGCAAGGATAAGAGCAACTGCTGGTTGCCTGCCTATCATACAGACCAAACCAAGGTCATTGATCCAACAGGGGGCGGCAACGGCTTTCTTGGTGGTCTTTCTGTTGGACTCGTCCGAACAGGGTTTGATGTCATTGAGGCCGCTCGCTGGGGAAGTGTCGCTGCTAGCTTCTGCATTGAGCAGGTCGGAATGCCAAGGTTGACGAGTGCTGCAGTATCGGATGAGGCAGAGCGTTGGAACGGCGTCAGCGTTGGCGAGAGGCTCGAAGAGTTGAAAGGCAGGAACGAGTCGGATCACGTCACTTCTGCAGTAGAAGGTTGAAGGTAACCCGTCTTGTCCATAATACCCGTCTATCTGTTGTCATCATATTCCTGCGTCCGGATTCCGTCCGTTTCCTCTCTGTGTAGCTGTCTTCACAAGCCCCATCTCATGAAAGCTCCCCACTTCAAGCTTTCTTTCCTTGTCCTGATTTCCATTCGTCCACAGCCTTGGTTGCCACCCTGAATCCCTCAATACCTGCGGGCATACCGCAGTAACATGCTGCCTGTAAGATAACCTCCCTAATCTCATCCTCTGAAGCTCCATTGTTCAGGGCGCCCTTGATGTGTGTCGCGAGCTCAGACGAGCGGTTTTGGCAGCAGAGCATGGCAATGTTGAGGAACGAGCGGGTCTTCAATTCGAGGCCAGGTCGAGTCCAGATTGAGCCCCAGCATGACTCGGTGACGAACTGATAGGTGATGAGGTCAGTGACAGCCTCTGTCGAGATCGGTTCGCAGAACTGTTTCTTACTTCCTGCATGGCGCCTGCGAAGGAACCAGTCCCATTCTTGAGAGCATTGTCAACATATTCCTTGCCTGCTACCTGGTATCGCATCTTGAGACCCTCATTGAAGAGGATCTCATGTGCTTTCTTGACTTCCTCTTCGCTGTAGTTGGCGGCCATTGTTGCGGTGGGTCGGACCTATGATGGACACAGTAAATGTCGAGGGAGAGTGGCTTACGAGAGTGCTCTACAGAAGTCTCGTCGCATAGACCGAGGTCGTGTCGCTTTATGATCTTTATGATCGGGGCAACACGGGAGCTCCCCAGAGAAGCACATCATGGAGCGTTATCGGCCGGCAGCTGTCATCGCGCGTACGGCACCGACGTCGTAGCTTTACCCTGATCTCGGTCGTCTCGAGATGGCGATTGCGGGGTCGAGCTGGAATTGAGGGGTCGCTTTGAAGAAACACCGACGACATCGGAGTTGATTCGTCGATCCCTTGTACGGTGCCGGTGTCTATCACGATGTCAGTATGGGCTCTGGTCAAGTATAAGCTAGCAACACCTCTTCGATTAATAGTGTCGGACTCCTGCAATTCTTTCGCGACTGGGCGCAAAGCTTTTCCGATATACTGCCCACGCGTCTCCTTAATCCCATTCCGTATTCAGATTGCACATCACGTACTTCTAGATCCTGTTCACCTTTACCTTGGTCTTTTCGCAGCAGCGCACGCATCCGAACGCACCGCGTTCTCCTATATTCTGCTCACATCCTCGCACCCGCAAAATGCCATCCAAAATTCATCCGCTTCCACCTCCCACTTCCGACCAGACATACGTGACGGTCTCGCCCATAGCCGGCGGATACATAACACTCGCTGAGCAATTCTTTGTGTCGCCCGCCACACAAGATGCCAAACGAACAGTGCCGTCCCTCACATTCCTCGTCACTCACCCAGGAACATCAGCTTTCGGCGCGGATGCTGCCAAACCATTTCGAATGATGTTCGACCTCGGGCTACGTCGAGCGAAAGAGCGCTATCCAGAGCAACTACAACGCCACATCGACGGTCGAGCACCGCATCAATTACCACCTGGTGTTGCCGCACAGTTGAAGTCCGGTGGGCTCGATCCGGCAGACATCGATCTTGTGATGCTTAGCCATGTGCACTACGACCACCACGGCGATCCCGAGGACTTCCCAAATGCTCAATTCGTGGTCGGCAGGGGCGCTCTCAACGTATTGAAGAACGGCCTGGGCGGTATTGCCTCGCATCAGCATTTCGTACCTGACACACTACCAGACGAGCGATCGAGTGAGCTCTCTGATCCCAAAGGTAGTGATTGGAAACCCCTTGGTCCCTTTACAGCAGCCCTCGATCTGTTCCATGATGGTTCAGTGTATGTCATCGACACACCAGGACATCTACCAGGGCATGTCAATCTGCTTTGCCGGACGAAAGACCGCTGGCTTTGTCTGTGCGGCGACGCGTTCCATGATCGCAGGCTGTTGACTGGCGAGAAGGACATCGGCACTTGGCCCGGACCTGCAGGAAACACGCTGTGTATTCATCTAGACAAAGAAGCGGCGGCAGAGAGCATTGCAAGGTTGCAAGAGTTGGAGAAGATAGTTAATGGGCGGGTGGAGCTCATTGCGGCGCATGACGAGGGTTGGTGGGAGCAGAATAAGGCCAAGCAGTTTCCCATGCTCTTATGAACACGTAGAAGATGAAGCTGCTCTTGTAAACACGTAGAAAATATGATTGCGTAAGAATGACTGCGCAACGAACTCCTTTTGCCGATACAAATTGCGTTTCTGCACGATCTCAGCATCATTGAACGAAGGGGGTTTTTCAAACTTGCGGCCGCTTACGACTGGCTCGTTTAGCAGATTCGGAGGACATGAACGCCAATGGACTCTTCGACTATCGTTAAAGCAACCTATCCAGCTAGTTTAGTTCGTGTATCTCACTCAAAGCTCGTCCAAACCATTGATTGACCAGCAGCAGCTGTTAGACTGGGGATGCTGCTGCTGGTGGAGATGAGGGCGAAGTAAAAACCCGACGAATTGCGGCGCGCCCGTTTCATGGTAAACCCTAGACAGATCTGGGTTGTCGAATTTCGAAAGTCAAGGTCGCTCGCTATGCCTGCGAATGGTGTGCTAGACAGACTTGATTGCGCATACGGCGGAGACAGAACTAGCATACTAGCCGACAGACGAGTTTTGGACGCCGGTGAGTGAGAGCGCTCGCGGTACGAACTAGAATCAGGTGCTTCCCTGCATGCAGATTTAAGCAAACAACGTGCACAATTCTGCTATAAAGACTCACTGCGGTCTAAACTGGATTTCTGAGTCTTTGCAATCACAGGTGCTCACGATGATATTCTTTCAATGGGAACTCTGAATTTCCAGCTGTGAAGATGCAGCGCCAGAAATTGGGCAACATCAGACTCGAACCGCTAGGCTTTGGCTGAGCTTGTAGGGAGCAACCAGCCGCGGGCAAGTTGGGGGCGGAAGATCCGTTCGCCGACGCAGCCCAGTCGAATCGCTGGTTTTCCAATTTGGTCTGCTCGTTAGCACTCAACGCTTGACTTCCCCGCTTCTTTTACGGCGAATTTGAGCACCTTCGCCGCGGCGAATTTAGCAAAAAAGACAACCCCATCAATGATTGCACGCAAATATCGCGTATCTAGTTTAAGATTTTACTCATAACTCTTCTAGATGACACGATTCGAGACAG
Organism: Cladosporium halotolerans; assembly: GCF_011745625.1. NCBI lineage: Eukaryota > Fungi > Ascomycota > Dothideomycetes > Cladosporiales > Cladosporiaceae > Cladosporium > Cladosporium halotolerans. Next base: position 199,735 of record NW_027191468.1, on the reverse strand, counting down.
TTGTACGTACCGGGTACAATCCTGGAGCATTCCAAGTCGGGCGGCAACAGCTCAGGACAGAGACAAGAATCAGCTAATATCGCAAAGTGGGGGCAAACACTGAACAACGTGCAGGTCTGGCAAAGAGGTCTGCGGCAGGCGCCATCCAGACCATAGCCCATGTGCAGTGGCGCAAGTCCACGTGCAAAGCTAAGGAAAGTATATGGACATTGTGGCAAGCATCACACCACCTGAAGCCGTGGTGGCGCGCGCGGGGTTAGCAGAGATCTGCCTGTGTCGGCAACGGTCCGTCTTTTCGCCATGTTGTAAATATCGTAGGTTCAATTGCCCATTGACGCAGTTGCGCAAGGTTCCGTCTTTCGTTGCTGATCTAACCTCATCACAATGTTGTCATTATATGCTTCAGGTGACACATATTCCAATGTGAGCTTCCATATGATCCCTCGTGTGCCTGCCGCTCCTCAGCTCAGCTACAGCCACGAAAGCTTCTCGAAGCTCAGCTGCGGCTGGGTAAGTCTGTCAGCATCAAGATCCAATATAAAATGCTTGTTGATATCTTGACTTTCAAATGCGTTGGTTTGCCCCAGTTGCGCTACCTTTTTAAAATCTCATACAACATGGATCACAACACGGTCTCTCAATTGTGCGAACGCTTGCACCAACAAGTCGCCACATACAAGTCTGGGGATGAGAGTCAGCGTCAAAAGATGCTCCAAAGCACGACCGAGCTCATGAGGGCTATCGAGACACCATCAGAGCGCATCGCGCGGATGTGCTACCCTGATATCTACCTCTTCTTGGCCGTCCGCATCCTTGTCGACCTCAACATTTTCAAAATCATTTCGGACGAGAAAGATGCAGTCACCGTTGCTCAGTTGGCAGAGAGGACGGGCGCAGACGGTGAATTGCTCGGTCGACTGCTCAAGCATGCCTGTACGCAGGGGTTTGTGCAAGAGATTGGGCCGGACGAATACACTGCCAATGGGGTGACTGACAAAGTCGCGTGAGTGTTCCTGCTCGTGTCGAGTGTTCAAACAAACAAACCGTGGACCCTTCTTCAAGGTCGCACCATATTTATCAAGCTGACTCTTCTCCGACAGCACACCAGAAGGCAAAGGCGTGATCGTTGACATGTTCCAAACCTTCGCTGTAGGCTCCAAATTCCCGGCCTTCCTCAAGGAAAGAAAGTATCAAAACCCAACCGACAAAAGCGACACAGGTTTCATGTACGGCATGGGCACTCAAGATCCTTACTTCCAGTACATCAGCAGGCCTGGCCGCGAGGTTGAGGCTGAGGCTTTCTACAACCACATGCGCTTCAAGACGCTGGGCTTGAAATGGCACGAGATGCCAGGCATTGTGGAGAGCGTTTTCGGGGATTATCAAGCCAAGAACGACGAGGTCCTGATGATCGATGTGGGCGGCGGCAGCGGTCACGATCTCGTCAGCTTTCGGGCTGCACACCCTGATGTGAAGGGTCGCTTGGTACTGCAAGACCTGCCTGAGACCATCCGCGCGGCAAACGCTGCCGGAGAGCTGGCAGCGAAAGGCATTGAGGCTGAAGAGCACGACTTCTTCACACCGGAGAAGGTCACCGGTGCTAGGGTGTACTATCTGAAGATGGTGTTGCACGACTGGCCAGACGAGCAATGCAAGCAGATCCTGGCCAATCTGAAGCCAAGTCTCCAAGCTGGACACAGTCGGATTTTGCTGAACGAGATCATCATCCCGGAAGTCGGTGCTGGATGGTTCGAGACGTCTGTGGACATGATCATGATGTGTTGTCATTCAGCTCAAGAACGGCGAGAGAAGCACTGGAGGAGCTTGATCGAGAGCGTTGATGGGCTCGAGGTCAACAATATCTGGAATGTCGACGGTGCTGTCGAGAAGGTTATTGAGATTATGTTGAAATGAGCAGATCTATCGCTAGACATTGAGATTGCCGTCGAAACGCGGGAGAGATTGAACCAAAATGGTCATTCATCGATTGCTGCCGATGACATATGGGACAATCCAGCAATGTAGACAATACCTCAGGTCGCATGACAGTTGGTACGGTGCAGTCGTATTGAGAATGGCCAATCGCCCAATCACAGATCCTGACCTCGACTTTGTCGTCATTCGAAGAGAATCGGAAATGCATAGCGCTTGAGTGCGAGGTTTTTCTCTCTATCATTACCCACGTGATACCCACATCCAGTATACGCAGCCTTATCGAGCGGAAGGACCACACATCGCGAGCCGACTGGCCGAGATTGTGAATCTCGTCGGTCGCGCGAACGATACCCAGCTTACGCTGGAATGGAAGCGATACTGGACAACTACGGCGTAACCAAGCTCATCACCTGTGTCCCGGCTTTTTGTCCCACCTCCTAAATCTGATAAGAGGTGCTTCCCAAACGCCTGGTGGTGGTGAGAGAAGCTGTTCCCGAGACGAGTACGTACCACCGTACTGCTTTCGCTCCGACACGTGCGTGTCTAAAGGTGACTTTTCGGTATCTTTCGATAAGTGGTGGCTTCAGCTTTCAAAAAGAATACTCAACACACCGGAATCGCCAACGACTCGGCAAACCGAGAAAGCCATGGACCAGGTTGAAAAGCACGCGGACTACCAGCAGTGCATCGGTTTCAATAGCTTAAGAAAGTAGCACCTCGCCGTCTTCTAAACATCTGGAGAACTGTGTTTCACAGGCAGCCATCACGAGGTCGTAAAATAATGTCGTCCGATGTCACGGACTGGCATCACAGAAACAATCTACCAGTGAATCTTCGCTTTCAATAGCTTGAGTAGAAGGTAGCACGAGTTTGAGGTGCTACCATCTCCTGTAGAATTTGCGAGCTCAATTTTAACTAGAGAGTACTATAGCCAAGATACGACTTCGAGGGGCTACCATCTCCTACAGAATGTGCGAGCTTAGTGTTGACCAGAGAGTGCCGCAGCCAAGATGCCAGTTCGAGGTGCTGCCATCTACAATAGAATTTGCAAGCTCAATGTCAACCGGAGAGTGCCGCAGCCGAGACACGAGTTCGAGGTGTTGCCATCTGCTGTAGAGCTTGCAGATTCAGTGTTACCACAGAGAGTCGGAAACTGTGATGCCACACTAGTGGTGGATGGTATCACGGGTACCTTGCAGCCGCGGGAGTTCCCGTGTAACAAATCGAAGCAGCGACGTCATGACTTCGATAGCTGCGTTCCTATTCGTTGCGTACCTTCACCACCAGCCTCACTGTTACTGAGTACCAGCCTTCACAAGTGAGTTCCGTCGACAATCTTGCGGTACCTCGAGGCTCAGTCAGCTAAGGTGTCTTATCTCGTTTGCTCTCAGCTCCCGCTGGCGATTCGGTCACTATTGCCTCTGCGAGGTCTCAGGGCGAGATCACGGTTCTCTCTTCCTGTCGTCAATCGAGATCACTCTGCACAATCGACAATGGCTCGAACAACCAGATCATCTGCCGCGAAACCAGCTTCGCCTTTGCGCAATCAGCGTGCAAATCCAACAGACGCCACGCAGCTGTCAAGTCCACCAGCAACGCCCGGACCGGCGGCGTCGAAGGCATCCTCGAAGTCCAAGGCATCATCGGCTATCAAAAGTAAAGCGCCTACAACGCCAGCTAACAAGGGTCGCAAGCGTTCTAATCATCATCAAGTGAAGCAAGAAGATGATGATGGCGACATCAACTCGTTGCCTCATAACCTCGGCACCGCTCTTCCCACGCCCGGTGGCGATGACGGCGAGGCTTATCAAGAGGAACCACCAAAAAAGCGCAGCAGAAAATCTGCCAAAAGCGAGCCCGCTACCGACCAAGATGTCAAACTTGAGGACGAGGATGAAGAGCCAAAGAAAACGCCGAAAGCGAAGAAGACTGGCTATGGACTGACGCCTGGTATTTCACCATATCCCGACTATATGCGGCCAACGCCAGAGGAATGCGCCGAGGTTGTGCGCTTGTTGGAGAAAGTCCACGGAAAGGTCGTTGTGCCTAAAGCTGTTCCGCCACCTTCACTTGACGTCGCCGGTTGTGGAGAAGTGCCTTCTGTCCTCGATGCTTTGATCCGCACCCGACTCAGTGCCAACACCACGAACAAAAACTCTTCGACGGCCTTCCAGGGGTTAGTGAAGCGATTTGGGGTGATCAAAGATGGCATTGGAAAAGGAAGTGTCGACTGGGACGCAGTTCGCCGTGCTCCACAGAAGGAGGTCTTCAAAGCTATTGAACGTGGTGGACTGGCCAACGTGAAATCCAAATCGATTCAAGAGATCTTGCAAATGGCCTACGAAGAAAACCAGGCTCGCAAATCCGAACTGCTCTCATTGTCTACCAATCCGGCCGGCGCGGATAATGAAGCCACAGCCGAAAAGAATGCCGAGATTGAGAAGGCTTCGCAGAACATCATCTCGCTTGACCATCTTCACCTTTTGAGCACGAACGATGCCATTGAGAAGATGCTCACATATCCAGGAATCGGCCCGAAGACTGCATCGTGCGTCGCACTCTTCTGCCTCCAACGCCCAAGCTTCGCTGTCGATACCCACGTCTTCCGTCTCTGCCAGTATCTCGGCTGGTTGCCGAAGAAGCCCAAGAAGGGCGAGCCGAAAGTGGATCGCAACACAGCCTACAGTCACTGTGATGTCCGCATTCCGGATGACTTCAAGTACCCGCTCCATCAATTGCTCATCAAGCACGGCAAGACTTGTCCAAGGTGCAGGGCCATCACTGGCCAAACTAGCGCAGACTGGGACAAGGGCTGTCCCATCGAGCATATTGTCCAGCGCCACGGCGCAAAGAAGGGTGGCGGAAGCACCAAGGATAAGAAGAAGGCGAGAGAGGCTGCAGGCGCCGATAGTCAATCCGACGACGACTTGGACGTAGCGGACGTGAGTGGTGGCGAGGAACAGCATGATGCTGCTGAAAGCGAATTGAGTGAGCTCGAGTCTGAGCCAGAGGCCTAAGCTCGCCTTGCAACAATCACCCTAAGCTGCCCGCCACTCAAAATGGCATCGACTTAGGGAGGCTGTGGTGCCCTGTGTGCTGTCCGAGAGTAACGTCATTTGATTGTATATTCATTGTACTATACTGTGTATTAGATATCCCAACCGTTTCCAGGACACAGCCTCGTTGGTTGGAAGACCGATTTTTGCGTGTGTAAAGTGGGGATAGCACCCTACTATATTTCACTACTTGATGAAGCAGAGGACTCTAGACTCCTTTGAAGGCCTTCGGAGGCTGCCGGTGAGATCTACCGATTAGGTTCCTGATAGCTTTTGAATAGTAGAGTTTGGACATCAAGCTTGACGTTGCCACTCTTGCCTAATTATCGCCTCTCAAAAGACCTTTACCGCCTTGGGCGCAGAAAGTACCCCGCAGCACAGATCACTTTTCTCGAGAGCAGGCCGCAGTATCCGCGCGGTGCGCTCGGTGCCTGGACTTTGGCAGCTGAGGAACACGTAATAACGGCCCGGCTAGGAAGGAATAGTTAGTTGGATTGATTGCCTACCGATTGTGCGAAAGCCTGTGGCCATGCTGCTGATGATTATGCCCGGAGGTGATATTAACGTTAGTCTAATGAGGGCGATGGTAGCACACAACATGAACTCACGTGTTTGGACATGCTTGAAAGGCGTCAGATAAGCGTCTTTTCAGGTACCGACGATGCGAGCGGAGAACATCGCTTCGGTGATGACGCTCGGGTGCTCTATCTTTGGAAAACCCGGGACAGGGTTAGCTCTTGGACGTGTTTCAAAGGAACCATACAAATAATCTCGTAGGGCTGACACTTTCCACTTCTTCTGATCATCATCACATCCACTCCTCCACACATTTCGACCGACGCAGACCCTCACGCTCAGCCTTACGCCTCTCCCTCAGCCACAGACATCATGCCGTCCTCCACCTCCGACATCTGCCTTTACTTCCTGGCGCTCTTCTTGCCGCCGCTTTCAGTGTTCTTGAAAACCGGCTGCAATTCAGACCTTATCATCAACATTGGTCTTTCCATCCTGGGATGGATTCCCGGTGTTATCCACGCGTGGTATGAGACAGAGTCTGGATTTTCCATGCCGTTGAATGCAGTTCTGACGATCGCTGCAGGTGGATCATTGGCAAGCACACCACGCCCGCTTGAAAGACAAGCGAGCGGCGTCACGAGACGCGCGGCTGTGAATGACCAGAGTTTGCTCAAGATACCCAAACGATAATGTTTACTGTATGGAATACTCGGATCGCTTCATCATGCTCGCATATATGTCTGATCATCGGATCGCGCCTTATTTGACCGCGATTCACGAGGTTGTGTTCCACGGTCTACTCTCCGTCGTGGTGCCTGGACGGGAGAACGGTGCGCTAGTCTTTTGCACTGCCTCCTTCCGGCCGCTCCATATGCGACAGAGGCAGCCTCTGGACTCTGATAGATGCATATGACTCCCTATGTGTTTCAGCCTTCTCGCGCGTTGCTGTCCAATTGTCTAGGCGCGCGACACACCCCCATGCGACCCATGCTGCCGATCAGCGCCACTGACAAGTATGACGCCGCAAAGTTGGCATACAAGTATTTCCTTGCGCGCACTCCTTACATACCTTGCAATCTCAGGTTTTCTTTATTCGAACTACCTAATTACTTAATCCCGAGAAATGTCTATGGACTACGGCCCGCAAGGGCTACCTCCGCCAGGACAAGGATACTACAACGCGCAAGCAACACCTCGTCATCAGCCGCAGCGCGGGCGTCGTCGCTCGCAAGAAAGATCTGTATCACCGAGAGGCACAGAATACGTGCCTTACTCGGATCTACCATGGGCGAGCCAACAGAGCGCGAATGAACCTCGCGCAGGCGCAGGCGCAGACGCTAGACGAGAAAGCGAGGTGCGTCCCGGGAACTTCGAAGCTCAGAACCAGCTTGCGCCTTACGACGACGAGAAAGCATGGGCCGAATGGAACCGCGCATACGGCCAAGAGCCCGCGCATGTTCCTACGAACACGCCACTGCCACAGCAAAGCAGGCGGAAAGATGAACGCTCTCCCCGTCAGAGGCGACGTAGATCATACGAGGATGACCTGGAATACGCGGATTTTCGTCGGGCGCGTCGCGCGAAGTCTAGGCACCATGAACGCCGGGACAGCACTCGTTCCGAGATGGATTTTGACGAGAAGCTCGAGAAAGGTGCGAAAGACTTGGGTCCAGCACTGCTAGGAACTGCCGCGGGGGCGTTCCTAGGCCGCAAGCTGGTCAACAAAGGTGCGCTGGGGATTATTGGAGGCGCGATCGCAGGTGGAATCGGCGCAACTGCTGGTGAACGTTTTGATGAGAGGAACCGTCGCAAGCAGGACGGGAGAACCCAACGGCGGAGAGAGGACGATGACAGATATTATAGACGGCGATATGAGGACCGAGACAGAAGCTATGCGAGTCGGCGCGATTCTTCACCATTCTCGGAACTTTCAAGAGACGACGAGTCATTGCCTCCTCGCCGGCGGCATGATGAACGGCCCCGAAGGACTAAGCCGAAGAGATACGTCGAATACAGTCCCGACAGCTACAGGAGCGTATGAGCGGCCGGCCGAGGCTCTGCTCACTTCTTCGATCTCGGATAAAATGACACTCATGGATGAGCAGCATTCTTGTAAGCGAGGCGCCTGAAATTGGTGGAGGGAACAACAGAGCGTGGAGACCTTTCACGACTAATGAAGTGTACGTTATGCGTGGTTTTGTTCTCTTCTCTTGTGCGATTGGAGGGACCAGCGACTTTGCTATTTCAGCGTACGCGACGAATAAATCGTAAGTATGTAATCGCTAGATAAGCACTGCCATAGCGCAAATCTAATAATTCCGTGGTGTGATAGAAACTCAGCTGTCCTTCACAAATCGGTGGTTCCACCACAAGCCACGTTCTCACAATGGCGCTTTGGAGATGGCTAAGGGCGCTGTGGCATGTAGCACCCCGCTCTGGGCAGCTTGAATAATAAGCTGCCATAGTAACGATCCCGATTACTCGGTCCAGCTGCGTGTATTTGCTTGGATGGTTACCGGAAAGTACAGATTCTGAAGTCGAAATCCACGATCGAACCGAATTACAGAAATGGTCAAAGGAAGCTGCGTCTGCGGGGAGTGGACCTACCAGTACGAAGGCGATGCTGTTGTAGCCACAGTAGGTCTATAATTGCAACACGCCCGTCTCATACTGACACGTTCCTCAGTTCTTCTGCCATTGTGTTCCTTGTAGGAAACTCGCTGGCATTAACGGTAGCACCAATGCAGTGGTCTCGGAAAATCAGGTAAGCTACCTAAGTTAATGGGATCTCAACACTCGTCTGCGGCTAAGAACTCTCCAGTACAAGCAGCTGTCGGGTACTGACCGGACGTTTGTTCGCAAAGGTGACAGCGGCAAGGATGTTACGAACCACAATTGCGCGAAGTGCGGTACCATTATGTGGGCGAAGGTGGAATCGCTCGCCGGCGTGAAAATTGTTAAGACCGGTACGATCGACGATGAGGAGGCCTTGAATCAAGCGATCCCCGTACAGGAGATATATTGCAAGGACAGGCCAGCTAGCACTCCCGCAATCTCTGGCATTGAGCAGAAGCATGCGGCTTGAGAGGGGTTTTTATGCTGGCTATGCTGATTCCAATCCTTCGTATCAGTTTTGGCCGCGTTACGATATGCCTCTAGAATGAAATACCTTATACTTATGGGTGGACTCGTGTGAAACGACGAGTTGAAAGAGAGAATGATTTCCATTGTGGGTGGGAAATCTTGATGGACTCTTGCGTTTGCCCTAGGAGAGGATCAAGTTCAGTCCTCTGTCGACCAACGTTGTCACTCCGCCACATGGAGTCAAGCTCTCTGCATCGTCAGTGGCCCGAGGATCAAAAAAACCATATTCCGGTATCGTGTCGCACAGCAAGAATAGCAAAAAGCAGAGCAAAATGCATCGGCCGGGAATCGAACCCGGGGCTGGCCGACATAGAAGGTCTGATGGACCTCAGATGGCAACGGCCAATTTTACCACTAAACCACCAATGCTTTTTATTGGCTCAACAAAGATCAGTCGGCATATAGAGCTAGATATGTGACCCAAGCCAACATCTGAATGAGAGGAGACTTGTTTCCGGCAGGATCGCGAACTCTGGACCTGACACATTCTAATGTGACAGGGTAGGCCAGGAAATCAGACAGTTCAGATTCTATGCTGTGTAATTCTGACCCTGGCTTGAATCAGGTATATGATAGCCAAACTTCATGGCCTCAGGGCATTGATTTCAACCGCGGCATGTTCCCTTTCAGCGGCGGAAGGTCTCATGTAACGAATTACCCCCAGTCCCCATTCTCTTCCTCGATCTGTCTCGTTCGGTCAAGCACTTCGCCGATACGACCTTGCCAGTATCCAGCTCAGCGTCGCCATAGTATCCCCATGTTTCATAGCTCGAGCTAATCTTGTTGCATTGTTCCTCTCGCAGCCCACTGGCCTAGACCTTTTGTTTACGAGGCTCCGAGCTCTCGCAAAGTGAGTGAACGCGTAACGTGCTATCTTCCTTTCTGGACTTTCAAGATCGGACTTCCACTCGGAGACCCTGGCTTTCCAGATTCACTGGAAAACACACAGTATCTGTCATGCGTAACAGACCTTCGAATGAGAGGCGGTGCAGCAATTAATAGCTGGGTTTCCTTAGATGTGTTCGGGTTGACACAGACGTGACACCTGTTGGAGGAGTATGATGCGTCTGAAAAGGCTGCTCGGGATTTCGTGTCATCTTCGGAGTGGTTACATTTCACTCAGCCTCTTTTCGATTGCGAGCCGTCGGCAGCATTGGCGCCATTGACTGTCTCCTCGCCGAGGACCTTGGATGCAGCCATGAACCTATGACAGACATTGGTCAGCCCAAACTCTTGAGAGACTCCGCACAGTACCCTTGTGCAATTCAGGCGTAACTCACATGCCACCAGCATATCCCCCAAGACCCCTCATGCCCTCAGCTTGCACTGCAGTCATGCGTAGAAGGTTCTCCATATCACTCATGTTTGCTGTCAGTTGCGCAAGCTGAGCATGCAAGTGCGACAGTTGTCGGGTCTTTGAAGCCGAAGTTGGGACGGTAGATAGCCTCGAGCTGCTGTGCGTGTGCGCGTGCGTTGCACTTGGTGTACGAGGGTGGAGGGCCATCATAGAGACTAAGCGCACCTCTTTGATTTATGAAGCCTTGTTCAAATGTAAGGGGCTGGAGCTGCAGAGATTCAAGATTCTTACAGCAGCGTGCTGTGGTCCGTGAAAGTATCCGAGATACCTTGGTGCAGGCGCGTTGTAGCAAGCGCAATGTTTATTGTGAGGGGAAGCCCGCTTCCCAGTTAGGAAGGTTTCCCGCTTGCGCGCTCAAGAGAAGGCTTGCGTCTAGATGCGTTTCTTCATAACGTTGTTTTAATTGCTACCTACCTATCACTAATTTTAATAGACCACAATGTCGGCTGCAGGCGCAACGAAAACGCGCAGATTTGTTTTGACAGGTGCAGTGGCCGCTATTACTGCTACAGGAACGTGGTATGGAGCTGGATTGAAGACCCAACAGGAGAGAAATCACGTGAGGCCAAAATGAGAACCTGCTGTAAAGGATTCCACTGACTCTTTTGCAGGAGAAGGAGGTCATTAGGGAAGCGTCCGTGAGCGAAAAGCTCCAGCAGATGGAGACACGTCGCGATCAGCTTGCTCGCAGGAGAGACGAGCTCCAAGCCAAGATCGATCAAGTGGCATCAAAATCGGAGTCTAGAAACACGCCACCTCGAGGTCGGTAGGGCTACAGCAGTCAGGACCTCAATTTTGGGCGAGAAAAGTTTGCTCAGCGCCGCTCACGACAATCCGGGATGATTGCGATATCATGGCGCGCGCGCCGGTCGTCTAATGCGTCCACTAGTGCCGGAGGCTGAACTGGCTGAAGCAGATCCGATGTAGCTTATAGAGACATCGCTGCGAGGGTAGATGGGGACGACCCCGCGATGGATCGCAAGGGCATGCGATTCAAAATCTGAGCGGTGGAAGGAGCAAACGCCAGTGGGCAACTCTGCTGGATCTCAGTTGTATCCAGCAGCACTGCCACAAGGCATCATTCTCGGTCTGTTGGTGCAAAGCAGGATTTGAGATTACTAAATCGCCACGCATTCGGGAGTCTGTGGCGCATTTCATATGACGGCAAGGCCGATGTTTAATCGCTCGCGCCGACAGAATGTAGCAGGACGCGACGGACGTCTGTATAGCCTTTTACAGGCATCTCGAGATATGTCAGGCAATATGACGAGCTACCTCCACCTTCATGTCAATGAGAATGACAATTCCTCGGAGAGTCACGGGCTACGGGACACATGGGTTTGGTTAAGCGGTGGATCGATCACGATGGCCCGTTGTTCACGGGTTCCATCACATATTCGTCACTCAGGCATGAACTCCACCTGCGTCTGGATCGTCCACATCGGGCTCTGCCGAATCTCTTACAGTCGACCAGGGGGTTGGTGGTCTTCTTCTGATGATCGCGCGATTTGATGACGAAGCTGCAGAGGGCATGGGTTCATCCCACTCTACCCGCTAGCTGAGGCGGTTTGCAAGAACTTGCAGTTCAGGACCAAAGCATGCAACAATGGCCTGCTCCGAGGGACTAGACAATGAAAAGCTGTATTTAGTATCGCTAGCCGGGTTAGATCGGATAGCGGTCACAAAACTTTTCCTGTTTCTTGCCCGGGTCGCAAGTGCCAGATCCGTGCGGCCATGCGCCGTCTCTGCCCGTGTCTTGCTTGTACGCACCAAGACGACCGATGCCTCAGTGGCGTAGTGGACACCCGACACAAGCCTGCAGCCAAGCCTCCCTTGTTAAAGACACAAGCGTGACAAGCCAGCCGTGCCCAGATTCTGTGGAGTTCTCCATGAATCTCCATCCCCAACGGAAATGGAGCACATGGAGGTGTGTGCATGGACCATTACTGTCGTCGGAGGCGGCTCTGCAAGTGGCTACTGAGGTTGGTAGCTCGACGTCCGGCAGCGGAGCGGCGAAAGCTTGGATGTCCGATGCTTTGGTGAACGCGCGATGGAAGCCGGAAGCCGATGTTCTCGCGGCCGTCAGACGCGTCGCCCAATGGAAGTGGGCAGGGCTGAACGATCCCCGGCACCGGCTTCGCTTGCGGCACGTTGAAACGTCGGCATGTCATCAGCCTCTTTCGACGTCCATGGACGTTGCCGCATGAGCCGGGCATAAGCTAGATTCATCTCGCCGAGTGTCATCTGGACGCGTCTGGCTTGTGGCTGGCCACGATGACGAGTGCTTCAGTATCAAGGAAGCTCCCAGAAAGCCCGCAAGCTCGTGGCGGCACATCAAGGAAGACACTAAGAAGAGCGAAGAACGCGCTAAGCAAGATTAACAAAAACAAGCTCCACACTCTAATCGGTCCGAAAGCTTGGTGTGGAGCCCACTATCAGGTGGCGCGACGCCTATTGTTCGGCCAGTCACGGTAGGGTGACGGCACGTTTGGCAACGACACGAGGGATCCCGCACGATGCTGCCCGCGGGGAGCGCGCTGGAGCGTCTGGAGCGTCTGGAGCACCCGGAGGGTGGAGCGTGCCGGTGGAGGTCCCGGAAGCGTGTCACGCTGTTCCCACTGTGTGCGGATGCGAGGTATAAAGAGTTGCAGGTGGCGCTCGTCAGGCAGGTTTCCTGTGCTCTCTCATCCGATCTGCCCATTTACCCTACCTCCTAAATCTTGGCCAAAGCGCCTAACCTTCCATCATGTCGAAGACCGACCACAAGGCCGATGCTCACACCGAGAACATCGAGGACAGCGGGTCCAGCATTGTCAAGAATGGCGAGGATATTCAAATGGCAGTGCGCTCAGGCAGCACAGCTCACGTCACCAACACCGCGGACGCCATCGACATTGCCAAAAATGGTGGTTGGGAAGCAGATGCGTTGATCAAAGAGCTCGAGCAAGAAGTCGAAAGAGAAGGCGCGAAGAAAGGCATTTTCGACATCGAGTTCGCCAATCCCAAATACTTTACCTGGTTCCTCGTCACATTCGCCTCCATGGGTGGTCTCCTTTCCGGTCTCGACCAGTCTCTCATCTCTGGCGCTAACTTGTTCCTTCCTGACGATCTTGGTCTGGATGAACGTCAAAACAGCTTGGTCAACGCAGCCATGCCTCTCGGCGCTATCGGTGGTGCTCTGCTTATCTCTCCCTGCAACGAACTTTTTGGTCGCCGCTGGGCTATCCTGATTTCCTGCATCCTCTACACCATTGGAGGCGCCCTTTGCGCTGGTTCGATCAACTTTGCAATGATCGTTGTCGCCCGTCTCATCCTTGGCGCTGGTGTTGGTCTCGAGGGTGGCACTGTCCCTGTTTACGTTGCTGAGACTGTCGAGCGCAAGATCCGTGGTAACTTGGTGTCGCTTTACCAGGTCAACATTGCCCTCGGTGAAGTCCTTGGCTACGTGGTGGCTGCAATCTTCATCAGGGTAGAGGGCAATTGGCGCTACATCCTTGGCAGCTCCCTGCTTTTCTCGACCATCATGGGCATTGGCATGCTCTACATGCCTGAGTCGCCCCGTTACTTGTTGCACAAAGGTCGCGTCCTCGACGCTTTCAAGGTCTGGAAGCGCATCAGAGGCACCTCAAGCATTGAGGCCCGCGAGGAGTTTTTCATCATGAAAGTTGGCATGGAGCAAGAACACGCAGAGATTGCTGCTGGCTCTGGATCTCGAAGCATGCCTTGGTTGGACTTCTTCACCAAGCCCAGAGCCCGCCGTGCCGTCATCTACGCCAACATCATGATCTTCCTTGGCCAATTCACCGGTATGTTCACAATACTCAGATTTGCCCTTCATTATGTGCTAACAGCTCTACCAGGCGTGAACGCAATCATGTACTACATGAGCACCCTGATGAACCAAATTGGCTTTGACCCCATCCAAGCCAACTACATGTCCCTCGTCGGCGGCGGCTCCCTCTTCCTCGGCACCATTCCCGCTGCCTTCCTGATGGAGTCGTGTGGTCGTCGCTTCTGGGCCACCGTTACTATGCCTGGATTCTTCGTTGGACTGATGCTCACCGGTGTCTCCTACTTCTCCGTATTTGAGGAGCGTCAGACTGCCAGACTCGGTCTCTACTTCACAGGCATGATCATGTACATGCTGTTCTTTGGTTGCTACGCCACCCTCACTTGGGTCGTTCCCTCGGAGTCTTACCCGACCTACCTGCGTTCCTACGGTATGACTACCTCGTCTGGATTCCTGTTCTTGTGCTCCTTCATCATCACGTACAACTTCCGTGGTATGCAAGAGGCCATGACCAAGCAGGGTCTGAGCATGGGTTTCTTCGGAGGTATCGCACTCCTGGGTTGGATCTACCAGCTTCTGTTCATGCCTGAGACCAAGGGCAAGACTCTTGAGGAGATTGATCTCATCTTCGAGCAGCCGACGAGCAAGATCGTCGCTGAGAACTTGAGGAACATCAAGGAGACCACTGCCGACCTTTGCGCCTTCCGCTTCAAGAAGGTCTTCATCGATGACAACAGGGCCAAGGCCGCCGTTGGTCTTACCGAGGAGAGATTCGGTCACTAGACGCTGCTCATGATACACGCATAGATACATGTTATTATATCGAACGACTTTTTACACGTTACTACTTCGTCCCATTCCCCGTCTCGAGTCGCATGTCTGCCACCAATGCATATTCCTCTCACCAGGCAAGTACTACCATGTACCAAGTGCTCAATGAATGCATTCAAGGAAGTAGCTCAAGTCCTAGCTCGGACTGTTATGGTTGCCTTTGCTGTGTGGTTGTTCCACAAAGGAAGGCGCGATCGACGACGTGGTAAGCTTAACATGACTTCACCTGTTACAGCGTGGCAGCATAACTACGCCCCTACCTTGACAGGTTCGACCTGGCAAAGATTTCGGGACTTGCAACACTTCTGTCCGTGATTCGGTACAATGGCTCAACACCGCCCTCGACGTAATCGCCGGCGCACTTGGGAGGGGACCGACACGCCCATCACCATCCGCGTTGGCAGCCGCCGGCATCCACGGGGATCCAGCGAGATCCAAGTCACATGCGCACAAGATGGCAGCCGGCTCGCGCGCCTCATCGATGAACAGACGTGCCTGCGCCCGAAAGATCCACTCATCGTCTCAATAAACGGCCACCAGCCTTGGCTGAAGGACATTCTGTGCACATGCTTCGACGCCTCCTGGGAGCCCATTAGCGAGGTCAGTCGTGAGCTTCAGTTCGCTGAGACTGCAAAGTTTCCGGAAAGAGCATCCAAGAGCGGTCAATCGGTACCTTGGACATTCATCATGGATCAAATGAATGTGCCCCAAGTCTACTTCTGGTCGGTGGGCCTTGAACCGCCTGAAAACCACAGGCGAGGAATACCGATCATTCAGCAATATCGGTTGAGGGTAGGGGTCTGGTTTTGCGAGAAAGGCGCCTGCAAGTTTAATCGCTCGATCAGCACTACCTTGATCTTCACTCGCCCATGCGACGTCCCTGAGCACATCGTCAGCAACATCTTGTTCAAGGAGCTATACGGCGAAGATGATTTCAATCAGCCCCGCGACGATCCAGAGGGCATATGCTGGATCTTTTCTCGCCTGTACTGGTTGCTCAGCAACTGGCAGAACGTCATTCGAGAAGTGATAGCTCGCCTCGACGAAGCGGAGATCAATTCCAGCGGGCGTTACTTCCCTGTCAAGCTTCGAACCAGGACCATGCACATCGAGGTTGACCGTATCTATGAGCTTCAAGAATACCTTCGCTTTCACTCTCGCTCTTTCAGGAAGCTCGCAAAGCTCAGACAGAGCGTTTCCCAAGACCGACAGGAACATCATCTCTGGAATGAAATCGAGGACACCGTGGATGACTTGGATCAGTTCGACTCTTCGCTTGACAACCTTAAAGAGCGCTTTCTCAACCTCCTCGACCTCGAATTCAACATTCAGAACGCCGACCAAAGCGAAGACAGCTCTTTTCTCGCAGTCATCGCTACGCTGTTCTTGCCGGTGTCTTTCCTGGCTTCAATTTTCGGCATCCAGAACATCGAGTGGAGGCCAGTGTGGTACTTGTGGTCTGCAGTCCCAATATTTGTCGCTTCCTGCATCTTCGTCGTGGTCTTCCCGTTCAGCGTTCGCAGGTACCAAAAGACAAGATACGGACTGGAAGCGACGAAAGTGCTGCTCCGCCCCACCGACTTCACTATGTTGGGAGATGCGCTTCCGGATAGCGTCAACGTACCGGGCAGCAACCGACTGGGAAGATTAAAGGATCGTGCTCAGAGGCAATCCATTGGTGAGGATGTGACGCACGGTGGCAGTCGTAGCAGAAGCCGCGGCTGGGCTTGACAGATAAGGAGGACCACTGCCTGGAGTTTGGAATTTCGCTAGCTTTTAGACGTTCATATGTAGACTACCCTAGCTTTTGTTGTAATGTTAAACAAGATGCGCCATTCGGACTGAAAACTTCAAGTATGTCAACAAGCTCGAGGGGTGCGTACCGCTCACGCGAGAATTTGTAGACAACCACGTGTGTCGAGAGAAACTCTGAGTGAGACCTGTGGTTCGACAACTTGGAGAGAAGGTAGCACGTTGATGTTCATTTTCTCTTCGAAGAGTAGAGATGATGTAAATCGAACACTTTTCCAGAGATATCGCATAGACCTCCGGCGTCTGGATCCAATGGCTGGCATCCGCAGCGCTGAGACGTTGGGGTAAGTAGGGTTAGGGTCTGGGTTAGGATCCAACATCATTCATACTGATTCGCAGGCTTCCGAGACTGGGAGAAAACCCGTAGACGTGATAGATGTTATGTTGACATTAATATTAATATCTTCATATGACCGGTCTCATGATCTATGTGTCATTCGCTGTCATTATTGATTCGTGAATCTGACCTCAATGACGGTAGGGCGCATAGCTTGTTGGGGCGTGTCAGCCGCGAAGATTTGTCCGATTGATCCACAACACATCTTGTTATCCACGATTGCAAGGCATTGTATTCGCCTCTATTAGACATTGGGCGTCGTGAAGGACCTCGGTACACGTGAAACTATTGAAGCCAGACCCGAACGGCCAATGGTCTAACATCTAGCCCCATGCATCAGTGAAAATTGTCAAAGTGTAGCATTTTGGAATCGTGTGGACTTCAGTAAACGGTTCGTTGTGGTTCGCTGGACCTGCACCATGCAGGAAAGAAGGCAAGGTTGCCATCTCCGTGAATTCCGCGCGAAAGAGTGACGTCTGGTGGCAATAAGCATCTTTGAGCAAACCGCTGATCGAAAGAATACAAACGCTGGATACTTTGTGGATCGATTTCCTGGGTTGATTTCGTCTGGCTTTCACGTTTGCGTCCGATTTGAGGGCCAGAGGGCTAATCAAGGTCTGATTCCACCCCAGCGTGACAATATAATCAACAATGGTATGTTGAATCACCACCATTAGGGCGCTTGGTCTAGGGGTATGATATCTTCTTCGCACCTCTGTGGGTTTGGAGATGGTCGTGGGTTCAATTCCCACAGCGTCCAATGTTTTTGTTGTCCTCAAAGATCGATTGGAGTGAGGATCGAGCAGAATTTTGCCGGCTTCACACAACATCACGTGATGCAAATTCACGTGATCTGCCCGTTCCCCGATGGCCCGCTTCACATTCTCCAGGTGGAAACAGGTCATGGGTTCAATTCCTCAAGCGTGTTTTGGGATCTTCAGGCATCATTTGCATCGGAGGGGCAAGTGAAGCCTTCGAGTATAGACCTATCTCCAACCATGCAATTTATCATGCTTCCGCGAACTCTCTTTTGCACGTCTCGATCGATCATTCCAACGATCCCACACATGCCGGGCTCTTTTGCGGTTGGGACCATGATGTAGAGGTATGATCCACAACTTCCGGCTTTTCGAATTCTACGAAGACGAGCGACGTACTATCCTCCCCAGTAGACATTCAAAATCAAACTCTAATCTGGAGAACCAGAATGCATCCTATCGGTCGGTTCCACGCATTGTTAAGGTCGAAGGTGTGGTCGGGGTTTGGCTGGTGGATTATGTCCACATCGGGGTTAAACGCTCGACTTGACCGAAACTCCGGTGCAGCAGACAACATTAATGACGCAGGCTATATTACATATAAGACCTAGCGAACTGTGAAAGTACATTGTGTTCAAGACCATCAAAATTCGAAATGACATCCAAGACTATCATTCTCATCACTGGCGCCAACCAGGGTCTGGGCTACTACGCCGCCCAGCAACTCGCAGCGGAAGGCAAATACCACGTCCTCCTTGGGAGCCGTGATTTCAGCAAAGCCGAGAAGGCAATCCAATCCCTGATCCAGGACGAATCGGTCAAGGTTGATGGTAAAGACCTCGAGCCGATTCAGATTGATATCAACGACGATTCATCCATCGCCGCGGCTGCAAAGACCGTTGAAGACAAGTACGGAAAGTTGGACATCCTGCTCAACAACGCTGCAGTCGCTCTCACAGGCGAAGAAGATGCTCGCATCTCGGGACCCGCTCTGAGAGACCTCTACCGGAAACACTATGAGACCAACGTCTTTGGCACCGCCATCACTGCGGAGGCTTTCATCCCGCTGCTGAGGAAGGGTGAGAAGCGCCTTGCCTTCACGTCGTCATCGGTGGGCTCGCTTCATGCAGCAACCGAGGATGATCTTGTCCCAGGCGTAAGTCTCGCACGCCTCATCAGCAATTTCAGAATGCATGCTAACGCCACCCAGCAATACGTGTTGTACAGGTCCACAAAATCCGCCCTGAACATGATCATGGTCCAGTACGCGAAGCAGCTTCAAGACGAGGGTTTTATTGTCAGTGCATCAAACCCAGGCTACTGCGCTACCAACTTGAACTACTACTCTGGTCTCAAAGATCCGAGAGAAGGCGCCAAAGCGTTGATCAGATGTGCCACAGGTGCAAAGGAAGACGTGCATTGCTTGATGGTAAATGAGACGGGGACGGAGCCTTGGTAGGATAGCCATGGTAGAATGCGAAAACGTTCACATTTGTCTTCACTCTTCTCTACGCGTGATCAAGCAAGTAGGCACCGTCGATGACCAGCGTCGAGCCGGACACGTACTGGTTCACTGCAAAGTTCAAGACCGCCTGCGCATAATCCCTGGGCAGACCAGCCCTGCCAAACGGAATTCCCCACTTCTCTTGGAAGTGCTTCTTCTCGTTACCCTTGTCAGCCTCAATAGGCGTCATCTCACTAGGGAAGTAGCCAGGTGCCAGAGTGTTCACTCGGACTTCCAGGTGCTTGAAGTCAACGGCAAGCTGCTCTGTCAGGCTGATCGTGCCAGCCTTCGAAGCGTTGTAGGAGAACTGTCCGTTCTGACTCTCTTTGGTGATACCGGAAATGGAGCTGATGTTGAGGATGGAGCCAGCTTCCGGGTACCCGTTGTCTCTGGCAGCGCAAAGCAAAGGCAGGAAAGCGGCGGATGTGAAGTAGTAGCTTGCCACGTTGACCTTGTAGATCCAGGTCCAGTCATCGAAAGTTTGGTTGTTCATCATGGTCTTGCTGATCTCAGCGGGTGATCCTTGCGGCCTTCCGCTGGGGCCATAGTTCACTGTAAAATCAGTACACGCTGGCGATGAAGAATGGCATTCTCGACGACCTACCCGAAGTGACACCTGCATTGTTGACGAGGAAGTTGACAAATTTCTCCTTCTTAGCAATGGCGTCCACACCATCCTGGATGCTCTCCTTGTCCGTAACATCCATTTGAAGAGCAATGATGGAGCCACCACTGGGGTGCTGAGACTCAGCCTCCTTCAGCTTGTCGGCCCTGCGGCCAGTAACGTAGACCTTGACACCGTTCGCAGCGAGAGCCTTTGCAGTCACAAGACCAAGACCTGAGCCACCGCCAGTGACAACGGCGACCCAGCCTTTGATGTTGAAGAGGGAAGCAGCGCTGAGATCATCTTGAGAGGCCATGATGAAGGGAAGGGATATGCAGGAGATAGTACTGAACTGAACGGAAAGTAGGAGAACGCAAGACCTTTATTTTATGAGAGTGCTTGCGTGGAGTTCTTAAGGCGCCTAGCACGGCGGGCTCGTAGAGCACTCATCGGCATTAGATTATCCATCCCAGCTCGCCCACCAAAGACCGCCGGTCAAATAGCCGGTGGCTTGAAAGCAACACCGGAAAGTGGAGAGCCCACGCGGCGTACATCTCAGCATGCTCCACGCACGTCGGTCTCCAGCTCAAGAAAGGGTGGACTGAACACCTGCTCGTGAACTTTATCTTCAGCGACACGGCGATAAGCCATAATAATCGCATCGGTAGGATGAGCCTGACCGGGAGTCAGCTGCCCTTGCGTCCTGGAAGTCTTTTGCCATTCTCATACGCTCCAGAGATCTTGACTTCCTTCAGGAACCACAACTGCGTCGCCCATCAAGAACATGCAGATGAGCTAACAGTGCAAGAGCCACGTGTTGTGATGTGTGACAAGACAGGACAACTCGAACGACTGGACAATGCTGACCCACAATCGCCTCTGCAGATACCCCTTAGCGTCAGGATGCTTTACGCTGCTTTGGTGGCAAAATTCATCCATCTACAACATTCTCATGCGTGTCTCATCCCTATGGCTTGCGTCGCATCAGTCATCAAATGATCTTCATGGATATCAGTGGATGTTACTGTTACGTCCCCTGAGTCGTCATCTTACGTGTAGTCTTACCTCGCGAGTACCTCTGGATACAAAAGCCGTCTTCGCTAGGACACGTTCCGGAACAAGCAGAAGTGGCCAACTTTGATACCCGGACCTTCGCACAGTCATGAGGTAGTTGTAGCCTAGCGATGCTGATGCGTGATATGTTCTTCATGGAAGATCCACTGTTAACAAAGCCTCTTGCTGAGTATCACAGACTGGACAAAGTGTCACAAATTGAGCTCCGCTTCTCATCCCTCGTTATTATTCGCCGCTTGGAATCAATCAAAATCAGAGGTGAACGCTGAACAGGCTCTGGCGGTTGTTTTCCGACCTATTCGTGCCGCCTAGGGGACGCATAGTGCACTGTCTCATTCTCTGAAACTTCCGAAGTACATCATCAATCCGAGAGGCGATACACCACCATCTTTCGGACAAGCAGCTGTCTCACTTCGTATTTCAATTGGCCAAATCAAGGCTTAACGGGAAGAGTCCTCATGTAGGCATCTAGATTTCGAACGTGCCGAGCCTCCATGTGAGATGGATACTCCCGAGCGCGCCATGTTGCCTAAAACGGAAAGGTGTTTTTATGACAGACGGTTCCTGGGCTTCAGCCCTGGGGCTGACTGATTGCAGTGGCACCACGTTTGTCATCGCGGTTTAAGAACGCACCATCCTTTTGCTGACTGTCATGGCGAGCATGTTTCCCATTGAAGTCACATCTCGCGATGCCAGGTGTTCCCACCAGTCGTGGCTGCGAAGCCTGTCGGAAGCAGCGCAAGAAGGTCAATTTACAAGTACGACGCTCAAGACAAGAGTTCCCACTGACTCGTTGTCGTTTAGTGTGACCAGATGCAGCCCTCATGTTCGAGGTGCGCCCGACTAGGCCTGTCCTGTACTGGTGGAGGCGTGCGGCGATTCATCTTCGTAGACGAGATGGGCGGCAAGCCCAGGCCCAGACAGGCGAATCGACACCGTACCGTGTACCTGAAGGGTCCTATGCAAGCAATCGCTCCCAATGCGCATGATTCGCTACTCGCTTTATTGATCAGCAAGCTTTCGGTGAAGGACCTGAGATACGACATCGTGTGGGCCTATGGACCTCTCATGAGCGACATCCCCAAGCGACTGGGACACAGTGATGCTTTGGACGCTGCAACGACGGCTTTGACGCTTACTTTACCACCAAGTACTCATGCTCGCAGACAGCCACAAGCGCATGCTTTGCACAGCTACACTGAAGCGCTTGAAGCGATGCGACTGGCTCTTGCAGATCCCTTTCAATCCAATAGCATCGACACAATGTGCGCGGCGTACTTCCTACTATTGTGTCAGGTATGTAGACATCTTCCCGTGGCCCCCTTTTATCCAATATCGATCCATGTATCATCGTCTGATCAGACTCAGGATAAGATCGGAGCACCGAAAGACATCGGGGTACATGTAACCGGCCTTTCGCACATGCTCAACAACCCCTCAGCCGAGTTCAATCCAAGCGATGATTTCGACCTGAGCCTCATAGTCATCCTCTGTTCCATCATGGTAGGGAACTCTGCCCTTTTCCCACCAAACCAGAAGACCCTCCGCCTGACCCTGCAATCATACTTATTAGAACGCCGAAATCCTCCTCGACCCAACCCTCTCCCCCTCCCCCACAAGCCGCTGCTGGCCCCTCTACACCCTCTACACGAACCGAACCACCAGCCCCCGGCCCACAATCGACCCGGACCTCGCCCTCTTCTCCGAGATCTCCCTGCTCGTCACCGGCCTCTCCCGCTTCTTCTCGCACCCGAACCCCGGGCCCGAAGCCCTCACCTACTACGCAAGCCTCTCCCACCTGGCCCACGACCACCGCGCCCGCCTAGACCAACTCCGCGCCCAGCTCCCCTCCCCCCCGAATCAACCCCTCTCCCCGCCCGCCGCGGCCGAAGAAGCGAAACCCTACCTCCGCCTGCTGCGCAGCTACGGCCTGACGCTCACGCTCGGCCTGATCGTGGACGCGGCGCTCGCGCGCGCGCACAACGGCGGCGGCAGCAGCAGCAGCGACGGCTGGGCGTTCGCGAGCGAGCTGGTCGCGCTCGCGCGGGAGACGGCGCGCTTCAGGCCGCTGGGCGCGACGTTCATGGGGCCTTATTTGAATACTGCGTGGGCGCTGGGGGATTGCGAGGCGAGGGGGAGGTTGGAAGGGGAGCTGGAGAGGGCGGGGGTGGAGTTTGAGGCGGAGAGGGCGAGGGTTCTGGCGGGGAAGTTGGGGAGGTCGATGGCGGGGTTGAAGGAGAGGGTGGATGGGGAGGTGGGAAAGAAGGGGGCGGACTTGGTTGGCGAGGTTGAGGTATAGAGCATAGGGGCGGGTGATGCATATGCTTCTTGGTGTTAGAGTACGGGCTTTCCGGGAGTCTGAGGGATGCTAGGTTCTGTTATGGTGGATGCCTCTTTTAGACTTGAATTATAGAACGATAGTGCGAGATTGCGAAGTATCCCCCGAACTATCCAGTAAAACTAGGATCTCGCTCGGCAGCCTGATGCGCTAATAATCTTTCGAGTGAGACGTAGAGATCCTTAGAAACGTGCCTGTGCAGTTCTCCCCAGAGTTTCTCGCGAAAATTGGGAGCATCAAATCATTTGATTCACGAAGATACCGAAAACCCGATCAAAATCCAATCCGACCAACAGCAGAAGCGCTCACTCAGCCAAAGAGACATGCCTCGAACCAAAACGCACACGAACCCAAACCGCCCACCCATTCATCCAATCCCCCCAAAACCCTTCAGCTCCCTCCGACCAAATCACGAGTGCCCATTCGACCCATTCGGATGCCCGTTAGCCCCCTCAAGCCCAAACACATCCCTCAGCGCCTGCCCGAACCTCCTCACGCCCTCCTTGATATCGCCCAGCGGGGTAGCAGCGTACGTCGCGCGGAAAAACATCGCATCCCCATCCTTCTGGCCCTCCGGGCAGAACCACGAGCCCTTCATCAGCAGGGAGCCGCGCGCGACGACGGCGTGGAAGATCTCGTCCTCGATCTGCGCGCGACTTTTCGACGCGAACTGCGGGTGCCGGGCGTAGTCGATGCGGAACCAGTGGAACATGCCGGCGGCGGGCGGGGACCAGGAGGCGATGGCGCGGGGCACGTGGCGCTCGCAGGCGTCGAGCAGGACGTTGCGGCGCGCCGTGTACTCGGCGCGGATGTGCATGAGCCAGTCGAGGTAGCCGGCGTGGCCCCAGTGCTCGTCGAGGGTCTTGAAGAGGAGCAGCTGCGACATGCCGGAGGGCGACTGCGTGGAGACGTCGGCGTGCTGGCGGTAGCGCTCGACGATCTGCTCCGAGGCGGTGATCCAGCCGACGCGCGAGCCGGGCGCGATGACTTTGCTGAAGGAGTCGAGGCGCATGACGCGGCCGTCGACGTCGAGGGAGAGGTAGCTGGGGACGAGGGATTGGAGGAAGGCGGCGTGGGAGGCTGGAGGGGCGGCGGCGGGGGAGTCGAGGCCGGTGTAGGGGTCCATTTGGAGGAAGTAGTAGGGTTCGTCTTCGAAGATGATGAGGTCGTGCTTCTGCGCGACGGCGTAGATGTCTTTCCGTCGTTGAAACGGTTGAGTCGAGCCTGTCGGATTCTGCCCGGTTGGGACGGTGTACAGGATGAAAGGCTTCGCTCCTCCGCGGACAGACTCATCCCAGTTGGTGAGAACTTCATCGAGAGCGTCGGCGCGAAGACCATCGGCGTCGACGCTGACGCCAGCGACTCTGACGCCCATTGGGGCTGCAGCTTCGACGGCGGTCGGGAACGTGAACTCCTCGCTCAAGATCCAATCGCCGCGTTTGGTGAACATCCTGAGGCCCATATCGATCGCACTCGTCGAACCGACGGTCATGGTACAACTCCAGTCCTGATACGGGGGCGAATGGATGATCTCCGTGTGCTCGACGATCCACCGCAGGAACTGAGCAGCGCCGTAGCCCTGACCATAATTGAACGCCGTGGCGATATCAAAGTCGGAGATGCCTTCGGCGAGATCGTGCTTGCCAGCGGATACCGTTGAATAGTTTGATTTGGTGTCGAAAGAACCAGCATCCGGAACCTTGACGCTCACCTGCTCGAATGGAAAATATTCACTCGAGGGCAGGCCGCCGCCCAAAGAGATCATGCCAGGGTTCTTGAGATACTGCGCCGCGCCTTTGAGGGAGCTTGGCAGTCTGGTGCTCGACTCGAGACTGAATCGATCTGCAAGGATCACGTTAGTCCATGATCAACATAGGCGCAAGCATCTTCTGTGCAACGCGATCCGATCCGATCCACGACGCGACACAAGGAACGCTACACTTACGATCCCACCGCTTCGCCTTCGACTTGTGGGCGTGCACATTCCTGCCCTTGAACCGATCAACATCAGCAATAGCAGCAACGCCCGCGACAAGCCTGCCCTCCGCCGCCCTACGCTTCGCAACGCTCTGGATCGTCAAGCGGTCCGGCAGAGTGAAGGTCGAAGTGTCGGACTCGGGCAAGACGTCGATGGCCGCGGGAGGAGCCATGGCGTAGCACGAGAGCCAATGAGCCTGAGGGTGCGAGAAAATAGTTCAAGCAATCGGCCGTCTGATTGGATCGTTGGCCTGCCGTTCGAAAGATTGGATGGATGGATGGCTGGATCGAGGCGTTCAAGAAATCCCACGCGCGATCCCACGACGACTTGCCGTTTCGGTCGAAGCACGCGGCTAGGGCTTGGGGGTAGTTGTGGGAAAAAGGCAGCAGACGGGACGAGAGGATTGGTCGATGCGGACTGGCTTGCAACACCCCACGCGAGGATGTCAAATAGGGAGGTAGGGGTGGAGGTGGTGGTGGTGTCGTGGGAGGGAGATGATGACACGGGGAGAGGGAGGCAAGACGCAGACGAGGGTGACTCTATCAATCGCGTGTAGGGCGTAGGATTGGGTTCAAGAAGGGCCGGGGAGCGAGGCGGCAGACCCACCGGGCCCCGGGGAGGCAGCACCGATGTTTGGGGCTGGCAGGCTGGTCCGGGGGGGATCTACTGTAATCGTGGCGACTGGCGCGCTGAGGCGGTCTGTCGTGGCAGAAAGGTCAAGCTGTGTGTCAAAGCAAGCCCAAGCAGCCCACGCAGCCCGCGAGCCGGTGGTGGCATGTGACGGCAAAGCAGAGCCGGCGCCATCGACACGTGCGGTGCCGCGGGGAAGGCGTCATCCGCATTTGGCGGTTGTTATCGGCTTATCGCTGTCGCTATGTAACAAGCCGCCTGCGACCCGCACGGAGAGGTGCGGATGCTCCGCTTGCTGGACCGCGAGAGTTTGTCTTTAGCGGTAGGGTTTCGAGGAAAAGTGTGTCGCGAGACACGCAAGGAGTGCCCTTCCATCGCAGGCGGTGAGCGCATCATTCACCGGCGAGCCAGAGTTGGCATGTGAGGATGCGAGGAGGTGAGGGGGATTCGGCATTCTGCAGCCTGCGACGTCGTTATCGAAGGCGTGTATGTCAGACGGTAGTTCATCATTGACCGTAATGATACAGAAGTCCCCGCAGAGCTGGCTGCCATTGAGGTGCATTGCATCAGGACTGCAGGTGTCTAGACGACGTGCAGCGTTATAGGGCGTCGGTGCGTCTCGCGGGGATGCACGCACCTCACCCGCCGCGTTGGCGCATAACCGAGCATTCATCGCCTATCTGAGAGGGATTGGACATTCTGGGGCTTGAGCTATCTTACAGGATGATTGAGAGCGATTTATGTCGGAAGCAGACGTCTCTCTCTCCCACATCTACCATCAGACATCACGAAGAGTAGCAAGGAGATGGCCTCGATCATCGACTATTCTGAAAACCAATGCCTACTCAGATGACGGAGAAAAAAAATCATGCCATTCAAGATACCAAATACGCGAAGTGGGTATAGAGCGTGCGGCGCGGCCAAAGAAACAACCAGCCCTCTAACCGCCCCTTCTTCCCTCCCCTCCCCTCCCCTCCCCCTCCATCCTCACCAAACACATACATACAAAGAAAAAAGCATCCCCGCCTCCCAATGCATGATGAATACCACAGGTAGTAGCACGCCGCCCCTCGCTCGCCCGCCCCGCCATTCGCGAAAGGCAAGCGGCGTCCACGCACTCAAGCCCAGCGACAACAACAGAACTAATACTGCTCTTCCGGACAATCGAAAGCAAGGTGGCCGTCCTTCTCGCACAGCGCGCACCACTTGTCGTCGTCCACGCCGTCAGCAGCAGGCTTCGGCAGGGCCTCGGCCTGCTTTTTCGCCGCCGCCGCAGCAGCAGCAGCAGAGTCTTCGTTCTCCTTGCCCAGGCTCAGCGGCTTGGGCATCGCGGCGGGCTCGCGCTCGCGCTCGCGCTCGTCGTCCCCGTCATCGCCGCCGCGCGCCTCGGATGCCATCGAGCGCAGCGACGTGCAGTCCAGCGTGTCGTGCTCGGCGCTCTTGCACAGCTCGCAGAAGACCGCGTCGGCGGCGCTGTGCGATTCGTCCTCGTCGGCGGCGGACGTCTCTTCCTCGAGCGTCGGGGCGCTGGGCGCGGCGGCTTTGACGGTGTCGCGGCGCGGGCGCATGGGGAGGGCTTTCTCGGTGGCTTCGCTCTCGTGGCGCGCGTGGCCGTTGGGCTTCGCGGAGGCGGAGGCGGAGGCGGTGTCGCGGCGGAGCTGCTCGAGTTCCTTCTCGAGCTCTTCGCGCTCGGAGCGGGATTCGTCGAGGGCGTCTTGGAGCCGCTTGACTTCTTCCGGGTCGGCGGGTGAGCTGCCGTTTGTGGCGGCAGCGGCGGCGGCGGGGGCGGCGTGGCCGTCGCTGAGGCCGTGGATGATGGCCTTCAGGCCTCTGATCTCGTCGTCCTTGGCCTCCAGCTCCTTCGGCGAAGCGACGCTGCCGCCTGCGTCTTTCAGCGCGGCGGCGGCTTTCTCGCGCTCTCTCCTGAGCTCCGAACGCCCTCTCTCCACTTCACCGCGCAAGAACTCGACTTCCCCTCGCGCCTCAGCCTCGCCCCTCCTGCTCTCCTCAAGCCCCTCCTCCAGCTCCGCGACCAGCTCCTCAAGCTGCTTCAGCTGCTCGGCGACGCCCTCGAAGTCCTCCTGGTTCTGCCGCATGTCCTGCAGCTCGGCGATCTGCGCGAGCAGGTCCCTCTTCTGTTCCTCGTAAACGCGCTCCGTCTCCGTGGACGCCATCTCGAGGCTGTCGAGCGTGCTGCGGAAGTCGGCGCGGTGCGCGTCGAACTCGGCCGTCAGCATCGAGATCTTCTCGTTCTTCTCGCGCAGCGCCTGCCGCAGCTGCGGCGTGTTCTTGTCGTCGTCCTCCGACGACGCGCGGCCGCCGCCAGGCGTCAGCCCGCCGCCGTCGGCGGGGATCAGGCCCGACAGCTCTTTGACGCTGGCCTCCATCTCCGCCAGGTGCGAGGCCTGCTCTTCGAGGCGGCGGTCGCGCTCCGCGAGCTGGGATCTGAGCTTGGGGATTTCGGAGTCCTGGCCGTGCGCGCTGCCTAGTCTTGAGGGCGAGCGTTGGGGTTGCGAGAAAGAGGCGGCGGAGCTGCCGCTCATCATGCGGCCGTTTTGGCCGGCTCCGTCTTCGTCGCCTCGGTGTCCGATTCTTGAGCCTGTGCGCGAGTATGGGCGTGGAGTAGGGCCACCAGGAGGGCGAGTAGAGGTGGATGCCTTCAAGGATTGCTTGCTTGGGGTGGTACCGAGCGGCGGGCGGCCTCCCCTGACGCTTTGTGAGAGCCCTTTCGCAGCAGGCGTGGGAGCGAGGTTTGGCTGCCTTCTGAGCGGAGATTCTGGTCTAGGCAGAGAGGGTCGCTTTGGCTTCAATGAGGGGCTAGACGGCCTCGCGCCAGGCCCGACCGATTGCGAGAACTTAGCAGGCAAGGCGGGCGTGGGCGGTGTGTATCCCTTGTTTGTCCTCCTTCCATTGAACGTGCTGTGCGATGGTGTCTGAGGCGTGCCAGGATACGAATCGGTGCCGGCGGATGGTGAGCGTCGCTCTGCGCGGTGGACGGGTAGGAATATGCCGGCGCCAGGGACGGTCGTGTGGAAGTACTGAGTGCTGTGATCCCTCCTGTCAGCGTGGTGTCCTTCAGTGAGCGAATGTCTCTACGCGCTCATGCATACCCATCGACATCACCATCGTTCTTTCCCCTCGCCGCAAACTCCCTATCCAGCTCAACGCCCACAAACCGCCCCGTCTTCCCTCTCACACTGCCCACAAATCGCACTGTTCCATACATATCCCCAGGCACATTGACCGCATCTCCAACCTCCAACCCCGCCCCAACACCAGAAGGCGTCGCAGGCATGTTGCCGGTCAACGCGAGCAGCGACGCTTTGCGGTTGATATCGGCAGCGGAGGAGCGCAGGGAAGGCGACGAGGC
Source organism: Cladosporium halotolerans (assembly GCF_011745625.1). Lineage (NCBI taxonomy): Eukaryota > Fungi > Ascomycota > Dothideomycetes > Cladosporiales > Cladosporiaceae > Cladosporium > Cladosporium halotolerans. Next base: position 170,701 of record NW_027191468.1, on the reverse strand, counting down.
CGACGCCTTGCGGATTCCAGAGCGTTGCAGGGCGGCAGACGAGGTGGCGGAGCGAAGCTGCTGCTTGGGCGTCGTCCGGTTGTGGTAGGCAGACATGTGTTTGGTATGGCGCGCTGGGCGCGGGGACAGGGATCACGGCGGGTGGGAGGGAGGCTGCGGGCGTGACGGCGCGGAGTCGGGAGTCAACCGCGTGTGGGCGGGTGGATTAGGCGTGCTGGGAGCGGATTGGGCGGCGCGGGCGCGCCTGTGTGAGATCTCGGGAGCGGCTTCTTGCAGGTTGTCTGTGATGTGATGTGATGCGAGTGATGCTGCTGATGATGATGTGAGACGAGAGGCAGACGGCCGGGGGCGGAGCAGCTTGTCGATGATGTGTTTTTTTCTGGCATGAACGGTTGGTGGGTGCTGGCGAGGCCGGGCGTCCGTCGTGATTTGCGGCCCTCTCTGCCCAAGTGGGACGGACCAGGTATCGGTGTACGCGGGCTCACGTGGCGGCGCGATGCCTGCGGCGAGGCGAGCAGCGCGCAAGGACCGGACAGCGGGCGCTCAGGCACACGGCACGCTTGCACGAGCACACTGGCATTGATGATCCGTGTCTGCGGCCGACCAGATTACGGGAGAATGCCGCCGACACGGCGTGCTTGATCCAACAATGAGCGATTCCGGCATTGGGCCTCGCTCAGCCTGCGCAGACGCTGGGTGAACAGAGCGTTCGCAATGACGATGGCGGTCTGCAGACGGAGGCCTGAGGCGGTTCGTCGACACAAGGTGATATCGCGAGGCGTTTGTCTGCGGCTGCTACAAGACAATTATACGGGACTCGCATGTGCTGATCGAGATAATCTCGCCCTCAGACCAGACTGCAACCCGGGAATAGTGCAGGAGGAGGCAGTCGCAGGCGCTTCTCTGCCCTGCGCTTCCACGGCGCCAGAGCTCTGCTCCCCCAGTCGGCCAGTCGGCCAGTCCACAGCGACAGCTTCCACCTGCCGATTCCAACCTCGGCATCTGCCCTCCGCATTCGACACACCCACTGCCTCCATACACCACCGCTTCCCATCCCGAGCGCAGTTGCCATGTAGGATCAATGCCAGCACTGTCCCACCATGGCAGGCCGTATTAGACAACCCATCGACCTCAAGTCGCTTGAGCGCTACCTCGACGCTAACGTCCCCGAGATCAAGACGCCGCTGGACGTCAAGCAGGTGGGCTGCACAGCAAGATCTCATGACAAGCCACGATTCGGCTAACCCACCACCGTAGTTTGGCTATGGACAAAGTAATCCCACCTACCTGCTAAAAGCCGCAGACGGCAACAAGTATGTCATGCGCAAGAAGCCTCCCGGAAAGCTGCTCTCCAAGACCGCCCACCAAGTCGACCGCGAGTACCGCATCCTCCACGCTCTAGAGAAAACCGACGTCCCTGTACCCAAAACCTACTGCCTCTGCGAAGACGAGTCCGTGGTCGGAACAGCCTTCTATATCATGTCTTTCCTCGACGGCCGCATCTTCGAAGACCCAGCCCTCCCAGACGTTAGCCCCGAGCACCGCAGAGAAATGTGGTACTCCGCCGTCACCACCCTCGCCAAATTCCACCGCGTGAGCCCAGCGAGCGTCGGACTGGAGAAGTTCGGCCGCCACGGCGGCTTCTACAACCGCCAGCTGAAGACATTCGCAACCATCTCAGAGAGCCAGGCGCAGGCCAAGGACAAGGACACCGGGGAGCCCGTGGGCAAGATCCCGCACTACGACGAGATGGTGGACTTCTTCAAGGACGGCGCGACGCAGCCGGCGGACCGCTCGACCTTCGTGCACGGCGACTACAAGATCGACAACGTCGTCTTCCACAAGACCGAGCCGCGCGTCATCGGCATCCTCGACTGGGAGATGAGCACGATCGGCCACCCGCTGTCCGACCTGACCAATCTGATGATGCCCTACACGACGGCGTCGTCCTCGCGCGCCCGCACCGCCGACCGCGCCAACCCGGCCTTCGTCGCCGGCGCCACGCCCGGCCTGCCCTCGCAGGCCGAGTGCAAGGCCTGGTACGCGCAGGTCGTCGGCTGGCAGTACCCCGCGAAGGAGTACACGTGGGGCGAGGCCTTCAACATCTACAGGGGCTCGATCATCATGCAGGGGATCGCGGCGCGGTTCGCGCAGCGGCAGGCGAGCAGCGAGAAGGCGGGCGACTACGCGAGGCAGATGAAGCCGTACGGCGAGCTGGGCTGGGAGCTGGTGCAGGATTGCAAGCGGCAGATCGTGGGCGCCGGGGAGAAGGCGCGGCTGTGATCTAGCTAGAAAGTACATTTGCCGTGTGTGCCATATCATCGCAGAGGTAGACCGTTAGTTAAACTTGACTGACTGATATATCCGCCCTTACGCCCTCGTCCATCCATCCCATATTCACACAACGCAACCCCATCCCGTCCGCTAAAAACCCTAAAGCACCTTGTTCTTCCCCTCGCTCATCGCCGTGCCAAACGTCCAAAGCCCAAAGCCCGCGAGCAAGCTCAGCCCGATCGGCAGCGTCTTCTGCGTCTTGATCGCGCGCGGGATGCTGCTGCCGGCGAGCACGACGGAGGCCAGCAGCGCGAGCTCGACGCCGTACTGCTGCTTCTGCTGGATGCGGTAGCCGCCGAGCGCGTAGAGAGCGCCGACCGTGCAGCCTGCCGCGACGGACGGGATGCTGCCGGTGCGGATGTAGCCCATGGTGCCGCCGCCGGCGGTGAGGGTCGCGAGGAGGAAGGCGGTTTGCGAGAGGGACTGGGAGGGGTAGGGTTAGGAAGGGACTGGGATTGTGAGAGGATTGGGAGGCGAACCATTTTGATTGATTGTTTCTGGTGTTGTATCAAGAACGGTGTGCTGCTACGGTCTGTCGAGAAGTGCTTTTCGAAGATCGCGTGATGTTGTTGTTAGATCAGACAACAATGCGCCGGTCAGCATTGGAGCTACGGTATACCTCGGCCGGCTGCCTCCGTCACCACCTATTCCCAGGGCTGGCGGCTGGCAGCTCCAGCAGCTGCGCGCACGAGCCAGCAGAGACGACGTTTCGGCGTTCGTGGAGAACGAGGGACCGACCACCGAAGAGCCACCTGGAGCTTGTGCTTGGCCGCGACGACTTCACGATCCGCCAATGACCATTGGAATCGCCGCGCAACTCCAACCACACTCCTTTCCCGCAGCAACACCACATCCGCAACACAACAATGGCACCCAAAAAGAACGCCGCCGCCTCTCCCTCGCCGGCCGCCGTGCCTCCCAGCGCAGCCAAACCGACCGCCGCCGTCACCTCTGCTTCTGGCACGCCGACCAAAGCCGCGAACAAGCCCTCGACAAAAGATATCCGCAATGCGCAGGATATGCAGGAGATCGCCGTGGGGATGTGGAACAACTACGTCGACAAGACGCCGCAGCGGGTGAAGCTGCTGGACGCCTTCCTGGTGTTCCTGATGACCGTGGGGATGTGGCAGTTCGTGTACTGTGTGATTGCTGGCAACTTTGTGAGTTTGGATATGCGCATTTGCTGGAGGTGACAAGGATCATGCTGACAAGATATTTTAGCCCTTCAACGCTTTCCTCTCTGGTTTCTCGGCGACCGTTGGCCAGTTCGTCCTCACTGTCAGCTTGCGCATCCAGACCAACCCGGAGAACAAGGCGGATTTTGAGAGCATTTCACACGAGCGGTATGCACGTATCAATGTCGAATACACTGGCAACTAAAGACTGACGAACACCCACAGAGCATTTGCGGACTTCATCTTTGGCAGCATGATATTACACTTCTTCTGCGTCAACTTCATCAACTAGGGCAGATATACCCGGAGACTTTACCAAGCGCAAAGGATAGCATTGGCGTTCCCAAGCGAGCTCAAAAGCAATCGATAGATGTACCATCACGAACACAAACTCAGACCACAGGATACAGGGACGAAATTCGCCTTCAATTATTATCACAATTGATTGTATGAACTGGGTATTCCGTCATGTCGTTCTGTCATCCATCGCCTGGTCACTCGAGTCTCCAACCGGCGTGCCAGCACCAGAGGCTCCCAGACTCTCAAGTCCCCTGCCAGCCATACCCAGACCAAGTCTAGGCCTCTCTTCGTCCTCGCCATCTTCGCCAGCACCTCCATTCCCCAAGAATCCCAAACCCCTTCCAGCCTCCAGCAACGCAGGAGTCCCCTCCTTCGTCGCAGCCCCACTCGCAATCCCCTTCTCCCTCCTCAACGCCTCAAACTTCTCCCCCGTCTCCCTCAGCGCCTTCTGCACCCTCACCTCCTCCTCCCCAATCCTCACCTTCTCCCTCGCCAGCGCCTCCATCTCCCCAACCCTCTCCATCCTCGCCGTCTGCATCCCCTCCAACTGCGCCCTCAACCTCGCAATAACCCCCTCCAAACTCGGCAACGGCGCGATCTTCGGCGGCGTCCGCGGCCTCCCCTCCTCCTCCCCTCGCCCCGCAGCCCCAGCCCCAGCCCCATAAGCCCCATGCCTCGTCTGCGCCGCCTCGAACGCCTCGTTCCGCTCCCGCTCGCTCTCGTCCCCGCTCTCGCTGCCGGCCTCCTCCGCCTCAGCAGCCGCTATCCGCTCCGCCATCTCCGCCTTCCGCCGCTCCCTCTCGCCGCCCCGCGTGCTCTCGTCCATGCGCACGCGCGCCCCCGTCTCGCCCGTGAACTCGTCGAACCCCTCCATGACGTCCTCGTCGTCGCGCGCCAGCCGGCTCTCCGCCGCGCCATACTTGTCTTTCGGCCGCAGGATCAGCCGCCCGCTCTCGTCCCGCGCGACGTTGCCGTCCTCGTCCTCGTCGAAGCCCGGCTCGTCCGGGTCGAGCGAGACGAACTCGTCGGCCTGCGCTTCGAGCGCGAGGCGCGCACGGCGGGCCTTTTTCTCGGCGATTTCGGTCGCGGAGGGGATGGCGGAGGGCCGCTGCTGGGCGGAGGCCTGGTAGCGGGCGAGCGAGGAGCCGAATTTGGAATTGAGGTCTAGGGCCTGCGTGTTTGCGGTGACGCTGTCGGTGTCGGAGGGCGGGTTCTGGGGCGTGGAAGGGGTGCTGGCTCGCAGGGCCTGGAGGTCTGCGGCGGAGTAGGTGGGGGCGTTGTCGGCGGGCTCTTCGCTGGGGAGGTCGGAGGGTTGGAAGGAGGAGCGGGCGGAGGCGTTGCGCTGGACGGCGATTTTGGAGAGCGTGGAGCGCTTGGGGGTTATGACTGAGGCGGGGTCGGAGTCGGCGGTGTCGTCTTCGTCGGTTTGGAGGGCGGAGGGGCCGAAGGATTTGCGCAGGTTGGTGGATTTGCGTGGTTTGTTCGGTCGCTTGATTGCGGATTCTGTTGCTGTGAGGTCAGCGGGGGGTTCGGGCTATAGATTGGGACGCGTCAGAGATTTTGGTAAGAAGTAGCAGAAGGACGCTGGTGACTGACTGACCTGTTGGTGCTGAACCGCTGCCTGTGCTGTTTCCCATGGGCTCGTCGTCGTCGTCTTCTCCACCGATCTTGCGCGGTACGCGGCGCTGTGATGTAGATTTCTTCATGATGGCCTGGCAACCTCTAGACTGTTTGGTTTCAAGGGTCGGGTGGAAGCCGATTGAGCACGAGGATATGTGAGGTAGGTTGTGTGTAAAGGGCGAGCGAGAAGAGCGCAATTCAAGCCAAAGTCTCAAGCATGTGAACGGCCGCCAGCGAGTCGCAACCTTCCCAATTCGGCCATCCCAACTTCTCTCCTCCGCAAAGCCAAAGCCAAACCTCCGACAATCGTCTCCCGAAACACTTGCACCCTCCGGCACTATAAACCCTAGACGCCGCCAACAAGATGCTCACCAAATACCTCACCTCGGTCGCCACGGCCTTCTCGCCCTTCAACCCGAAATCCGGCAAGACGGCGCGCAACTTCCTTGCCCTGCTGCCGCCCAATGCCCGCACGACCATGGCTATCGACGTCAAGCTGCTCAACCAGGCACAAAAGGACAAGCCTGCTAGTTTGGACCTGAAGTTCAGTATGTTGATCTTCTTTCCCTACAATACCAACAGCGGAGGATGACTGGCTAACTTGGACGCAATAGAGGACGGCAAGGAAATGAAGCTGGACTTGGAGAAGATGAAGATTAAGGACATTCAGGCCGAGGTCAACAGGCATTCGAGGACGCTGCTGAGACAGGAAGAGCTTAACGGTTAAAGGGATAATAAGTTTCGTCTGGATCGAAAGACATTGAAGTGGAATAGGCGTGTTGTGAGGAACGGAGGCATCGGGGTTTGCAATGCCTGCATTCTCTGAGAGACGAGAAGTCATCGCGCGGGAATACAGAACGTGCGCGTGGGATTTAGGGATGGATCGGCGGGAATCGATATTGGGCTTCACTGCTATGGCACGGAGCTTGGTTGCCGTGCTTCTTAGACAGAGGTGCTTCCAACCAGACGAAGCAAGGACCGATTCACAAGGTGGAGGAGGACTGCGGATCGTGAACCGCTGTTCAGGAAGAACTTACGGCCCGAGCATCGATGGCTCGATTATACTGTAAAGCTAAATTTGTACAAACATAAAGGGTATCAACAAACGTCGCTAAACCTCGTTTCGTCAAAAATGAGCCTGAACCACCCACATGTGTATTGGCGGATCATGCTTAATCATCCTCCTCGCTCTCGACGCTCTCTACCTTCTCATCAGCTTCCTCGTTCAGCAGCTCTCCCACCTCCAGACTCTCAGCCAACAGTCGTCTCGCAACCTTCGCGCCGACCTTCATGTCTTCCTGCACAAGAGCCACAGCAACCTCTGGTACAAGCACCGCCTGCACGAACCCAGAGACGCCTCCAGCAACGCCAGAAGCTGCAATCAAAGGATCGCTGACAGCCAGCTCGCGCAGCCTTGCGGCGAAGTGCCCGAGGATATGTTCCGTCATCATCTTCTCGCCTCTGGGCCCATAGTACCCAGGCTTGACCTGTAGCTCATCCTCCACCTTCTTCCCAGCACCAGCCTCGTTGAAAGCCGACACTGCGGACCTCGTCGTTTTCGTGTTGACCAGATTCTGCAGCCTCTCCCTGTAAACCGACGGCGCCCGACCCTCCATCACATCCACGAGGCGCCCATGCTGAGCTTTCAAGCGCCCATCGAGACCCTCCCAATCAACCTCCGGATACGCCCGCTCGCTCCATATCCGCCTCGCGGCATCCGCCTTGTGATGCCGGCAAAACCGCTGCTGCCACTTGTAGCTCAGCGCCTTGCCGTGGTTATACCTGTCCTCGAACTCCTGCCTGAGCAGCACCGGCACGCTCGCGCCGCAGATCGCGCAGTCCGTTGTCGCAACGTACTCTTTCGGCTCGGGCAAGTCCAGCGTCCGCGGGTCGACCTCTTCCACCCCGCTGTCCAGCTCGCTCAGCTCGCTAAGCTCAGGCGAGTCCGGATCAGCAGCGCCTTCGACAGTCCTGGACCCAGTCTCCCCTTCTGGATTCTCCTCCGCCCCGAAAGCAAACATATCCGCGCCCTTCGCGACCTTGAACGTCGGCCCTTTCGCCGCCGCCGCCGCCGCCGCCGCAGAGCCTCCCGCCACCGGCCCCCTCGCAACCTGAAACCCGCCCTTCTTCCGGTCCTTCGGCGTCAGAATCCTCTTCTTCCCGTACGTCTTGACGCGGCCCGGCGGCGGCGCGTGGATGTTCGCCGTCGCTGGGCCTCCTCCGGCGCCGCTGCGCGCTTTCTTCCTGCGCTGCTGCGAGGCCTGCGAGGAGTTGAAAATCATGCCGTCGTCGTCGTCGTCGTCGTCGTCGTCGTCGTCTGAGCCGCTGGGAGCGGCGGGGTCGTCGTTTTCGTCGCTGGCGGCGCGCTTGGTGCTCGCGGGTTTTAGGAACTTGGTCGTAGGGGCCGCGGAGGGCGGCTTGCTGGCTAGTTCGCTCTGCTTTGAACTCGGCTTCTCTGGGACAGCAGTGCCCTTCTCCTCGTGGGCATCCGCATCCTCGTCGCTGCTCGAGGCGGGGTCCGCGTAGATGTCTTCTTCCCGCTGCTTTTCTTTTGCGCCCGCAGCTTTCCTGAACCCGGCCGTAGTCCCGATCGCTTTGCTGCCGTTTGAAGCAGGCGGCGTGGGCAGAGCGGAGACTTCGTGGTTGTCTTCTGTAGCGTGCGGCTTGCCGTTGACCTGCCTTAGCAGCGGGGCGGCGTTGCGGCGGAGGGACGGCATGGTGAGCGCTGCTGGTGCCCTACCTATGTTTGAGCGAACGTGCTCGCTGGTTTTGGGCCACTTGTGGCGGTGAGAGAGTAGAAGGGTGGCTAGGCGCAATCGTGGGTGAAAGCAAGGACATTGGACTTGAAGCTCGCGGTCCGGCGTTCGCGTCAGCTTCGACGCTCGCGCGACGCGAAGTCACGGGACTGGGTGGAAGTGGTGGGGCAGGGCAACTGCGAGCTCTCCTATATCGGCGGACGCGAGACGGTTCTACACAAACACACACTTGCACGCATGACTAAACATCGGTGACACTAGAAATTGGTTTCACATGCCTTCGTTCATTGCAAGCTTTTATCTATGCCGCCTTACGCACCACAGATCTGCAATTTTCGCCCCGCCATATTTCTTTTCCATGTATACCTTTTGAGAACGCATTCGTGCTGCAGCCGACCTTTTGTATATAAGTCTACAGCACAGCCGTAGGCTTGGAAATTCAAGCAGAGGCACCGGAGATGTAGAACCACTTGTCGATAGACGGGTCGATCGGGGCGGGAGCCTTCTCCTCACCCTTGGGGATGTTGAGGGTGGAAGCCTCGACGCGGTCGTTGCTGTGAGCGACAGAGGTGTTGGTGCTGCGAACATTGTTAGCTGCAGGGTCATGTTGTAGTGTCTTCTTCAAAACTGCGACTTACAGGCTGATGTCACCCTTGGGGGTCTTGCCGGAGATGAGCTTCTCCCAGGCCTCGGCGCACTCGCGGACGACGTCCATGGCGTACTTCTTGTTCTTGCACTCGCCGGAGAAGGCGAACTGGTTCTCGGGCTTGCCGTCGGGGATCTTGTAGATGCGGAACCACTCGTTGGTGGCGCGGAGGAGGCCGGGCAGGTGCCTCTCGACGTCCTCGACGTCGTTAAGGCGCGGGGCCAGAGGGTCGTTGACGTCGATGACGATGATCTTCCAGTCGGTCTCGCCCTCGTCGAGGAGGGCCATGACGCCGAGGACCTTGACCTGCTTGACCTCACCGGGCTTGGCGACGAGCTCGCCGATCTCGCAGACGTCGAGGGGGTCGTTGTCACCGTTCTGCTTGGTCTCGGGGTGGGTGACGTTGGGGTCCTCCCAGGTCTGGGGGAAGGCACCGTAGTTCCAGAGGTAGCCCTTGTGGGGGAAGCAGTTGCGGACGAAGCGCAGCTTGCCCTTCTTGGTGTCCTGCTTGATGGGGTTGAGGGGCTCCTCCTTGGAGATCTGCGGGTGTTGACGGTCAGCTGGAGCTCACTTCAATGGCCATTGGCGTCGGTCTGCGTTGCCGACGCACGGCGGCAAACAGGGTGTCCTATTGCTACGCACCTCCTGCTTGGCGTTGGTCCAGCGGGGGATCTCGACGATCATGTTGAGGACGGTCTGCTGCTCGTTGGCGTAGAGCGGGATGTCGTGGAAGGGCGAGACGGGCACGCCATCCTTCTCAATGTAGATGCGGTGCTCGAGGGTGTGGGGAGCACCGATCTTGCGCGGGGTGAAGACGCTCGGGGCGTTGGACATCGTCTGGGCCATGGCTGCGGTGATTCCGGTGTTCTTGGAAGAATCGGAGTTGGCGATGGAGGAGGAGGAGGAGAGGTGACGACGCAGCTGGGCCGCGCGCGAAGAGGGTGTGTTGGCAGGAATTTTGTCGGCGTTGGCAGGCGTGGTGGGGCAGCGAGGGGTCGTTGAAGTCGGTCGTGGGGGTTGATGATGCGGCGCCAGCGTAGAAAGCGTCACGGCGAGCGCGGCCGGGCGGTGGTGAAACGGGGCGCGCTGGAGGGCTCGGGCTGGCTGGGGCCTCAATGGATGCAGGGCGGTGAGGGCGCGCGCGGCCGGCATCAGGTGGGCGGCGCAGAGGGCAATTTAGCTAGGCTGGCCGGGACTGCTGAGGGCGGCGCAGGCCGAGGGTATGCGGGTTCTGCCTTTTGCCTAGGTATGAGGAGTGTCTGCGTGGCGGCGGCGAGGCTCTGTGACGGTGGAGAATCGTGAAGCCTGCAGATCCCCTGTTGCCACACCTCCTCCCGTCCGTTTTTCGTGCCGCTCGGCTGTCGTTAGGAGCCGCGGCGGGTGCACGTACATGCGGTGCGGTACAACACATCACGTCAGTGCGTTGGAGACATGCCGCGGCGGCGATGGTGCTACGTGATTGAGAAGTCGTACATTGATGGATCAACAATGGATGAGTGCTTCAACGACTCTACCACTCCCCGAATTACAGAAAAGACACATTGGTTCCATCTCGTTCAAGTCATTAACACATTTCCGCCATATCAATGCCGCTCTGTCTTCTCAATATAGGCGATTAGGCCTCCAGAACCCTGCAAGCTCATCTTCGAATCCATCATCGTGACCCATAACAGCCTCCAACCGCCCATTCTCTCCTGCAAACTCCAACTGCGAAGATTCACCCCTCACGTTTGACATAGCGCCTTGGGGCCACGACGAGTCCCGTGCAAGTGCTTCTGGGTTATCGCTTCTGTACGACACCGAACGCGTGGTTGACTGGTGTCTGGAGAAAGCACGCGGAATCGCGAAGGCGAAGTCTGCTGTGTTGCCTGCATTAGCACCGTGGACCATGCCACTTAAAGGGTAGGCTTCCATCTCGTCGACCGCAACCTCATCAACCCCGTTTGGTACACCAAAGTCGCTCTGCCAGAGCTGCTGGTCAATGGCATAGTCGGACTGCAGTGGAATCTCACGGTGCCGAGACCATGGGCTTTCGTGCCTGTTCGACGCCTGCACCTGAGATATGAGAGGCTGGCGTTGCATAGGCCAAGGCGTATGGTGAGATGTGCGTTCGAATGCGCCACCTTCCAGATGGCCCAAGACCCTCCTCGCAACCATCGGAGGCTTCCGAAGAGCATCTCTGTGATTCTGTGCCATCGCTTCCTGTGCAACTCGGAGAGCCTTCGTGGTTGGCGAGGAGGGCGGCGGTGGGGGCGACATGTTCTCTTTGTTATCATTTGGTGGGTTGCTTGTCTTGGTGTTTAGTGGCGCATCTGCTGCCAATTCGTCCAGCCTTTTGCGAATATCCAGAATGTCGGAGGTGTTGAAGCTTGAGGTCGGTACCTGCTGATTGCGACTTCCAGTGTGTTCAAGCTGAGCCACAGCTTTGGGAGGCACATTGGGGAGTGAGGGTGGTGCCTCGTCACTTGGTCTGCAGGTCTCGTCTGCTGGCTCAGTGTCGCAATGATCCTGGTCGTTGTAGGTTTCGAAATGGGCTTTACCTCGGGCACGCTTCGGACGTTTCTGCAGTCCTTCGCCAGATCTATTGGTTTGCGGAAGTTCGACGGTGGATCTGATCAATGGAGTCCTCCGCTTCGAAGGTTCATCACGTCTTTGAGGTGCTGTTGGCTGATTGGCCCTGAGCACATCCTCTGACATCCGCTCGCCATTCACGGGAGGAACATTGCCCACGACAGATTCCGACCACGTGAGGTAACTCGTGGTAGGAGAACGCGGTTGACCCCCCTGATTGATGTTGCCTTTGCTCCCGAAGCCGAGATAAGGCACCGCAGGTAGCTCCGTGTCTGACAAAAGCGGGCTGCTGCCAACGTTACGTGCATGGCTTCGGCGGTTGGGTGAATTGCCTCGTACTGGACGTGGGATACCTACTGCTCCTGTGCTTTGTCGTGGCTGGCGTGAAGTTTCCCGAGCCGGACGCTTGGAGAAGTACGCCGAGAATTCGTCGCGTTCAGCATCTGCTTTGCGTTCTTTCTTGCTAGGCCTGCCATTTGCACCTTGGTGAGGCTCATCCTGGTGCCCTTTGTGATCTTGCAAAAATCTGAGCTCGTTGAAGGCAAGATCAGGTACTGACTCACGAGTCAACAAAATCGCAATATCGAGAAGCAATTGGGAAAAGCACTCACATCCGTTGCCTCTGCCAGCCAATTGAGCTGACGCACGTCCATGTTTGAACAAACCTGTACCCACATCGGGTTTGAGCTGGCTCGCATGTCAACGTTAATTCACATCGTCGATGCAGATTGGACCTACCGTCAATCGACTGTTTTTCGGGCCATTTTTCAGTCGAAACCCTTGAACCAGATTCTCTGTGCGTTTGCCATCGTCGCCCCTGCGCTTCCGGTGGCGACGTAGGTTGGAAGCATGATCATCACCCGTCTCGTCACGTGGCACGTTTTTGGTCTTTCGACCCTTGAGCTCATACCGATCAGCCTTAGTTTTGTGCCTTGCGCGTTTCTCGTAAGTTTTGCGAGAAACGCGTCTGCGTCGACTCTCAATGTTGCTGTTCGCAGAGCCTCGACTACGAGCGTCGTGCCGGCCGGCCGAATCCGAACGTGGCACAGATCTTCCCACATGCCGGTGCTCCCCGGTGTTTTGCGAGCAGCCTCCCGGTTCACGTAGCCGGGGCTGCGGTGCGATGATCGAGCTATCGCTGGCGCGACGTCGTCTCTTGCGGCGACGATCCGTCCTAGTGGTTGCCTCGACGCCTGGGAGAGCGAAGTGGGATGGACGCGCATCGAGGCCGTCAGAGGGGTTTGGTGGTGGTGCCCTGTCGGCGATACCTTGCAGCCAGCCTTGTACATCCATGCTTGTCAATCACGCTCTGGACGGCCGGGGATGCTTCACGCTGCATAGCCGGCCGGAGGGGTTCGTGTGCTGGTGTGGTCGCAGGGCCTCAGGACGGTTGAGGCTGCAGTATTGGGACGGTCGGTGTGTGGGGATCGAGTTCACCGCCTGCGAATCCCTGGTCGAGTCGCACAGCAGCAGGGAAGAGGGCGCTCAAGCCTAGCTACTGGGCCTGCAAACGGTGTACGTATACGGGCAATGGGTTTGGTGTTGCTGGATGGCGGAGTCGGGGGATTCGACCGGGTGAGGTTGAAGCCAAGCTGGCGGTCATCGCACCTTCCTTGTCACCCTGTGACTCGAGGTAGATGGGACGACATGGCATGTAGTCGGACACGACGACCGAGGCATCCATGTCATTATCGCATTGTCTCTGCGTTATATCCGTGAATGAGTAGTCAGGCTGACGATCAAGGTGAATCATGTGCCAAAGCCCTGCTGATTCTACTGGTATACCGAAGTCCAGCATGCCCGGCAGATCGCAAGTGAGAGTGTTCGGCATAAGCTGCGGTGCGCCCCCACGACCATGGCCTGATATCTAACTAGGCAGAGAGGTACGCCGCTACTTTACAGAATTACAGTCTGCAGACGTGCGTGGTAGTCAACGTGTATTGCGTTGAGAAGGATTTCTGTCAGCATTGAACAGCTCACGAGAGCTCGCGTATTCATTGGAGGATGAAACGCGAGCCCCCCGGGTATCATGCCTACGTATATGTGTACAGTACCTTATGTAAGAACCTAGACGTGCACAAACTCGAACCGCGCCGATCGTGGCCTTGCAGGGATGCGAACTCGCTTTGCCCGCCATGCGCTCAAGCCAGTCGTTTGGTAGTAGGCGGTGATACCGGACGTAGCGGCTCCCCGAGCAAGAGTTCGGGAATGGCTGGCATGGCATAGCATGGCATCGCATGCACCAAACATCTCGCGCCGAAGTGGTTCGAACTACTTCATTATTGCCGATCATGGATCCTGGTGTGAACGCCTCGCGTCTAGCGCTCCCCTGCAAGGAAAGACGCCTAGGCATCTATCCTCCACCAGACATTGGGCCGGCCTGCATGTCGTCTGGGTGCATACTTCTCTCGCCCGGCGACAGGCCAGCTGCATCCGGCCGTGGGAGGGTGCAGCCTTTGCGATGCTCGCATCTGCTAGCTGCCGGCCCAAGGGTCGGCCAAGCCAATGGCTGCGGCGACGGGCGGAGTGAGATTGGACGAAGTGGAGGTCTAGGGTGATGGGGTTGCAGCAAGAGCGCGAGCCCGCATGGGAATCAGGACACGGGACGAGCTAAGGAAAACAGCGCAATCTAAAGATGCGTTTGGCGGTGGTGGAAAATGCAAAATGGAGAGCGGTGGAGGGCTGTGATTTGCCGACGGACGGGCATCGTTGATTGCCGCCGGTCCACTCACGCCGCGCGCTGGGCCGGCATTCTTTCGCTTGCGGAGACGGCGACCACCCGGGGGCCACTTTGCCATGATGGCGCAAGCTGGTCGACGGTCTAGCGTACTAGCAGGGAGCACTACTGTACTGCCAGTCCCAGTAGAACTGCTGCCCCATCACTCCTCCCCACAGCGGAGCGGGCGATCGCCAATGTAGCTACGACTCCGCCGCATCGGTGCTCGTCCGTATCTGTTCACCACGCTGCGGCTGTATCAGCACGCATGGAGGGCCGCATGGAGGTCCGCTATCTGCCCTGCGTGGCACGACGGCTGCAGGCAGGCAGACCAGCGGGCAGGCAGCGACGGCAGGCGTGCTTAGCGGCGCGCTGGACAACTGCCATGGACGCCTCGTCCGCACCTGCATGCGCTCTGCGGTAGGGTTCAGCGCATCGCGCGCGAAAGCATGTGCCAGCCTGCCCGGTGAGTAAGGCAAGGTAAGTGAGGGGCAGCGGGCAGTGAAGGGCGGCAGGGTGGGCAATCGGGAGCTGGGTGAGCTACCTAGTAATTAACATTTGCCTGCCCCTCCATCGCGCCGCCGTCTAGATCTCCTCACATCGTCCCCAGAAAGCTTCGTCCTCGGCTCTGTCCAGTCCAGTCCGCGGTGCGCGTCGAAGTCAGAGAGTGAGAAAGTCAAGAGTCTCCGAGTCTCAGAGTCTCATCATTCCAGCCAGAGCACGCACCGTTCGCCTGCCCCCTCCGTCGTTCGCATTCACTGCGCCTTGCGCCTGCCTGTACTGTGCCGTCCACGCAGCACATGCTGGGAGGCCGCCGTTGAGCCACCGTTTGCCGCATCGTGCCTTCTGTCTGTCGCAGGCCAAAGCGGAGCTTCCACGTGCGTGCGACCACTGCCGCCTGGCCTCGTTGCGCGATAGCGTGCCGGCGCATGTGATCTCGCGCCGCTGGAAGTAATCTATCGCCCGCCGCGTTCCCAAGCTGACCAAACGTCACCACACACACCCACCTTTGGTCCTCGACACCAACACCCTCCTCTTCCCGCGACACCTCTCAACCCCATATACCAAGACAACCCGTGCGAGCGCGTGCGCAGATCGCCACCGTTCACACACTTACCTACGCATTCTTTACTGTCCTTACAGGGACCGCAAGTTTCGCAAACATGTCCAAGCTTTTTATCGGGTGCGATTCCTCGCCATCACACGGCGCGGCCGAAACGATTCATTGCAAGCTAACGCACCACACCAGCGGCCTCGCCTGGCACACCGACGATCAGACCCTGCGCTCCAAGTTCGAGGAGTTCGGCCAGGTCCAGGAGGCTGTGCGTATCCCTCACTCGCCATTGCACCTGCATCGCTGACAAGTACAGATCGTCGTGAAGGACCGCGACACCGGTCGTAGCCGTGGTTTTGGCTTTGTCCGCTTTGCTCAGGACTCCGAGGCCGATGCCGCGATCCAGAGCATGAACAATGTCGAGTGAGTGCGCTCAGTCACCGTCGCCTTACTTCACTGCTGACTTGCTCATCTACTAGGTTCGACGGTCGCACCATTCGCGTCGACAAGGCATCCGAGCGCACCGGCGGTGGTGGCGGCTTCGGCGGCTCTCGTGGTATGTTCAAAAATTTACTTGAGCGAACAACAGGCACTGATACTGTCCAAGGCGGATTCTCTGGTCGCGGCCGCGGTGGTTACGGCGGCGGCTATGGCCAGGGCGGCTATGAGTCCCAGGGCGGCTACAACGGTGGCGGTGGTTACCAGCAGGGCGGCGGTAAGATGGTCCTCATCATCTTGATCTCCGCGACACGGATACTAAACTCCACTTACAGGCTATGGCGGCTCCAACGATTGGCGTGGCACTACTACTGGAGGCTACCAGGGTGAGCATCATACGATCTTCTCGTTCGACCAACGCCTGCACGGGACAGCCAGCTGACACATTCCAGGCCAGGGCGGCTACGGCCAGCAGGGCGGCTACCAGGGCCAGCAGGGCGGCGGTGGCTGGTAAAGAGCGACAGAGCTCCTACCCTCATCAACCCAACCCGACCGTCAACTCGACCGGTTACACTGGCTTTCCTCTACAAGTCGCCAACATCCCTCGCAAGGGAGATGTCTGGTTGCCCGCGAGGGCAGCTAGACAGCCATCAAGACCGAGGGATACAAATGATTGCGTGTGCGTTGCTTTTAATTCATGATTTGCGGAGAGTCTGGCTGCTCCCACGGAAGGACACTCGGAGCGAGCTGAGTTTCAGAAGCGTCTTCTCGAG
Organism: Cladosporium halotolerans; assembly: GCF_011745625.1. Lineage (NCBI taxonomy): Eukaryota > Fungi > Ascomycota > Dothideomycetes > Cladosporiales > Cladosporiaceae > Cladosporium > Cladosporium halotolerans. Next base: position 154,318 of record NW_027191468.1, on the reverse strand, counting down.
ATACCCGACAGTTGCGGATGGCGAAGGCAGGCAGAAGATCCTGCATTGAAAAAATTTCCTTTCTTCCGGCCAGAAAAGCTAGCTCAGAATGACAAACCCTTTGCTTCACCAATCGGTCCGGTGATGGAGTTGTGAGCCGAGGGAGTCTTTGGGTTGTTGGCCGTTGGCTGTCACTACCTAAGACGCAATCGGGAGCATGCCCGCGATACGCTACCATGTGGGAGTTGCATGCGATCCCAGCGAGTATGTTCGTCGACCAAAGGTTCGTAGATGTCCTGGTCGAATGATGAAGAAAGGTCTTGGTCATCGTCGCTGAGCAAGTGGCAGTTGCATGCGGTGATAACCAAGACTTCATCATCCAGTCACGTTCGGATATTGCGACTGTCGCGAGCAAGCGGTGGTTGCATGCGACGCTGACCAGGTCTATCGTCGATCTAATGTTCACAGGTGTCCTGAGATTGCAGCTGTCGTGAGCAAGAGGCAGTTGCTTGCGACGCCGAAAAGACTTTCAGCGGTCTCGGTGACCTTATGTCATTGTCTTCGCGAGCAAGTGGCAGTTGCGGGAGACGATGACAACAGCGGTCATGGACTTCATCAGTGTTCTGGAGTTGTGATCTTCGCGAGCAAGTGGCAGTTGCTTGCGATGCCGCCGAGGGCAGTCATATTTTGTTGCCTTCCCGAGCAAGGTGAAGTTGTATCCGACGATGATGAGAACGTTCATCAACTTCATCGATGTCCTGCGATGGTAATCCTTGCAAGCAAGTGGCAATTGCTTGGTGATGCCGGCGTGAGCGCTCACTGAACTCAGTGTCCTGGTAAGAGTTTTCTCTGCAAGCAAGTGGCAGTTGCGTGCGACGATGACGAGAGTGCTCGTCGACTTCATATAGTAGGCACGAATCTTCCACTGGAGATGCGAGTCTGTTCTCTTGGACGGCGTGGCAAGCGCGTCTTGAGATTTGCAGTGTGCGGACGTGATGGCGTGTCCCTTGCTGTTCGTGTTGTTCAGCAAGCTGCAGTGTGCGGAAGTGAACACTTGCAGTAAATATAAGCTTATTCGCTGGTTTGTTGACGGCCTTTCACGTGCCTTCCTCGGCTCGGTGTCTCGCAGCGCGGGAAGCTTTTGAGATTTTTCTGGGGTACAGCGTGAAGTTTGCGACTTTCTTGAAGATCCCCGAAGACCACTACTTCCACCATTTCCGATGCGCTGCGTTCTTGCGGGCCGAGGACCTCACTAATAATACTTCTACGGCACAATTACTGGAATAAGACATAATTCCTCTGGCTACGACACCTCCCCGCCAACCGTCAGCATACACACAACCATGGCCGCCCCAACCGGCCCTCCAGCCCTCAAATTCACAGGCTCGAAGCACCTCGCGCAACGCCTCGTCCTCGCAACCCTCACCGGCCGCACCGTCCGCATCTCGCAGATCCGCGCCTCCTCTCACACCGCCCCCGGCCTCGCCCCGCACGAGGTATCGCTGCTCCGCCTCCTCGACGCCATCACCAACGGCTCGCAGATCGAGTTCTCCTACACCGGCACCACCGTCGCCTACAAGCCCGGCCTGATCGCGGGCTCCGCGGCGGGCTACGGCGCCGCGGGCGGTGTCGTCACGCACGAGCTGCCGGCGGACAACACGAGGGGCCTGAGCTACTTTCTGATCCCGCTGTGTCTGCTCGCGCCGTTTGCGAAGGCGCAGGTGAATGTGCTGTTTAAGGGACCCGGCGTTATCACGAGTGCGACGGAGCACGGCGATGTCAGCGTCGATACGGTCCGCACGGCTGTGCTGCCGGTTTTTAAGAGCTTTGGGATTGAGCGCGAGATTGAGGTGCGGGTGCTCAAGCGCTCGAACCCCGGCCGTGGAGGGAAGGGAGGAGGCGGAGAGGTCCAGCTGGTGTTCGGGCAGCAGGTGCGGTTGCCGAAGACGGTGCACCTGATGAGTGCGGGCAGCGTGAAGAAGATCCGCGGTGTGGCCTATGCGACGGGCGTGGCAGGCGCGAACAATGCGAGGATCATCGAGGCGGCGAGAGGCGTGCTGAACGAATTCGTGCCGGACACGTACATTTTCTCCGACATGAGCGGCGCACCACTTGTGCCGGCGCCGGAGAAGGGAAACCCGAATGCGAAGGTCAAGACGGGGTTGGGTTTTGGACTGAGCTTGGTCGCGGAGACGAACAGCTATGTCATGTATTCGGCCGACACGGCGAGTCCGCCGCAAGGAGGCGTAACACCGGAGGAGCTGGGCCGAAAGTGTGCGTTCCAGCTGCTAGAGGCTATTGAGCAGGGAGGATGCGTTAGTGAGGTTGCGGCTTCGACAGTGCTGACGCTCATGGCTATGGGCAGCGAGGACGTGGGCAGGATCTCTATTGGCAGAGATGTGCTGGCTTCGGAGAATATTGTGCAGCTGGCGAGGGATCTGCGCACGTTTGGCATGGCTGGATGGGGTTTGAAGGATGGTGACGAGGAGGGCGAGGTCATGGTCAGCGTTGTTGGCAAGGGCGTTGGCAACGTCGGAAGGAAGATTGCGTGAGCGAATCTGGCTGCTCTTTTGACGAGGGCAACATGTTACGCACAGCTTCTTTTACGAAGCAATTCACACCCACATGAGCTTGCGAGGTGGAAGCCTGCCCGTCTTGCACGAGCGTGTTTAGCAAGAGGCACACAGGCGCGGTCCAGGACAGCCTTGACTAAGTTGTCTCAAAGGACCTCCAGGCACAGATAATGTGCCTCAGAGAAGGATACCTCAAGCATGAGCTTGGCCAAGAGTCTTTGAGGGAGAGGTTTTCACTGCCAGTTCTGACGAAGTTGGAAGAAGACAGGACCACAGTGCTATATCGAACAGAAGCACGAGAGATACGTGCTCACGCAATTGTGAGCGTTGGACAGTATTGAGTGGAAACTCAAGGGTGGTTCATTGGTAGTCAAGGCTAGTGAGCTACCACGAATGCAGACAAAAATCAGGCTTCGGATGCACCATATCACTACCGTTCCTGTGCTCCTGCCATTCAATGTCCTCTAGGTTCCTCGAGATACGCATGTAAGTAAACGTCAATACCAACAAAGCCCGGTCTTCGCATGCATCGTAAGCATCCTCGTCTCTGTAGTCCCTCCCATTGTCAACACAACACAGATTGAAGACTGCTGCATCAGCAAAGGGCAATTCAATGCAACTTTGGGCCCAGCTCAGCTTTCCTCCGAAGCATTCTCAAGACGCCAACCCAGTACTTGAATCTCGCCTTAATCTTTGAAGGCTGGCCGCGAAGGCTATAATCGTAAGGATTCAGAGAGTAACGTAGCCGCATTTCTTCGCTTCTTTGGTGACCAGTGAAAGAGGCTCTTCAAGCCACTCTCATCGACAAACAGGATTGATGCACCACATCACAACACAGGCGCTGCACTCGCGTCAATCATCGCGCGTCAGGCAAGTGCGCTGAGCCATTCGCAAGCGAACAGGCAAGGTCGCTCTCTCGGTGGGAAGAGGGTGCTGTAGCTGCTACAATCCGCTCCATACTCCCAACTGGGTATCTGATCTGGGGGAATTGAGTTGAGATGCGATTCATGATCTGCGTCACTACCTAAGTGCGATCCCCACCACTCTCTCTGCCCAGGTCTTTCCCGTTGGTTCAAGACGGGGTGGTCTTGTACAAGAAGACGTATCAGGAGCCTGTCGAATCCACGTCGTAAAGTCTGCTTATGTGGCGCACATCCCCAAGGGCGGAATTCCTGAAGTGAGCTGCGCGCATCCAGCGCGTCGAGATGTACCTCCATCTCGGAGCAGAGACCCCCGCACAAGTCTTGCCATAGTTCATGGGCGGGAGTCCAACCACACTCGCACAATGCTGCCATACTCCCAGCGGCGGCATGTTCAAGCTCCGTCCGTGGCAGGCTCCCTTGCGGCGCATCGCATGCGCCGAGCGTTCTTACTGCGTTCTTTGAAGCAGCATTCCGTCCAATCCATATCTTGATCCTTTCACATCCTCGACTCCAGCTCCATTCAGCTGTTCTCATCAATCTCCGCCCAGCGCGCATTCACCCTCTCCTTCTTCTGTTTCGCCAGCTCGCGGTTCTTCGCCGTCCTCTCCAGCCTCGCCGCGCGCAAGCACATGTTGACATCGTGCTTGAGGTTCGTGCACATGCCCATCGCTTTCCACATGAAACCGCGCGCGTGGCATTCGTCCAGCGCCGTCATGATTTCTTCGCAGCCTGGAGTGGGAAGTCGTTAGCGTCATGGACTGGGAGGGAATGAAAGCCGCAGTGAGGCTTGAGACGCACCGACGTTGTCTTTTGTGTGCAAGTGAGGATGCATGATGGGCGACAGCTATGGCAGAGGTAGGCGCAGGTAGGTCAGGCTGTTGCAAGGTAACGAGCGAATGGGGAATTAATTATTGAAGCAAGAAGTCCAGACGGACGATCATCACGTGGCGTCGCCCGGCGTCTGCAGGGTCCGCCGACCACCGGGCTTTGAAGTTCCAATTCACAGAGCACGGAAACAAGTGGTGGGACTGCTGGACCTGGCGAAGCACTGTGCGATCACGGGACTTACTCGATTGAAACATTTTGGGACAAGCGTAGCGACCAACATGGCGCAACAACAGGTTTCTGCGAAGAAGCAGCAGGGTAAAATATGCATCCACTTCCATCTTATTAGACAAATGCTGACGTTTCGCCTCAGAGCTGCAAATGCAGTATTCCAACTTCAAAGACACACTCCAGAACATCGCCTCGCAGATCGGCAATGTCGAGCAAGAAGTCGACGAGCACAAGTATGTGTCAGCTTCTTCCCTTCGAATAGGATTCTATTCTTTTTTTCCGAAAGTGTACCCCCCACTTCGCAACACAGGATCCCGGCCTATGCCAAAAGGCGGTCCGTCACCGCCACCCAAAGTCCTCAGCAGGAGATCATGCCACGACAAACACGCTTTAATTTCGAGTCACCGCCAGAAAAGCGTCGCCATCTATTTGCAAGCTCAACCTGGCCACGCAAAACAAACCTTCCAACCCTCAGCCCCTCCATATCACCCACCAGCCTAACAGCAGGGATACCACTCCCCACGCCACCCCGACCGCATCCCACCCTCAACCCATCCACCCCAGAAAAACCAAAAAGCCTTTGAGCAAAAGCAAGGCAAACCCAAACCGCATCCCGCACTAACCAACCCCTTCTCCACCCACAGGCTCGTGCTCGAAACGCTGACTCCGCTGCCGGCCTCGCGCAAGTGCTTCCGCATGGTCAACGGCGTGCTGGTCGAGCGGACGGTGGGCGACGTGCTGCCGCAGCTGCAGTCGAACGCGGAGAACATGAACAAGGTGCTCGAGGAGCTGGCGAAGCAGTACAAGACGAAGCAGGACGATATGGAAAAGTGGAAGGTGAGTTCGGGAATTTTTTTTTTTTTTCTTTTCTTGTGGAGGGGGGCAACGGCTAACGATTGTTGTGATTACAGAAGAAGAATAAGATTCAGGTCGTGCAGCAGTAAGGGGTTGGGGGATTGGATGTTTATGGTGGATGAGAAAGATCGAGAGAGCGCGGGATGCATAGCATCTGCTGGACTGGTCAATCCAACAATTGCAGGACTAAGTCTTGCATGGCAGATCAGGCCAAAACCAAAGAAGATGTGCTGGACATCATGGACGTTGATGAGACCAACGAGCAGATCAAAGCCTTTGTGGCGTAATCGACCTGTGACCAGGTTGACTGTGAACATAGCACTCTACGTAGTCAGTCAGGCACCGAGGAAATGACGTCTATTTCTCTCCAGTGCCCTGTAAAGGGAAATGCACCGTTGCAACAACCCATCCCTCCAAACCCCCCACGTCATCCCACTGCCCAGGCAAAAGTCACATGACCAGACGCCCCTGCAGCGCGGCAAATGACACAGACACCACGCTCGCACAAGAAACCCGGATGACGAACCGGCTCGCCCCTCAACCTCAAACACTCACCACGCGACACCACCCCGAAGCGAACCACAGCCTTCCCCCACCGGGCTGGCCCCACGAGCTAGCGCGAAGGCCCGAACTGACGCAGGTATGCGCTGGACGCGCAGTAGCTCGCTGGCCGGCGGCCCAATACACGAGGCCGAAGGCTGCGGGTGACGTGGTGATTGGAGTCCCGAGGCGAAGGGCACGATGTCAGGTACGGAGGCGAAGGGAGTGGACGAGCTGGACTTCATGTCTTTCGAGCGTGGAACTGGTGGTGAAGCTTTCGACGGAAGCAGGGCTGAGACACCACGTGTGCGTGGAGAGATGTCGCGATGAGGATGCCAGCGCATTGGCTGGGCTTTTGGGGCGAGCTTGCGGCGGGAGTCATACTGTACCATTTGTCATGTTCGTGAGTTGCTTTTCGAGTGACCGGGGGTCGTCTCGTGTTGGACTTCGGGCTGGCATGCTTGGAGCTGGCTTCTTCCGGCTGCTGCAGGATGACACGCTGCGGCGGAGGGCCGAGACGCAGAGACGGATATGGATACCGCTCGCGTTGGCGCCGTCGAGCGAACCCGGCCAACGGGAGGACTGGAAGCCGTGCCCGGTTGGCCAGTTTCGGGAGATTGAAGTGACGAGGTGATGGTGAGGTGCGAGATCACCAATGGCAGAGCGAGGACCTCGGGCCAGTGAGAGCGACGGCGGTGGAGACGGGCGTTGCTGAGCAAATCGGGCGGTGCCGCGGCGTCGTTCATCAGGCGCGTCGTCGCGGTCATTCGTCCGCAACATCAATTCGCTAGCGAGCCGTATATCGCTGTCGTCTGATGAACTAGACCTTCGCCGCTACTGCTGCACGCACTCCGTCCGCACACCTCTCCGCACCCGCTCCAGGCGCGCGCCCATTGCCCGCATCGGACCATTGACGCGCCCCATCGCCGCATCGCCGCGCTGTTGTCGTCGTCGTTGCTGTGGCGTCGAAGCTGCACCTCGACGAGGCGCCTCGCCGCATCCCCAAGGTACGTGAAAGTGCGCGCGTTGTCGCTGTTGGTCGGGCAGGCATACCGCTCGCTCGCCGCCGTCGTGCGCCTGCGTCTGGTGTCTGCTCCGCGCCGCGCTTGGCGAGGCCCGCCCGCCTCTTCACGACGACGCGCTCCCAACCTCCGCTTGGCGCTGGCCTTGCGACTCCCGATCCGCCGCCCGCCATCCACCTGCACCTGCACCTGCGCCGCCCGCTGCATAGCATCGCCCGCCCTGTGTCTCTCGCGGCCTTGCCCAGCTGCCTCGTCGCCCATTGCTGCCCGCGCGCAGTTCACCCGCCGTCGCCCGACTGACTCGTCCGGCCTTTTAGCACGACCAGCTTAGCTCTCCAGCGTGGGTGTGCCGCATCCCTGTCGCCGCTCACCGCTGCCGCAGCCACTGAGGCGCAATCGTGCTCTGCGCGCATCGCCGCAGTGCTTTTGCTTCCAGTTGCAGTGGAGTCTGCCTGCGACGTCTGCTGCGCTCGGACGGCCATACCGCCGCCCTCGCCGCGCCTCGTTTCACCGCCTTGCCCGCCCGCGTCCAGCTGCCCCGTCGGCGTGCTCACGGCGGCGTGTTGGCGTCGGCAGTCGTCTCGCCCTGCATCGTTGCGCGGGAACGACGTCGCACCGCGTCCAGCGCCCTCTGCGGCAGGCCATCTGCTTCGGGCCAGGCCGCAAAGACGGTCAGCCTACTCTGGAAGTGACGTGTTCTGCCAGCGAATCAATTGCCAACTCAGCTACTGACGCTAGGCCCCGAGCCTGCGACCCGCCGGATACAATATGTCACAAAGCCCCCGCGACGACGGCGACGTTGAACAGCCGGACCAGTCCCCCGCCGACGATGTCCCTCAGCAGCAAGAGGGCGATGCTGGCGATATGAGCAGACCCGAGCTCGACTTGGGCTACGACTTTGAAGTCAAGGAGCAAGACCGATGGCTGCCCATTGCCAATGGTGCGTAACCTTCCCCGTCCGTTTCCCTTCCATCGCACGCCTCACATCCCCATTTACGCCCTTTTCGACGCTCCCCGTCACATGACCCGGTGCGTGCCTTGCTTGTGCCGCTCGCAAATCACTGGCTCTCTCACCCCGTCATCCTGGGCAAATCCCCTCCATGGAAGTCTCTGTGCTTCCAATGTCCTCTTTGACACCTGCAAAGGCCCGCTGCCGTGACCATGTCGCAGCTCGGGCTCTCGCCACCGCCTTTATAACGCCTGCAGTGCGCGCATCTGGTCCTTCCCCGGTCTGTGTCGAATCAGAGCCTCGTTTGAAGCCAGCCATCTGCAGTCTCCGACTCGCGCGACCGGGCGATGCGAGGCGCGAATCGCAATGCCTTCTCCCTCTCCACAGCCTTCCTCCTCGCCGCCACAGCACCGCTCCGCCTCGGGCGCCTCCAAGCACGCCTCCAAGGCGGCATCCCTGCAGCAGACGGACGCTAACATCCAAAATTTTGCTCCAGTCGCGAGAATTATGAAGTCGGCTCTGCCGGAAAACGCCAAAATCGCCAAGGAGGCGAAGGAATGCATGCAAGAGTGCGTGTCTGAATTCATCTCGTTCATCACCAGTGAAGGTATGTACTTGGCGGAGACCTACCAGTGGATCTTCTGATCTACTTCAATATTGAGCAAATGCGCTGACTTGTACCACCAGCCTCGGAAAAATGCCATCAAGAAAAACGCAAGACCGTCAACGGCGAGGACATCCTCTTCGCCATGACATCTCTCGGGTTCGAAAACTATGGCGAAGCGCTGAAGATCTACCTCGCTAGGTACAGAGAGGTGAGCCTAAACAGTTAGGACCAAAGCCCGACTTCAGTCGCTGACTTTTAAAGAACCTCGTCGCTAGAGGCGAACACCAACGCCCAGGTCAGCCCGGCGCTGCCGGGGAAGAAGGCGTCGCTTTCGACGGCTCCAATCACGGCGCTCTCGGTAACCCCATGGACCCCTCGTCCGAAGGCGCCACAGATTTCGCTGGCTATTCCGTCGCACATCAGCCGGAATACTAAGGTCTCCTGACCTGGTTGCCTCCCTGTCTGCGAATCATCTGCGGGCACAACTCCTTTTTCTTTCGATGTATTCATTGCTTGGTTTATGTTTAGCCTGGGGCTGCCTGGTTTTGCAATCGGAGGTCTCGCCGTATGGATGACTTCGGTGCCTGAACCGTTTGGTGGACGCTCTCAATCGGTCAGGTGCTGATCAAGAAGCCAGCATGTTGTCTCTCAACAGCGTTTCCAGCTCCTCTCGTCCTCAGCATCCGAGGTCACAGAGAAGCGGTGGCTTGTAACTTTTATGCACTCACCGTCCAGTCTATTCCGCCATTCGACTACCTCTGGACCGGAACTGGACGAACTTGCTCAACCAAGGCTGCAATCCTAGTCTAAACATTCTGTATTATTCTCGCTCGAATAGGGTTGGATCGGACGGACTGCGGACGTGAAGGGAAATTCCACAAACGGAAAAGGGGAAAACCTAGGGCCAATGTACAGTCAAAGCAAGCCGTATCAGCGAGCGGGCGTAATTACCAGCAGTTGAGCGCTCTGGAACGGAATGGCGTACGGGGCGTGACTGGTTGGATCGATGTATCTTTTTTCTTTTCTTTTAATCGATTGGCTTTCATCTTCCAAGGCGATATACCGCCTCTTTTTCCACAGCAGGGAGTGATTCAATGTAGGCTAGCTAGCAGCCGCTCGTTGGTCACTACCAAAACAACCATCCCCCCAACTCACCGATCCCCTCACCCCTCACGCCGCCGCCACCACCGCCGCACCCTCCCCCTCCCCTTCCTTCTTCTTCTTCTCCTCCTCCCCCTCAAACAATTCCTTCCAATACTCCTCCCGAAACCCATCCATCAACCCCGTGAACCTCTCCCCACCCCTCACCCACCCCTTCACACCCCCCTCCAGCACCATAACCTGCATGTCCTCATCGCCCGCAACCTCCCGCACATGCTCCAGAAACCACGCCGCGCACCGCCGCGCCCGCCCGCCCTCGGACGAGCTCGCGCACGTGAAAACAACCCACTCCATGTCCGCTTTGTACGCGAGTTCATACCTTGAAAAAAAAAAAGGCCCAATTAGCACCAGAGGAAACGAAGTGGGACAGGATGGGTTTACGCACAGGATCCCGCGATTCCACCACAGCCCTTGCGCGGGGACGTTCAGGCTGCCGCGGATGGCGCCGCCGTCGTAGTCGGTGCGGCGCACGTCGACGATGAGCAGCGAGGCGATTTTCATTGACAGCACCATTTGCGCGCGCGAGGCGGGCATGAGGGGCGCGGTGAGGCGGGGCGCGGGGAAGGCGGCGTGCCAGGGTTGCTCTTTTGTGGAGGGGGGTTCTTGGGTGGCCATTTTTGCTGGCGTGGAATAGAAAGGCAGGAGGGGTTGGTGATCGGTTTACCGGGCGTCGGGAGTTTTGTTTTGGGGAGTGGCGTTGTTGGAGGGGTGATGTTGGAGGGGTGGATGTCGATGTGGATGTCGATGTGGAGTACAACGGGTCCGGATTTCGTTTGTTTGAGGCTTGGGGCCGAGAGGTGTGGTGGATTGTTGAAGTTTGGACTATCAAGATGGCATAGTCGTGGGAAAGACATGTTTATTGTCGTCTTTTGGAACGACCTTTAAGAGCACGGATTGCCGGAATCACAGGACTGGAAGTTTCGCTTGGATTGATGGCCAAGTGATCGACTCCCTCCAAGCCATCAAAATAATCGCAGGTGTACAGACAGACTCATTGGGAAACGCATCCGCGAGCCTTCACACACTTTCAGAAAAAAGGCAGCTTTGTGACGGTTCAGGTCCTCTATCTAAGCGTATCGATTCTTCATGGTTCGTTACAAATTAATCCACTTCTATTCCATCTCGACTCCGCAGCCACCCTCCCACCACTAAGCCGCAACCTGCGCCCCCGCCGCGCCCTTCCTCTCCCTCTCCAACCCCTCCATCTCCCTCACAAACCTCTCCCAAACCTCCACATTCCCGCGGAAGAACTCGACATTCGCATCCGCCAGCCCCTCCAGCGCATCCCTAAACTCGACCGCCTTGATCCTCTCGAAATCCCCCACCTCCTTCACGACCTCTTCATCAAACGCCTCGCTCGTCTTCTTCGCCGCCTCGACCTCCGTCTGCAGCCGCTGGATCTGCACCTCGAGCCTGCGCTGCCGCTCGCGCCGCGCCTGCTCGTGGTCGACGCCGCGCACGTCCTCGATCTTCTGCCGCAGGAAGCCCGAAGCGCCCATGCTGCCGCCGTGCGAGGCCAGGGCGTCGCGCTCGGCGGCCGCTTTGGCAAGGTAGTCCGTCAGGGCCTCGAAGTCGAGCTGCTTCTGCTCGCGCGTCTTGAGCAGCGACTTGACGCTGAGCCCGTAGGCCTCCATGTCCTTCAGCGAGCCCAGGTAGCTCTGGTCCGTGTGGTCGCGCAGGGCCTTCCAGGCCTCGCTGCTGTCCTGCAGGCTGGCGGCGAACTTGGTCAGCTCGGAGGTGACGCCGGGCTCGAGCGCGGACAGCTTCTGGAACTGCTGGGCCAGATCCGCGTAGTCGGTTTCGAGGTCCGACTCGCGCTTGGCGACGCGCGCGACGGTCTTGGACACGGTGCCGAGGTCGTCGTCGAGCTTCTTCGCGCGCTCCTCGACTTCCGTGAAGCGGCGGTCGGCTTTGTGGGGTTTTGTGAAAGCGTTGAGGAAGGAGTCGGTCCAGGTTTCGAGCACGCCGCCGGACGCGCCGTCGCTGCTGCTGAGGCCGCGGGTCGGTCGGCTGCGCATTGTCGCGTTCCAGTCGTTGCTTTCGAGGAAGAGGGTGAGGATCGTCGAGCGACGGAGGACGGGGTGGAGCGTCAGGCGCTTGAGGAAGCGGCTGAGGGAGTGTGCGCGGCGGGCGGTGAAGTCGGGGCTGAAGCGGTCGCCGCGGACGTAGGACATGTTGTGCTTGTCTGGTAAGGGTGGGACGGCGCATTGGGGGTATTCTTTGACGAGGGTCTTGTAGAGGAAGACGAAGTCGGTGAATCGGCGGCGGGCGGTTTGGTGGGAGGATTGGAAGGATTTGAAGTCGGTCTGGCAGGTCAGTGGCTGTGGTAATTATTGCGTCGGAACATACATACATCTGTCGTTACAAGGTACGATGTGTAGACGTTCTGTGTGCCCTCGCCCTCCTTCTGCGGCTTGGTGACCGTGCATTCAAGCTTGCCGTGCTCGCCTGGTCCCGACAGATCCTGAGCATCAGCGTTTGGCCCCGCCTGCTGCCACTCCGGGTCGTCGTAGTTGTTGGCAGGCTCCATGGTGTTGCGGGCGCCTCGTGCGGCGTTCCAGTCCTCGCTGTCGTCTGAAAGCGGGTGTGATGGTCTTCTGATCTTGCGCGATTGCCCTCGCAGCGCTGTTGGTATATATGCGTATTTCCTGGAGGCGCCCTCAGCAGGCCCGTCGACGGATGAAGGTGGGACTGGATCGACCAGCTCGAAGTCGGAATCTGGATCGGAGCTTGCTGCGTCAAGCTCGGGTTGGGCTAGGGTTGGGTGAACGGGCGCGGTGGAGGGTGGAGGTGAGAGAGGTGGCGGCTGTAAGACAGCAGGGGGTAGCGGCGAGGATGTTGTTGTGGTGTGGTTGTGGGTAGAGTTGCGGTTCCTGGGCGTGTCGTCGCCAACGGTGCGCCAGGCGTCGGCGGAGCGCAGCAGCAGCAGCTCGTCGTCATGCCCCAGAGCGCCGGCCTGGCTGGCGATGGCGGAGGGCTGGCGCTGGGCCTGCTGATTGGCGCCGCGGGCCTGATCGGCAACCCGCCGCCCAGACGCGTCCATTGCTCGCTTACGCCGGGGGAGACTGCAGCGACTTTGACATGCCTTGGTGCCTGTCGTTTGCTCTGCCTCGCTTGAGCCGCCCTCGTTTGTCGTATTCCGGCAGATGCTGGGGGTGCATGTCGCAGTGCTTGTTCGGCAGGGCAAGCAGCAGCATTATCGGCAGGTGTTCACGTGTCTGCCGCCCTCTTCAGCAACTGCAGCAAGAGCAAACGCCGCCGCAGGCTGGTGTCCACAACGTCATCAATCAAATTCACGACATTCTTGCTCTGCTCTTCAGCCACCAACACGACCCACTATCACGAGCCTGCAATCGCTCACGCCTGGGATAGCCAATGTAACATGGTGGCGTCCATAGCCTGCTCCAATCTATACCAGCATCCATTGCACTAAGGTAGACAACCCCGCGTCCAGGACTGCTTCATGTTCTACGCGAGCGTCCATGGGTTAACCAAGCCTTGCGTGTGGAGCTCACCCCGGATGGATCAACTTCCGTCCTAAAGATCATTCTATATCACCATCCCGGCGAGCACGCTTTCCTTGTCCATAGTATCAACTTCCCCCCGCTCCCTCCCCTCTCATACTCCCCGCTGGGAGACATCCCGTTGCGAACATGTCTCCCACTTTCGACCTCCTCACAGGCCCTCGCCTGGCATGGGCTGCTGGCATCATCATTGTCACTGCCGTGCTGCGATTCTGGCAGCAGCTGCACTACCGTAGAGGTCTCGTCAGAGGTCTCCCAGGTCCGCCCCATTCCTACCTGTTCGGCTCTCTGATCTCAATGGGCGAGGTCATATCGAAGCAACCTGCAAGTGCCGCTCCGCAAACCTTCCCACTTCTCATTAAAAACCATTTCAACCTGGGTGATTGGTTCGTGTGCGACCCTTGGCCTTTTGGCCCGGCATTCCTCGTGACTTTCTCGCCTGAGATGATGAATGAGTTCACTGTCAAGCAATCCATGCCCAAGCACCCTGTGATTCACGAGTTCATGCACAACTTTGGCGGTAAGGGCAACCTCGTCTCGTCTGAAGGACCGGAATGGAAAAAATGGCGGTCAGCCTTCAACCCAGGTTTTAGCGCTGCGTACCTCATGACTCTCGTTCCAAGCATCGTGGACCACGCCGTCATTTTCTCCAACCTAATGATGGAGCGCGCCAAAGACAACTCGCTCTTCCGAATGGAGTCCGCCACGATGAACCTCACCGTCGACATCATCGGCAAGGTCGTCTTAGACCACGATCTCAACTCGCAACGGAAACCGAACGCACTTGTAGACGCCTTCCTCTCACAAACCAAATGGCAACGCATCGGCGCGCAATTCAATCCCATGGAGCTCATCGACTTCCGCATAGACATCGTGCAAGCCTGGAACACATGGACAATGGACCGCTATATCGGCGGCCTCCTCGACGAGCGCTTCTCAACCCGCAGCTCCCGCGACGAAGCAAACACCGGCAAGCGCCAAAAATACGTAATCGACCTCGCCCTCGAATCCTACCTCAAAGAAAAAGCCGCGACAGAAGGCACCCCACCCGACAAAGTCACCACGCTCGACCCAACCTTCCGCACCGCCGCCATCTCCAACATCAAAACCTTCCTCTTCGCCGGCCACGACACCACCAGCGGCACAGTCTCCTACGCCTACTACTACCTCTCCAAGCACCCCTCCGCCCTCGCCCGCCTGCGCGCCGAGCACGACGCCGTCTTCGGCCCCGACCCCACCACCGCGCCCGCCCAACTGAAAGCCACCCCCCACCTCCTCAGCAAACTCGACTACACCACCGCCGTCATCAAAGAGTGCCTCCGCCTGCAACCCCCCGCCAGCACAGTGCGCATCGGCTCCCCCTCCTTCGCCCTGCACGACCCCGCCACCGGCGCCCCCATCCGCACCGCAGACCTCATGCTCTGGCCCGTCGACGTCGGCCTGCACCGCAGCCCCGCAAACTGGAAGTCCGACCCCTCGCTGTTCTCCCCGGAGCGCTTCCTGCCGACGAACCCGGACTGCGAGGCGGGCAACCCGGCTTTCGCGCCGTTCAGCAAGGGCCCGCGCAATTGCATCGGGCAGGAGCTGGCGATGGTCGAGGCGCGGGTTATCCTCGCGCTGACGGCGAGGGGCTGGGAGTTCGAGCCGGCGTATGCGGAGCTGGGGAAGTTGGAGGGCGACGGGTATGGGAGGCGGGAGGCGAGGGGGGATGCGGGGAGGACGCAGTTTGGCGAGGAGGCGTGGCAGGTGCAGAGGGGGACGACGAAGCCGAGGGGGGGAATGCCTTGTCGGTTGAGGGTTAGGGAGGGGTGATAGTCTGTCAATCTGCCCGAGTCTTGTCGTTGAGGTGGAATTTGTCGGTTGCAGGGAAAAATGCAACGGCGCTGTCGTGAAGGCGAGGGGGCCGTTCGCAGGGCCTGGCAACATCAGCGTGGATCTGCAAATGAACTCGAGGATGTGTCTGAAGGGACGGTGCCATCTATTCACAGTTTCGCAAGGAAGCTTCAATCTGCAGTCTTGTTTTCGTCTCAACTGCACGGGATCGAGATCAGAAGACTACTTCTCTCACCGCACCGACAAATCCTCTTCGTGTGCAGATGCAATTTGCATGCTAGTATCATACACTTCGACGTGTCAGCGACGAGGCGCTGCCGCTGAGATGCTTGCGCACAATTGGGAGGCATTCACGAACATGTCAGCCGCAGGCGCTGCTGCTGTGTGATGCCGAGACGATCGCGTTTGGAAAAATTGTTTAACATACGAAATGCAACGCTCTAATCCGACCCTAGTGTATGCTCGTGCCACATTACGCTCATTCGCCGATGAGCACCTGTCCGGTCGGTGCCGTCGAAACCTTTCTTATCTGTACATAGAGGTGAGAGCGCGCTTGCCGTTCCTCTGATTTCACCCAGCCTGCCGCCATCGCTAGTTGTCCAGCAACTCACTTCGCGTGCCGGCTTCGTCATAAGGCATCCGACTACGCCTTCTCAGCACCATCAACTTCCTTCTCAGGCATCTTTTTCTCTCTGATGTCCTGCCACCCGAGCCCGAACGTCAGGAAGAACGACACGGCCGTGAGAGCAGTAATCAGGTAAAACACCCGATCCACACTCTTCGCGTACGCAATCAGCACCGGCCCCAGCTGGCTCGGCGAGAGGATCTTCCTGAAGCCCGTCGCGCCCGCGGCGATGACGGACTCGGCGCTCACGCCGTTGCCGTGCACGGGGATCAGCTGGCGCAGCGACTGCGTGAAGATGGTCGACGCGAAGCTGAGCAGCAGCGCGCCGAACAGCATGCCGGAGAACATGATGAGGGAGATGGCGAGCGGGGCCTGCGCGGCGGGCAGCGTGTGCTGCACGGCGACGATGGGCATCTGGAAGCCCATGCCGCGCCCGATGCCGAACAGGATCTGGTAGCCGACCCACTCGCCCGTGGTGGAGTCTGTGCCGAGCGTGGAGCACAGGCCGTAGCCGATGGACATGAGCACGGCGCTGCCGAGGGCGAAGGGCAGGTAGCGGCCGACTTTGACGACGAGGCGGCCGGCGATGACGGCGGAGAAGAGTTGCGTGAGGATGCTGGGGAGCATGTAGACGCCGCTCATGGTGGGGGTGACGCCGTCGACGGCTTGGAAGTAGATGGGGAGGTAGTAGACGGCGACGAACATGCTGCCCATGAGGAAGCCGAGGAAGAGGAAGGAGGTCCAGACGGTGAGGTTGGCGACCATGGAGAAGGGGATGAGGGCTTTGTCGCCTTTGCGGTAGTTCCAGATTGCCCAGACGAGGAAGTTTCCGGCGAAGCCGCAGAAGAGGCCGATGACCGTGGAGCTGTCCCAGGCGTATCTGGTGATTATGTTAGAGCTGTTTTCGTCAAGGTAGTACGAGACGACTCACTCGTTACCGCCCCATTGGACAGCCATCAGCAGCATAATAACGCTGGGAGCGAAAAGAACAAATCCAAGAAGATCAAGTTTGTTGTGGAGATCTTTGACGACTTCCCTAGCCGGAGGCTTGACTACCTCGCCGTCGGGGACCTCGGTCATGAAAAGGATAGCGGCGACGACAGCACCTGGTGGCAGGTTGATGTAAAAGCACCAGCGCCATCTGCGGCTCGTGTTAGCAAATAAGGACACAGGCGAATCTCATTATAAGCGCGGGCAACTCACGTTGTGTACTGTGTCAAAGCACCTCCGACCAAAGGTCCAATGACTCCGCCCAGTTGTGCGACACCTTGACATAGCCCGACCAACGCCGGCCGCTGTGAAAGCGGAACCGCGGCAGCGATGATGGTGAAAGCACCGTTTTGCAGGCCCGCGGTTCCCATGCCCTGAATGGCGCGTCCAACAATGAGCATTTCCGACGAAGATGCGACGCCACAAATCAGGGACCCCAATTCGAAGAGGCCGAAGAAGGTGATGTAGGTCCATTTGTTCTTGAAGTTGACGTAGAACTTGCCGGTCAGAGGTTGGAGCGCAGCGCTTGCGAGTTGATATGAGGCGCCGTACCAGCCCACGTCAGGTAGAGATCGGAAATCGTTGGTAATCTGAGGGATAGCCTGCGGGGCAGGTCAGTATTGAGTCGTCCTCGAGAGACACCCTAGTATACTCACAGTCGCGATGATTGAGATATCTAAGAGAACGAGGAAGAACGTGAAGCAAAGCGGCATCATCAGAAGCCATAGTTGCATCCCCGAGATCCAACGATCTTCATCGTCGTGTTTCTTCTCCTCCATAACGTCGGACATTGTGGGCTGGACTTCGGATTCGGCGACCTTGCTGGTGGTCGTGCAAGAGTTCACGTTGTCCGCAGGTTGGATGGCATTCTCATCAGGCGGGGCAGAGGGATGCGAGGAGGCCATTGCGGCTGTGTCGTCGAAACAATTAACAGGAGTCGACTTTAGAAACGGTCGCGTGCTAGTCAACAAGGGATGTCTCAGACGCGCAAAGCACGAACTATATGAACAGCAGGGCAGGAACAAGCATGGCTCATGTTTACATCCGAAGCGGAGTTAATCGTTGACTCCGACTCGGTTCCGTCGTTGGTGTAGCACCCATCTCTGCAAGCTGTGCGAAGGCCTCACATGCATGTTCGCAGGATGATTGTTCGGAGGCATCGGGGCGAGATTGTGAATCCCGTCCGTCAGTTGAGCCCACCGCGTTGATGTTGATTGAATACGGGCGTGTTCGGAGATATCAAGTGTTGAAGGATTGAAGAGTGGTGACTCAGCGGACATGAATGTGGTAGATGCATCGGTATGCACGCATCGTTCGACGAATCGCACGGTGGCAGGAGAACAAGGGGGAGTCGTGGGTGTGGGCATTCCAATCGGAGTGGCCCGAGCAATTGCGCCCCGGGGCGGGATTCGCAACGCCGATCCGACATCTCGGCGCCTATTGTTTGAACTTCGTCCGATCACGCTTTAACGGCGTCTCCTGACGGTCGCATTCGCGAAAACTCCAGCCCGGAGGCTGGAAACAGACGATGAGATGCAGGAGTCGTCGGCCCCATATGGCCTTGCATGTCAAGCTTGTGCTCTTGCAAAGATCAAATGCGTTCCTATGAGGGTGCAAGGCCGTCCAGGCTGCTGCGAACGGTAAGTCATCGCCCAATCCCGTCCCGACCCCATGAATTCCGCCCGCGCCGTTGGATGATCACAACAATGACGAGGTGGAAATGACGAACGCTGATCTTGCAGCTGCAATCGTTTGGACAAACCCTGCCAACCCTCCACAAGCAAGAGGCGACTCAGGTCAGAGGGTGTTCGTCCATCTCGAGTTGAAAAGAATAAATCGGAAGACATCACCCGAGTCGAGCGAAAGCTCGATCAATTAGTTGCCTATCTTAAGGCCCCCGAGCAAGATGCAGGGCCATCCGCGAGTGATTGTAGAGCCTCCTCTCCCTCAAAATTGGTTGGTCTTGCTGTCAATATACTTCCGCACTCGGATGCATTGATTGACGTGGGTCTTTCCAGTGCAATGATATCCACCCCGACGAGGCCGAGGAAAGCCTTGCAAGGTTCAAGCAATGCAACTGGAAATTCTTTCCTTTCTTGAGCTTCCCGGCGACTGCACAAGAGTTGCGAAGCCAAAGACCATTGTTGTGGCAATGCGTTATGGCTGTGACGTCGAAGCAGACGTCGAAACAGCGTGGGCGGCTCTCCTGTGTTCAGGAGACGCTATCTATCGAAACTACTGCGAAGAATGGATTCTCGATTGACTTACTTCTTGGGCTCCTCTGCTACATCGAATGGTAAGCCAGCTAAGCGAAGCCAAGTTCTCCACGCAAGCCTTGTAAGCAAGCACTTGCCTCGCCTGTGACTCGGTCTCACATAGCTACCAATACAAACCCATGGACAAAACTAAACAGGAGGCTGGAGTCGTTGAAAAGGATGCCGCTGATCTCAGGCTGACTCCATTGCAAGGGCGCACTTTCAAGGCAAGCATCCAAGAATGATGAAATCAACGATCACCCTTTTCACGCAGCTTGCGGTCGCGCAAGTGTTCGACCTGGGCCTGAACAAGCCGGTGGCCAGCGAACCTGCACAACTTGCTTGCATTCCTCCGCCTCATCTGAGGCCTCCTCCTCGACCAGCGCATACCATGGAAGAGCGACGAGCAGTTCTCGGGACTTGGTTATTGAGCTTCGTGTGAGTTGCCTTTTCATTAGATGTGGAGATGTGATCAAGAAGCCTGAGCTGTGGCTTCGTGGATTGATGATCTCGGCCGGGTGTTGTACTGTTTGCCTGACATAGTAATGCTGACTTTGTGCAGGCTTTCGTCTACCCTGAAGCGAGCAGATTCATTGCGCTGGACGGCCCACATGCAGGAATGCTTGACGACGATCGAAAGGCAACTTGAGAGCCCGCTTGACGAACTCCTTGTTGCACAAGTGAAGATGCAGCTCGTCGCTGATAGATGCGCGAGTTTGGCGAGTGGCGATGCCCATCTTACATCCAACCCAAGTCTTTATCCCCCACCGGGTCTCATAGCCTTTGAGATGCTTAGCCAACTTGACCAGTTCAAGTCGGCGATGCCACATACACCTTCGCAAGATGGTAAGCTGGTCCCCTGACAAGCACGGCATTGAATACTACTGATTACGATCTAGCCACGGTCCAGCTCCAGTTTCATGCCGCTGAAATGGTCATCTGCGAACTTGCACTGTGTGGCGATCCTACGAAGCCTCATCAAGCCGCCTTCCAGCGCACACGTTTCTTGTACGCCTGCGTCCGATCGGCACGACAATGGTTCGACGCTTTCTTCAGCATTCCAGTCCCAGAAATGAACGGCATCGCAATCGCCACACTCATGCAGATGCGACATGCCGCAGGGTTGCTGTCTGCAATATCGCTTGTTGATGAGCCAGGATGGAAGAAGGCTGACGTTGCTGAGATCATTGCCTTATACCCGACACTTGATCGTCTCGCCAGTTTCATCTCAAAAATACCAGCTGCGACAAGTACACAACACTTCTCTGATGCCGAGAAGCACGACGATCACTGGTGGACGCATGTAGCCTCGACGATCAGGACGCTGCGTTCAATATGGGCCGGCGAAGACGAGCATGGCAACAGCTCTGCGCCGCCACTGGTCTCTTTCAATGACGGCGAAGTAGATGCAAGCATTGGTGCGATGGAGTTCGATTTCCCTGGCCTTGACTGGTTACTTGATCCCAGCATGATGGCATCTTCATTTTGATGGTGGCAGCATCGCGGAATGATAAAGTCTGGCTTTGAAGTTTGAACCACGATGCGTATCAATTACCTTTTCTTATAACAATAGCAATGATAACCATCGATTTCAACCCACAAGGTAACACGCATGTTGATCTCCTCTACCAAAGCCAAGACTTCGCGATGTGGCCATAGCGTCACACACCACGGGAGCAGCCGAGCTAGCCGCTTCGGTGGTCGCGCACATTCGACGAGCAGCGTCGCAGCCGGCGTGCGGGCCTTCTGAGTGTGTCGATGAAGTTGCCGCCCTAGCGAACGAGACGACCACTACAGACACCCTCGCATCCACTCCAACCTCATATCCCGTCGCTGCAACTCATTGTTGCAGATCTTCACATCGCCGACAACATGGACACCGAGAAGCTGGCCCGCATGCAGAATGCCGTCCGCACTGGTAAGTGCTCCCACACTGCGCCTGCAGAGCTGCGAAAATCTGCGAAATCGGCCGAGGCGCAATGCTGACAATGCCACAGGGTAAGTGAGACTATTAGCGAATTTCTGGTACCTCCGAGGCGAATGTTGGGAGCTTGGAAGTGGAAGAAACGTAAATGAAGAGCTAGGAACACTTGGGCATGTGAGATTGGAACTAGATCTTGGCAGGAAAGGAGCGCTATGGCAATGCCAGAAGCAGGAACGGGAACAGCAATGCGCATATGAACACAGGCTAATGCTCGAGGAACAGCGGCAAGGGTACTCCCAGACGTGTCCAGAAGAAGGTGCACAGGTCCTCTGGCGCCGACGACCAGAAGCTCCAGGCCACCCTCAAGAAGATGAACGTCCAGCCCATCACTCAGATTGAGGAGGTCAACATGTTCAAGTCTGACGGCAACGTCATCCACTTCTCCGCCCCTAAGGGTATGCCGAACCTACCGCACAATACCGGCCCTCGAACCCCACTAACACCTCTCAGTCCACGCCGCTGTCCCCTCCAACACCTTCGCCCTCTACGGCCACGGTGAGGACAAGGAGCTCACCGAGCTCGTCCCGGGCATCCTTAACCAGCTCGGCCCCGACTCTCTCGCTTCGCTCCGCAAGCTCGCCGAGAGCTACCAGAGCCTCCAGAAGGGTGCTGAGGGTGAGAAGAAGGACGACGACGATGATGAGATACCCGAGCTGGTCGAGGGCGAGAACTTCGAGAGCAAGAACGACGTCGAGTAAAAAAGCTCGAAGCGCGCTTGCTGTTGAATCGTTGAAACCTGGACAGATCTCGGGTGATCTAGTGGGTCTCTTTTGGCGTCTCGGCGAGGATGCACGCATGACATAACGGCCTGGCCTGCAGCATGCTCCTGCCGGACTGTACATGGGTTTGAGTGTACATTAGGGAGTCCGCGACGCCATCATGAAAACAAGTTGCCTGCCGTTCTATCATTTTTGTCACCACCTCAGCCGGTCAGCTGTAGACCGTCTGGTCATTATCATCTCAGCTCTCTGAGACACTGCTCTCCACCATGAGCCAGATTCCGTTTTTTGACAACTATCGTCTTATGACTCCTACGCCGATATGGGTTGCTCACGGCGAGCTAGCTGACCGACACGTGAAATTTAGTGCTGCGGCACTTCGAATGATGACTTCTGCGAATAGCAAGATCGCAAGCATATAGGCATTTTGAGCCCCGTGTGAAACAACAGCTGTATCTACATGTCATTGTGAGGGGGATTTCACGGGTAGCGATCGAAAGGCTCATGTGCTTGATTGCAAATGTCTCTGGAACTACTGTCGACGCCATTCGTTCTACCGTGGAACACTCCCTCGCTAACGTAAATCGTTTCGAAGAAACGAAGGCCTGTGTGAAGTCCTACCTACCGTCTTGGATTGTCACGATATATCTTGCTAACAGGGTGTACTGGATATGATCAATGAAGACGATCACAATTCGAGTTCCTCGGTACAAATCGAATGCCTTTCTCCAGGAACTCCACCTTTGCCTCCCTTTGCGATTTTTGGCTATCAATGGAAGATGATTGCAATTCGAAAAGTACCTTATCCAGCTCGTCGAGGCTTGACTCTGACACGAAAAGCTCGAAGGCTAAGCTCGTGCATCCCGGTCGTGAAACATGGCTGGCGTTGCATGTCATTGGCTGCTCCCCACACTCCGGCATGGCAATCGGCGGCGGACGTTGCAGCAGGCTGACTCGGCTCGCTCGGCCTGCGAGTCTCGTCCAACCAATCCCTGGCAATTTGACTGTCTTCCTTCATCTCACATCGCAGTACATCATCTGGCTGAATGGCTATGCTTTTGGGCCGATAGCCAATCGGAAAACAACTGCAACAATGGCAGAAGGCTCAACTAACGGCAGTGGCGAACACAGCCCACCCTCGCAGAAACGCCAGCGCGCCAAACAAGCGTGCGAGCCATGTAGGCTGCGCAAGCGAAGATGCGACGGGAACATGCCCTGCAACATGTGTACTCAATTTGAGTACAAGTGCTACTTCGAAAAGCACCCGCGCAAGCGCTCAAAGCTCGTTGAGCAGGACGCCGTCGAGAACGGAATCATTCAAGCCAGTCCCACTCGAAATGCTACGCCGCCACACGAAGAGCAAACTACCCAGGAGGACGTGTCGAAAATGCAGTCTATGGAGGCCAACTCTGGCATGGCATTCACGAAGCTTCTCGGCATGAGGCTGGATGCGAGTGCAGGTCCGAAATTGTTCACCTTTGGGTGGAATCTGGGCACCGGATCTACGAGCGCGCCTATTTCAAGCCCGATCACTGGATTTCTCACGCAGGATCAGATGATAGCAATGGCAAAATTCTATTTCACCAATGCTCATCCGCTTTATGGCATCCTTGATAAGGAGTGGCTCATGAAGCAGATAATGCTGCGATACTCTTCGCAAAAGCCCGTTCAATGCCCTGACCATCTCATGGCAGGCGTCGCCGCTCTTGGAACATTATTCGGAGATGGCAGCATCGACACTGTCTTACCTGGACTTGTCGATTCAGCGAAGCTTTCACTCGAGAGTACCAGCACGATGCAACCACCGACCATCTACGACGTACAATCATGGATTCTTCGGACGATCTATCTCCGCTCTACTGGACACCCGCACGCATGCTGGATGGCATCTAGCGTCACCATGCACCTCATTGAGTCTTGTGGTCTGCAGCAAGAATCCACCAGCTCCGTGATGTACCCACCCACCAACGATCACATGAACGACGCCGAAGTCAGACGGCGCACATTCTGGATAGCACGACTACTCAACACGTGGATTTCCTTCGAGTACGGACGAAATCGAGTGGCCCTAAGAGGTATCACGTGCAAGCTTCCAGTGCATCGTGATGGCGACTTCACCCGAGAATACATCGAGCTTTACAGCATCTCCTGCTGCCTTGATCCAGAAAATGCAGACAAGCCCACGCAATGGGAAGATTTTCTTCGCCAACTTGAGCAGTACGACGCACCTCACGATTGTATGGAGCTTTCGCGCGCCAACTTGGGCCTCTGTGCCTACCGCCGTCTGCGTCTTGGAAACCCCAATTTACCTTCCGAGACTATCAACCGGATTACTGCCATCGGACTCGCAGGGTTGCAGGCGGCACGAAATCAAGCAAACAAGGGTATGCCCTGGTGGCATGTTGCTAATGTGCCTTTCCAATGCATATGCGTCTTTCTTGCAATCGACACTAAGGAGTCTCTTTCTCACATCGGGACGGCCATGCGGACCTTGGAGATGGTCGTGAAGCGTTTCGACACGGTTGCCATGAAAGAAGCACTGAAGACGGCACGCTTCTTGGTCCGGTTATCCAAGAAGAAGAAAGACGAGGACTCCGACGTTTTGGAAAAGAGCTTGAAACGCGATTCTGCAGACGGCGACGCGCAACCCGATGGTCTACAGCCTTTGCTGCCAAAGTCGCAAAACAATCCGTCTCAGCCAATGCATCAAGGACAAGGACAACAGCAGCAGCCCTTGATGAACCAGATGCAGCAATCTCAGCAGCAGCCGCAACCACAGCAGCAGCAATCGCTTCAACAGCCTATCATGCCCATGGTGGACGAACAACAGCAGCTCATGTGGGATCAGGGACCATTGACGACTAGCAGTGGCGAGGACTGGAACATGGACTACCTCAACAACACTGACTTCGACTGGAACTTTTTCTTGAGTCAGGACATCCCTGCGTTCCAAAATCTTGCTCCAGACGGGATGATGTAAGGGCATTCTCACTTTAGAGCACGCTGATATACCCATTGCTTTGACCATCTGCAAAGAGGGATTCTGCGCACTGATACCCTGGAATTTCATTAAGGCGTTCAAAGGTGTTGTGTTTCTTCATATACCAATCTTCGGGCTTAACAAAGGTGGAGTCTCGCTGTAATCATTATGTATTTTTGTATGGGCAATATGCATGCCTTCAATCTGCGGTACTGTACACAATGTCCTTCATACCTCATGATTTCGTCTTTCCCTTCTGGTCAGACGAGTCATTCGACTCTTCCTTGGCCATCCTGGTCTTGTATTCCCTCGGGCTCTCCAACGGTTTGTTCGTCTTCCCAAGCATCTTCGAAACCAGCCCCGGCGCCTGCCACATGCCAACCTTCTTCGCCTTCGCTTTCGCCTCAGCCTCCCGGTACGCCTCTTCGCTGTTCCCAAACTCACTGCCGTACTTCGCCTCGTACACAGTCGCCAGCCCGCGCTTCAGCATCTCCATCCCAACATCCTGCTTCCAGAACCCGAACCGCCTGCGCACCACGGTGCACACTACGCGATCATACTGATCCCTCCTGTACGGATAGACTCGCACGCGCTTCTGCAGAATAAACGACCGCAACCACTCCAGCGCCTCGCGCGAGTGCGGCTGCCCCGGGCGCCCGAAGTGCGCCAGCTCCGGCGCGTCGATGCCCGCGATCCGCACGTGCAGCGTGCCCTCCGTGCCGCCGATGCGCCGTTTGCCGTTCTTGTTCTTCTGCCCGATCGCGCGCAGCCAGCCCCAGCCCGTCAGCCGCCCGCCGGGCGTGTGGAAGAGCCGGAAGTTGTCGCCGTCGCCCACGCTCGTCACGTACCCGAACAGGCTGCGCCGGCGGAAGAAGGACGGCTTGAGGTAGTCGGCGCCGGGGATGCGGCGCAGGTAGGACTTGTAGAGGGAGTAGAGCGCGAGGGTCGTGGCCGAGGTGAGGACGGCGAAGGTGATGGTCTGCGCGCTGGTGTACTGCGTGCGGTCGCGGGCGTTCAGCGACCCGGACCAGGTGCCTTTCGCCTTGGAGAGCGGGGCGGGGAGCGCGGTGTCATTGTCCTGCTGGGGAGAGGTGGTTCGCCAGAATGGCCATGAAGGCCATGGCATTGTTTTCGTCAGCCGTGCGGCAGGGCGGTGGTGGAGCGCATTCCGTGCGCGGTCTCGGCGGGTTTTGTGTTGACGTGAGGTGCAGTTTGCTGCTAGCGCCGAAGCAGCTGGCTTCGGCTGTGACACCTTTGTTTGTGGGTCGACCAATGCGTGTCTCTCAATACGGACGACATTTCAATTTCTCCTTGCAGACAAGACGTGACCTTGAGGCATATTCCGGAAAGTCATTAGGTTTGCGAAATGTGATGCAGTTTCGTAAGCAGGTTCCTGTGAGCAGCGAAGAACTGTCTACCTGCCCACGACTACTCATCAATACATGCGGTACACCGTTGTCCTTATTACATCGATGACCAGAATTCACATCAGCCATTGATCGGAATCACATTAACGCGGCTGCTACATGTGTGTCATGTACTGATCGGAATGCAAATTGATTGTAGTATGCGATAATCGCTAATATCTATGCATATAAAATACGAAAGTCGTTAAGCGTCTATACGTCTGATACGTGTGAAGAAAAGCACTTTTGGTTGGGGCGTCTAGTCGAGCAACACGCCGCCCTTCTTGGCGCAAGACTCTTTGGCGCCGGGGGCAGTGGTGGTTGCGGTGTTGACAATACTGTTAAATGCGTTAGCCATGAGTTGGTCACTAGTGTGAAAAGACAAGAAACTTACGTTGTCGTGTATGTCCTGGTGTTGGTGGTCACGACGATCGGCAGGTTGATCTGCTTGGTCTTGGTAATCTGTCTCGCGGTGGTTGTGACGGGACCAGCAGTGACGGGAGGCGGGGTCGATGTAGTAGTCGAAGAGACAGTTGTGTAGACAGTCTGAGTGGTCGCGGGCGCGGTCAGGTCGACAGTCGAGGTGACGGGAGTCTCATCGGTGACGGTCTTGGTGCGAGCGTCGGGAGCACGCTTGCCAAGAGCCTCTCTCTTCAGCTTCTCGGAACGCTCGGCGACGAACGCCTTCTTGAGCTCTTCACTCGGAGTGCGGCCTGCGAGGATCTCGCGCTTGAAGTGGAAGCCAGCGTTGAACCTGCTCCTGCCGAAGGGGTGGAACACTTTGTCAAGGACGCCGCCGATGATGCCCTTGTTGAGGTTGATCACGTCCTCAACGATGTGGTTCAGGTCGCCAAGGACGTAGGGAACGATCGAAGCGATGGGGTCCTTGACGTGGTGGGTCGGCTGGACGGAGCAAGAGGCCGCAACGGTTTTTGTGCTAGGGATGACCTGCCATGTCTGGGTACGCTGAGTGAGGGTGATCAGGCCGCGGGTCTTGGTGATGGTTGTGGGCTTGGGTGTGATCGTGTGGGTTCCACGGCCAGATGTGATGGTGGAAGCATCGGCAGTCTCGGTGGCAAGCGAGGTGACAGTGCTGGTCACGTTCTGAACCGGGGTCTCCACGTTCGAGACGGTGACGGTGGGTGTCACGGTGGTTGTTTGCTGAGTACCAACGGTAAGGGAGAAATCACGCTGGTATGCAATAGGCTCGCCATCTTCGCCGTTGTTGGAGATAATCAGAAGCGACCAGTCTCCATCGTAGAGGCGATCCTTCGGCCAGTCCTGGCAAGTGACAAGTTGAGGCTCGTCATCCGGTGTAAGCGGGGTTTCGGAGCATTCGCTTTGATCACCGCTGGGGTTAACGAAGACGTTGTGTGCAGTGTCGTCCTGGCATCCTGTGAATGATTGCAGGGCAGTGAAAGGGTCTGTCGAGTTGCTGTTCTGAAAGAATGTGCCGCCGCTTGTGAAATCGATACCAAAAGACTCGCAATCGCCGAACACAGAGGGAACGAGAGACAGAAGAGCGAGAGTGGCGCCTGTGACTCTGAAAGAAGGCATGGCGAACGATTGTCCAAGCAAACACTACGCGAAGGAAGGTGTGAGAGATGTTAAGCAGCAAAGTCGTGAAATGCAGGCGCCGCAGGCCATGACCTATATGCGATTTGAGTAAAGTCCCTTACGGAGATGCAGGGCATGCATGCACCCGAGCGTGGGTAAACCGTTCGTTGCTCTAGTGAAAGGCAAAAGTGGACTACATGGTTGCAGCACCTCCTAGATCCGGACATTGATCTTCAATTCACCGGAGATCTTTTTGCGGAAACACTAGGCCCGTCTATATGATCGCGACTCGTGGCTGTGGATTTCACGGGACGTAGCTGCTGCTCTGTTCCGGTTGGCTGTAAAAGCGTTCCTGGTCTAGGAGACGTCACGACTTGAAAAGGTTACTCCTAACAGCATATGTGTACGCTCGCTTGCTCCGTTACCGTACACGTGCGTACATATCGTAGCGCTGGGGATAAGGTTTCTGGTGTGTGGCCTCTGCGAGGCGAATTGCACCGAGCGGGTGTTCGTCTCCACCTTGAGGCACCACACGTCAATTGTGGCCCAAGCATGTTTACTTCGACATCTTGTAGCTGAGTTCTGGAACGACGGCCACAAACGGTGGATTCGTGCGAGTCTGTTAGCCCTACGCAACGCTTTTCGTGGATGACTTCGAAACAGCCGGTACCATGGGAGAGCCATAAAACGCACCGTAAGCGTTCAGGGGAGTACCTTGAAACATGCGGACTGATGGATTCCAAGGAGCATTGTCAATAGATTCAGCCGCATATCCAGGCGGACCGCGCGCCACATCACGCCTCCCATCGCCGAGTGATGGAGTCAAATCCAAGACGCCATCTCCAAATGGGCGGCGAAAGCGGCGATCTTGGGCGCGCTACTGCAGGTCCCGCATACTATTCTCGGTTTGCTTGGCCGCCCCGTATCCATCACAGGATGGAAGCCGGCGCAAGAGCATACCTACCTAGTATGTCCTGACTCCTCCCACACGCGAGCCTGCCGTGTGCGGCTCAGAGTGTCAATAGTCAACAGCTGCCCGAGGCCGCGACCGGCAATCCGGCGGCATTTCGTACCTGCAGAACCTTGTAGCTTATTGCATTGGGGCATGCACTGTTCATAGCTCATTCAGCTTGCTTTGCAGGCACTGAGCATGAATCTTGAAGAAGCCGTTCACGCGTTGAGAAACAGAGACCTCGAGAACGACGTACACCGTTCGTATCGTTCGACAGCGGTTTCTGTGTGCCCCCTATCGGTTCCATATCAGCGGTCACATATGTTGGCGGGCCTGAGCGGGAGATCTTCGATTTTCAGTCCGAGCGCCCGGCCTGCGCTCCTCGATCCGGTGTGAGAGGAAGCGGCTGAGCGGGTGGAGGACTTTCCGTACAGTACTGTACATTCGTTGAGGCCGGTGGGCTCGCCGCCGCACCAAGAACTTTAGCGGATTGCATTTCCGATGGGGTTCCGCGCTTCGCGCAGGCGAATCGCCCTGTGAGCGGAGCGGCTAGGGCTATTGTTGAAGATCGGCATGCGTTGTACGGTGAAGCGGTTCCAAACGAGAACGGTACGAGGCAGTTCGAACGGCCGACAGTTATTACTCGTGATGGAATGTTCTTCGATTGAGCATCCGTATGCGGCTTCCACGTGCTACCGGTTTTTCGTACCCAGGATGGGCAAGAGTCTTTCTACCTCGTTTCACTGCATGAGGTCGCGATGGCTGACAGGGGTTCGGGCCTGACGAACCGGGAGCCTGGATAATAAGCAGGCATTTGACCAAAAAGCCAAAATGGAAGCGCTGCAATGCGCGAGAATAGATCCAATTTCGACGTCTGCCTTGAAGTGGCAGTCTGAAATCTGCATTGCGATAATTGGAATATTATCAGTACAGACCTTTAGATGAGAAAGACGTGCATTTTCGATAGTACCAACTCCGATGGCAGAGCAGACCCGTACAAGGGTTGGATAAGGTAGGCCTCGGCTCCCAGGGGCAGGGTCAAAATTTCTCCAAGTCCCCAAAGCCTCCTTTGTCGCCAGTTCAGATATCTTACCCCTTACATGTGCACAATCACCATCCAATAAAGCGCAGCTTCGCGCACCTTGAACTGAACCCAACTTTCACTTTCTGCAGCGTATCGTACGCAGCACACAACATCATCAATCGCAAGCGACATCATGTTATCCAGAGTGGAGCAGGATATCAGCTTGAAGCTCCCACACGTTCACCATACCGACGCCACAGTATTTGCAGCTGTCCGCCTCAGGCCAGGCGACTGCATGCATATGGAAGATATAGGTCGGTAACAAGAACGTCCGCTCGTGTGGCATCTTGAGGGTTTCGGGCTCTCCTTGAAGGTGCCGCCGTGGAAGCCCTTCGTCTTTAATGATTGCAAGAATGGAATTGTTCTTCCCGCATATTCCCTTCCTCGTAGGAAAAAGCTACTTGGGAGGCCGGGCAATTTCGGGATCCCATCAGTTACCATCCTCGCTGGCGCAACCGGTAGCGCGTTCGGCTGTTACGATTCTTCGAATCTCAGCACACCGGAAGGTTAGTGGTTCGAGCCCACTGTGAGGAGCGCCCACGACATGTGTGCACTCTTTCTTCTTCTCTCATCCTCGCTGGCGCAACCGGTAGCGCGTTCGGCTGTTACGACTCTCATGAGTCTCAGCATACCGGAAGGTTAGTGGTTCGAGCCCACTGTGAGGAGTTCCTCTGACATTAGACGAACTTCGCTTTTTGCTTTTCAATATCGGTTAGCCGTCGCGGTGTAGATGGGAAGGTCACGGGCCGTAGACAGATCAAAACTTCCTTGTATCGTCTTGGAGGATCAACACTGTGGGATCCCCAGAGCTAGTGATGGTCCTTGACTAGTGCCACATGCGAGATTTTCAGACCGTGTGATACTTTGAGGTGTTGAACCAGATGGATGCCCGAGGTGCCCCCAATCCTGACTTTTTTTTTTTTTGGAATACTACCCACCTTCGAAGCACATGCCTCATCAGGGCACATTCTTAGTAACCAGTTGACGCATAAATACTTCCCATATCACCAAAAACACACTGTCAAACGTCAAGGTGAGACGCTATACGATTGCGGGTAGAACGCAGCAATGACCTGGACGCCATCGAATGCATCAACACGTTCAATTGATCAGAGAAAGCGAACAACCCCGCTCGAATGGCACAAGAGACGAGTTGGGATTCGCTCTCCAGGTACTCGTCTTGATCGCTGCAGCCTAATCGAGATTTTTTCAGCCGGGAGAATATTTTCCGAGTTGTTGGCCAAACAAAGTAATAGACTTCTGAAGTGAAGCTCTAGAGCTCGGGGAAAGTGAAGGTTGATCGCTCGCCATCACATGAAAGAAGAGGTTGCGGGGTACGTATTGTCAATGCAATCCTCGATTCTATTGAGAATGCCTCGAGAGAACGATCATCTAAAATATACGATTGCTGCAGATGCCAAAGCATTGCAACCCTTTCAGCCGCAATAGGTAGGAATATGACAAGTTTGTTCCGTTTCATAAGTGGGAAGTACTCATATTCATTGTAGCTAGCAGTTTTAAGCGGTCCTCGCAGATCAAGGTGGACGATGCATGGCGCTCACCCTCCACCGAGCAAAAGCTTCCGCCTACCTTCGCGCCCTAGACTGTCGTGAGGGCATGTGTGTAGGCTTCGGTAGACTGCGTAGACCAGATGTCGGGTCCATTATCAGGCTTCTTGTCTCCAACCGCAGATGTCTCGTTTAGCGTCGTTGCTGAGCTGAGAGCAATCGGATCCTGTGGTAATATATAGCACTTGAACGTTAATTTGAGGGAATTCGACAAGAATGATCTAATAGATCGTCGTAGCCCGCTGAACGGCTCATCCGATGGTCTCACTTGAGAGCCTTGCTTGAAAGTGAAGCCTTGCACGTGACGGAAGCATTTGACGGAAAGACCATGGCATGTGAGATGCCGTGGATAACTACCTGTGCGAGAGCTGCAAGTCTTCTTCTCAACACCCCATTCGACATCAACAAGACTTCGGTACCTCGGGCGCAAACCTTGACTTGTGGCAACGGTGAGCGTCGGCGAGCAAGCGTTGGAGTCCGAGTTTGCGCTGATGCCAAGATTGCTGCCCCGTGCGCACTTTTGCGCGAACCCTTACAGCAGAGATCAAAATCGCTGCGCCAAAAAAAGTTCGAACTTCACCCACCTCACCACCACATCCATCCCCCCATACAACTCACTCAAAATGGCCGACGAAGTCTACGACGGTGCCATTGGCATTGACCTTGGTACGCTGCTCCGCGACAGCAGATGCGAAATGCGCGAATTCATTGCTTACACCGCTTAGGCACCACCTACTCTTGCGTTGCCAACTATGAGGGCGCCGGCGTTGAGATCAGTATGTGACGCCCATCTT
The DNA here is from genome assembly GCF_011745625.1 of Cladosporium halotolerans. Lineage (NCBI taxonomy): Eukaryota > Fungi > Ascomycota > Dothideomycetes > Cladosporiales > Cladosporiaceae > Cladosporium > Cladosporium halotolerans. Next base: position 122,382 of record NW_027191468.1, on the reverse strand, counting down.
CCGGTGCACACGAGCATGCGCTGACATTCCATCACTTCAGTCGCCAACGACCAGGGTTCCTTCACCACCCCGTCTTTCGTCTCCTTCACCGCCGAGGAGCGTCTGATCGGTGAGGCCGCCAAGAACCAGGCTGCCATGAACCCGACCAACACCGTCTTCGATGTCAAGTGAGTTGGAATCAGGACGAGCGCAAACATGGATAATCTCTGACCGCAGACAGGCGTCTGATCGGTCGCCGCTACGACGACCCCACCGTCAAGAAGGACATCGAGTCCTGGCCTTTCAAGGTCGTCGACGACGATGGCAGCCCTAAGGTCTCCGTCGAGTACCTCGGCGAGCAGAAGACCTTCTCCCCCCAGGAGATCTCCGCCATGGTCCTCGTCAAGATGAAGGAGATTGCCGAGACCAAGCTCGCCAAGAAGGTTGAGAAGGCCGTCATCACCGTCCCCGCCTACTTCAACGACAACCAGAGGCAGGCCACTAAGGACGCTGGTGCCATCGCTGGTCTCAACGTTCTCCGTATCATTAACGAGCCCACTGCTGCTGCCATCGCCTACGGTCTCGGTGCCGGCAAGTCCGACAAGGAGCGTAACGTCCTCATCTACGATCTTGGTGGTGGAACTTTCGATGTTTCCCTCCTCCACATCCAGGGTGGTGTTTTCACCGTCAAGGCCACTGCCGGAGACACTCACCTCGGCGGCCAGGACTTCGATACCAATCTCCTCGAGCACTTCAAGAAGGAGTTCACGCGCAAAACGAAGAAGGTATGAAATCCCCGGGGAGTTGGTGTTTTTTCTGGAAGTGAAATTCAGGGTCTCTCCGCTCTCCAGCCCGGTGCGGAACGCCCCGCAGCCGCATAAAGGCCCGCGTGAGGGTTTTTTCGGGCGGGAGAAGAGAACGCCAAATCGATCCTAGACATTGACGCGACGGCTTTGATTTCCATTGCAACGATGGATTGAGATCGACGAATCGCCGCGTTTTGATCACCGATCCGCCCACAGCCGCACCGCAAGGTGCAGCGATATACGAATTGCTACAGTATCTAACTCATTTCTACAGGACATCAGCAACGACCCGCGTGCCCTTCGTCGCCTGCGTACTGCTTGCGAGCGTGCCAAGCGTACTCTCTCCAACGGTACCCAGACCACTGTCGAGATCGACTCCCTCTTCGATGGCGAGGACTTCAACTCCCAGATCACCCGTGCCCGTTTCGAGGACATCAACAACAAGGCTTTCCAGGGCACTATCCAGCCCGTTGAGCAGGTCATCAAGGACGCTGCCATCGAGAAGAGCAAGGTTGACGAGATTGTCCTTGTTGGTGGCTCCACCCGTATCCCCAAGATCCAGAAGCTCCTTAGCGACTTCTTCGGTGGCAAGAAGCTCGAGAAGAGCATCAACCCCGATGAGGCCGTCGCCTACGGTGCCGCCGTCCAGGCCGGTATCCTCTCCGGCAAGGCCACCTCCGCCGACACCGCCGACATGCTCCTCCTCGATGTCGTTCCCCTCTCCCTCGGTGTCGCCATGGAGGGCAACATCTTCGCTCCGGTCGTTCCCCGTGGCCAGACTGTCGTAAGTATTGACTGATACCTTGCATTTAGAGCTGTGCTAACGCTATTTGAAGCCTACTATCAAGAAGCGCACCTTCACTACCGTTGCCGATAACCAGCAGACTGTTCAGTTCCCCGTGTTCCAGGGTAGGTTTCGGTGACTCCCAAATATGACATCTCTCGCTAATCAAGACTTAGGCGAGCGCGTGAACTGCTCCGACAACACTTCTCTCGGCGAGTTCACTCTTGCTCCTATTCCTCCCATGAAGGCTGGTGACGCTGTCCTCGAGACCGTTTTCGAGGTTGACGTCAACGGTATCCTCAAGGTTACCGCCACTGAGAAGACCTCTGGCCGCAGCGCCAACATCACCATCTCCAACTCCGTTGGCAAGCTCTCTTCCTACGAGATCGAGAAGATGGTTGAGGACGCCGAGAAGTTCAAGACCTCCGACGAGGCTTTCAGCAAGAAGTTCGAGTCCAGGCAGCAGCTCGAGAGCTACATCTCCCGCGTTGAGGAGATCGTCAGCGACCCCGGCATGAGCATGAAGCTCAAGCGTGGCCAGAAGGAGAAGATCGAGAGCGCCCTCAGCGACGCCATGGCCCAGCTCGAGATCGAGGACGCCAGCAGCGACGACCTCAAGAAGAAGGAGCTTGCCCTCAAGCGTGTGGTCACCAAGGTAAGATGATCCGCTCGAAGTTCTCATGTCCAGATCATATACTGACATCTGTCTCTTAGGCCATGTCCACCAGGTAAACGTCTCGTCCAGGCGTTCTTGCTTTCGATCACGTTTTACTAGACTGTCCCCGAGCACCAGTCTGAGCAAAAAGCACTTCGGTTTCGGATGGCCAGGGGTGCATGGGCTCTTAACGGTTATGTTCTTTTTTCAAGCGAGCATTACAAGTAGCTGCTTTTTCGTCTTCCACCGGTTATGATTATAAAAAACCCTGTGGGAGATGAGGAGTGTGTATGAAATGCGTATTGCAAATGACAGTTTGGCTCCACCTTCAAACACGTATCTCTCCGTAGTAACATACCATTACAGTTGGCTAAAGCCGCTGATAGCAGCACCAACGACACGGAGAGACTCGCAAATCCGCTCGATTTTCTTCAAATCCGACGCTCTCGAGGCTCTCCGCTGCACTTGATGCTGCTACCATCAGCTTCCGCTTCTTGGATCGACCCGTACCAGTGAGAAGGACCAGTATATTTTACACCCATTTGGAGAGGTCTTTCCGTGGCAATGCAGTGTTTCAGTAAAGTGAAGCCGCTGATAGCAGCACCAAGGCCGCGGAGAGATTGCCAAATCCGCTCAGATTTCTCGAAGTCCAATGCGTTCCGATGCCCTTGGTGCTGCTACCACCAGCCTCGGCCTGTTGAGATCGACCCGCGCCATTGAGAAAGCCAGTCTTCTTTTTACATCTTTTCAGAGGTCTCTCGGCGGTGATGCAGCATCTCAGTAGTCTGGAGTCGCTGGTAGCACCACCGCGGGTACAGAGAAGCTACCAAACTGAGTTAAACCTATCTGAATCTAGCATTCTCCGTTATCCATGGAGCTGCTATCATCAGCTATAGCCTTAACAAGACGGACCTATGCCATAGAGACATACCGTCGGATGAGCTCATATTCGTTCTCGAGTCTAACGCTCTCCGACATCCTTGGTGCTGCTATCATCAGCCATGGTCTTACCAAGACGGACCCCTTCCATGAAGAGAGACCGTTGGATGCACTCAAATATCACTCAAGTCCAATGCTCTCCGCCAGCTTTTGTGCTGCTACCATCACCTCTAGCCTACCAAAAAGAGGCTATGCCCTTGAGACCGACCCATCAGATCTGGTCGAATTTCTCCAAGTCCCTCTCTCCGTTGTCTTTGGTGCTGCTACCATCAGCAACAGCTTATCCAAATCGGCTTGCGCCAGTGAAAAAGATCGTCAGATCCACGCGCACTTCACCAAGTCACCGCTCTCCGCCGATCTTTGTGCTGCTACCATCGCCTATCGGTCTATTGAGGTAAGAATTCGCCATCGAGAGATCCGCTACTACATGATCTTTCTCAACAGGGACGGCTCGCAAGTGTCTCAGTGGCATTTGGGCAATCGATTATGCTATAGCTGATGGTACGAGCGTAGGCTCTGCAATTTTGTGTAGGATGCGTTTGGGAATATCTCAATGGCAGTTTCACATTTGCTTTGTACGACACGGCTGATAGCAGCACCATGCAGTTTCTGACATGCGAGATGGATTGTAGAGCATCTCACTCTCGTGCAGCAATGTCACAGGCTGGAGCTGAGTATAGCAGCCCGGAGATAACATTTGCAGCCGAGATGTACCTGGAAGCGTCTCAATGGCACTTTGATGTTTAGTCGTCAGAAGGCAGTTGATAGCAGCACCAAACGCTATCGTTCTCGTGGTATGATTAGCAACACATCTCAATAGCAGCATCTCACTTGACGACATCGGAGCTGCTGGTAGTAGCACATGAGGTAACTTTGACCTCTAAATGGGCTGGAAAACTCTCAAGGCATCACGTCGATGAAAGCGTCTACGAGTACTGACAGAAGCATGGACGGGTTCCTAGACTGCGCTCTTTTCCCAATCTCTCAGTGGTGTGACTTCGCTTCCATAAACCAGAGGCGCTGATCGATCGCAGTACACGTGCCGACGCTTCGAATGGAGTATTCTCCAGAGCATCTCAGCGGTAGCGCTTTACTTCAGCATACCAAAGGGTCCAATAGCACCCGAGTATACAGATTTCTGGCCAAATAGATTTAATAATCTCTTACTGGTACCTTCATGCTTCAGTAGGCCAATGTGCCCAGGAATCCGAAACTAGGAGCCATTCCGGGTGAGGTGGGTTGCAAACTGTCTTGGCCACATAATATTATCTGGACAGTCAAAATCGTTTACATCACCACAGACTCCGTACGAACATCCGGAACAGTCTTCCGTCTCTCGAAGGATGATTTCCCCCGAAGAACCTGGCTTTAACCGCATTGCCGCAATGTGCGGTATGCCAATGAAATGCTTGAACGTTTCTTTGTATAGATAATATTGCTGAGATACCAGAAAGTGTATAATACGACCGTGATGGTGGGGGAAGTCGTTTCTTGGTGGTAAGCAGCCTGATGAGTGTCAGAGTCGTCGAAGGTGCCAGAAGAGGCTGGCCAGTGGCGGAATTGCTACAAAACCTTCATGGCAGGTCGATCGGACATCATTGTATCGTCAACACCAGCACCACAGCGAACTCTAGCGCTGAGTATATTCGTTGGCGTCTTCAGAGCGGTGGGGTGTTGGCTCAATTGAGGTAATCTGTTCGACATGGCCGAGTTGAAGTGGCCAGCCTAGGGATAGGGTTGGGGTAGACTTGGGGTTATTTGCATTTGCAACCCACAACCCACCGAGGATCTCAAGTTGGTCAGAATCATAACCAAATACGCTAAGTGGGATTCGAGAAAGCGGACCATGAGAATTAGTTGACCGGGAAGTTGATATTTGATGCCCAGCCCTGCCACTTAGGAAGTTCTCTATAAAAGATATCATCTGGACCGGAAAAGGGTATCTAGTAAAGACAGTGAGCATCCGCGGGAGGAAAACAGCATGCCACCTTTGAGAGAAGTCATAAGAAACAAATCGAAATCTACCCTCAAGTCCTCAGCAGCATATCCACAGCCCTGTCGACCCTCAGTCCATCACCCATGTCCGTCATCCTCAGCGCGTGCTTGGCCTGCGCCTCCGTGAAACCCATCTCTGTGATCTTCTGGACCGCTCTCTCGGCGGTCGAGTCTGCGTTACCGTCCAGATTTGCCAGCGATAGGCGGTTGAAAGCCTCTACGCGATCTTCTATGATGGGCGAGATGTGTCGGGAAGACCACTGGCCCGTAGGGCTTGACGGGCGAGCTGAAGCTGCGGCGGAAGTGTAGGAGAGCGGCGACACGATGTTCTCGCGCGAGGATGGTGGGAAGGATCGAGCGGAGTGCGCGGACAAAGCGTAGTATCTCGTAGCGAGGGGCAAGTCTGACGTCTGGATCATCTGAGTCGGACGTGAGGGAGCAGCGCTCGAGTGGCGGCTGACTGTGCTCATTGCTCGTTCATTGCGCATGTCGGTCACTGGGAGACGTTTGTATCCACTGGACTGGCGTCTAAGACGGATTTCGGCTGCCAGAGCCGCAACGCGCTTGCGTGCGTTCTCCTTCTTTTCGAGCTCGTCCGGATTTTGCATCCTCATCGCTGCGTTCATGATACGCTCTTCGTACAATCGGGATACAGGCTCTTTGAGGAACGTCGTTCGGGTTCCAGTCTCTGACAGGGCCCAGTCTGTCCAGCCTCGTGTTTCGGCGAGCGCAAAACCTGCAGCCGGGTCATCTGTGGCGTGCTTCGCGAGCTGCAGGACAGCCTCTGGGCCCAAGGTAAGGACGTAGGCGATCCATTCTTCGATCATCTGTTCCTCATCTAGAACACTGTCTTCAATATCACATTTAGAGAATATGCCATGTTGCCTCGCCTGCTCTGTATGACCCTGATATCCGGTGAGAAGGGCTCTCAAGCAGTTCCAAAGCTCCGTCATATCGTACAGCTGCGCGGCTGACAATCCGCCATCATTGCCCTTCGCAAAGTGATCTGGTGCATTGAGAAGGACAGAGCCCATGTCGAAGTCGAGGTTGGTGTTGACAGTCGCTGAGAATGATTGGTTATTCGCCACCAAGCCGCCCTTCAGCCAATCGAGTTGACCAGTAATATCTTCTTCGCGGCCTTTCTGGGAGCCGAAAATGGTGCAAAACGTCCAAATGCGCCAGAAAGCGTCGATGAAACGCTGAGCTTTCGGATGGTAGCTGTGTGTGAACGCCAAGGCAGTCTCTCGGCGGATGAAGGTTTGGCAGTGCTTGAGAACCAATTCCATCAACTCACGCACGACTGTCTCGTCGTGGCGCTGGGAACTTAGGTAGCTCTGAGTCGTATGGCTTCGCCGAGTGGCGAGAGAATCGTCTTCGCCCTCCGAGGAACGCCACTCTCGCAGCTCCCACCCAGCAGGCGATTGATTCCGGGAGACGGTTCCAATGAGATCTAGCTCGTTCTCCTTGAAGACCCGATACATGCCCTTATTGATCATGGCCATGCTGAACAAATCTCTCGTAGATGTGAGAGAGCTCAATATACGGATTAGGACCTTTTTAGCAGGTAGCCAGGAAGTAGACTGATACTGAGATCCGACCTCATCAGAATGAGGAGATACTTGTAGCTCCGGCTCCGCAGCTGCCGTGACATCCAAGACTGAGTCTTGCGCTGCAATGCTGCGTCTAGGACGTGCTCTTGGCCCATTAAAGGCCTTTGTGCTCTCGCTCCTGTGGACTTTGTTTAAGCTTTCGGTTTCATGTTGCTGAGTGGATGGCGAGCTCGCGAGCGCAGATTCGGACTTCCGTCTCCCGGGAGCTTTTGGCGGTAGTCGGAGACTCTGGGGAGGGCTAGGCACGATAGATGCAGTCTTTCGCCATTCACGTTTCCGGCTTCGCTTAGGCAAGGTTGGTGCTCTTGCCGGTGGCTGCATCACGCTTCGCACACTATCTGCACGCTTGATGATGGCAGAATCAGTGGTGTTCCCTTCACGACGGTCATCACCACCGACGACGTCACATCCGCGATTGTTGCCTCGCACAAACTCTGCAACGAGAGAGTCGGGGGTGGCATTCTCATCGTTCATCAATTCGGAGATACTGCCCAGCTGTGCCTGCAGGTCATGCTCAGCCTGACTCAGCGTCGGGCTGTCAGCCTCGGAATATGCGCTGTCGGATGGGCTTGGCGCATACGGCGAAACACGCATGAACTCGGCATCGATAAAATCCAGGCTGTGAAGACTTTGAGAGCTCGATGCCGTTCGTGGCGCTGATAGGTTATTTGCATACCGATTGATCCTTCTGCTGCCTGGCGCGCTAGCGATCCTGACATCTCTTCGCAGTGGCCGACCAATAGTGCTCGGCGGCAGCGCCGGTTCAGTGCGCATTGTCTTTGGAACAGGTACTCTCGGTAGCGGCTTGTTGATGTCTAAGCTTGCATCATCGCCAACCGCGCAATTCGCTTCGGAAGCATGCCTCTGACGAGATTCCGAGTATTGGGTGCCCCTTGCGCCTGAAGCGTCATCCTCCGCAGCTTCTGCTGATGTCGCAGAGCTGCGTTTCGAATTAATTGATGCATCGCTGAGGTTAGCGACCGAGCTCCCAGTGGATGACGAGGAGCAGCGGTGCGCTACTTGAAGGGCTCCGCCGAACACTTCCTGGTGTGTATGAGCCGTTCTCGCAACGACTGCATTTACATCCCCGCTGACTGGATCGTGGACCTGAACTGTGGGTTGCCTGCCCTCATGCTCTAGTACTGCAGGCACGGGAGAAGGCTGGCAGGAATTTTCTGAGGTGTTTACAGCGCTTGCGTTGGCAGGTATGGGAGGAACACCGGGTATGGCAACAGTAAGTGTGGGCCTGATCCTGTTGCGCATTTGCTGCTCCAGTCTTCTCGATTCTGTGATGCTGTGACGCTTGAACCTGAGGTCTTGAGACGGAGTGAAATGCGAAGGATTATCATCCCAGTGCGTGATTCCGTTCACCCATACGCCAATTCGGTCGTTTGTCTCCCGTCTCTTGACACTTTCGGTTTGGTGAGTGAGGTCATTGTAGCCGCTACTGCTGGTCTGTGGTAGATTCGGTAACACGGCTGGGGAGAAAGTGTCGTTATCGCAGTCCTTGTGCCAGACAGGCGTGCTCGATGGATGCGTACTGATGGCGCTTATGATTTCTTCGTTAGGGCTGGTGGCCATCTCTTCTTCCAGTCGTGTCATGCGAAGCCGATCTGTAGGTGGCACGGCCTTGAGGATGGTTCCTTTTGAGGGTTCCTGCAAAGCTCCAGCGTCAAGGCTTTTGCGTCGAAGCCAGTTGTGTCGACGCTCGCTCACGTTCTTTGTCGGGACCCGGGACATGGTTGCTTGATCGATGCAGTCGGTTTCGTGCTCTGGAGGTCCTGTCCCCCTACGTGAGAAGATAGAGATACTTCTCCGGGCAATGGCAGCTGCGGTGGGCTTGGAGTCGACATCGGAGGCAGATGAAACTGTTCCATCGAGAGATGAATACTGTACCTCTGGCATGCTGAGCAGATGTTGGTGTTTCAAAGCTGTCACGGAGAGGTTGCTGCCAGTGTGGCCGTGTTACGCGTCACGCAGAGGCGTGGGGCCAATATCCTTTCAATACGGTCGATTGAGAAAGCAGGGCAGTGTTGGAAATTCCTGTTGTGCGTGGCCAAAGAGACGCTTCTCGGGGCCTGATGTGAGACGGAGGCGCATCTGAGTACGTGTAGCTTATGCAGTGGGAAAAGACATGTTACTTGGGTAGTGAACGATTTCGCAAGGCAGTGCAGCCTCGAGCAGAAGAGAATCGAGCAGCACCAAGAAAGCGAGAACGGTCGGAGTGGAAAAGAGAGTTCATACCTACCTGTGCCACGGCTGAGCACCCGGGCAATACAACATCTGGTGTTGGTTGGAGGCTTCGAACAAGCATGGCCATCGAGCGCCACTCAGGCCACTGCCTACTATGTGCCGATTTAGCGAGCCCGCCATGCATCCTGCGGGAGCACTAAGAGACGATTGGGTGTTGGTATGGAAGTATGTACCAGGCTATAGCTGTATGCGTGAGGTGTGGAGGTTATTTTTGGGACGGGAGGCTGCGGCTGAGCCCTTTCGCTAGCGCTCCATGGGTCCCCGCCGGCTGGCGTGGGCTGACTGATTCGCTGCGCCTTGTCTTTCCAAGCAGACGGGTCTCTATCAAAGGCACCAGTACCAACAGGCTTGACCTCCTGCGGCGACTTCGCCAACATATTGCCGGGCGAAGCACTGTTAGTGATGCTCATACGTACCAAATTATCGGGACTGGAGCAAACCGACTTCAGTGCTCGATTTGACACGCGCATTGACCTCGCCAGCTCCTTTACTTTCTGATGTCCACGCTGCTCAGCATCCACGCACGTCCTCTAACAGAGTCGATGACCAAGCATATCCTCCCTGACAGACACTCCTCCTCGGGGACTCGCGAAACGACATTCGACTATGTGGCCACAAGTCACCGTTATCCGGCCACGTTTTCTGCAAGGCAGGTCCGGCTGTACCTGTAACCCGGGTCCGGTGGCGGCTGACCACACCTGCAGCCTCGATGTGACTGGGCCGGATACTCCGGTCTGGACTTCCACTTCGCTTGCTTGCTTGATTGGATGTACCTCTTCGTCAGTGTAGTAAAGGAGCGTCGAAGAAGCCTCAGGCGTTCAACATCAATGCTGTCATGAGCATGATGTAGGCAGCCATAGATGCCCATGGATCATTAGAGACCTTTCGGACATGTCGGGCCTTTCAAACGCTGAGATCAAGGAATTTTTGAAGCAGAAGTAAGAGTATAGCTCTCATCTCCCATGTGCCAAAATTGAACATCAACTTTACCTCCGGAGAACCTCTGAACGCGGCTCTACGAAATAGATCCGAGTAGCCAAGGCACGATGGCGATGTGAGCAGGGGACTGTTGAAAAGATTCCCGAAAGCACTGCACGGCTATGCTTCAAACAATGATCTATTCCAATCTAAGGAAGTCTCCAACAAGAAGAAGAATCGCTCCTCCCATCGCCCCTGACGCCCAACGTGTCCCAAGACTACCCCCTCTCATGATCGCAACAAAAGCTGAAAAGCGAAGTGAAAGCTCAGAACAAGACAAAGCGAACAGGAAGGACGACAGACTGATGAGAGAGGAAATGACGATAGGAAACCGCTGGCACGTTTGTCGTTATGTACAAAGAAAGAGAAAAAATGATAGTTTAGATTAACGCAGCTCGCTTTCCCAACTCTGCAAGTACGCGCGATGCGCAAGCAAATAAGAGGGGATTGGGTAGTGATGCGCGTTTTTGCCCATGTCTATAAATGATCGCTGAAAAAAAGGGGGAAAAATGATATAAAACAACAACTCCGCCGTGGACCACGCAGTCATCACCGGAACTCGTCGCTGACGTCGTGTCGCCGGCTGGACGAGGGCTCGCGGGAATGTGAGGCGCTGCCGACCTGCAGGCTGGCGCGGTGGGGGCGGTCGCCGGCCTCCGGCTGCCCGCTGCCGGTCGACTGGCTGCTCTCGACTCGCGCCAGGTAGGCGGCAGATGTGAAGTCGCGGCTTGCCTCGAAGCTGGCGCGGGTGCGGTCGCAGCTGCTGCGTAAGCGGTCGAAGCTGGGTCGGGGCCGGTCGTAGCTGTAGCGGTTGTTGTTCTTGCTGAAGGCCTCGCGGGGGTTGGCATCGTGGTCCACGGGGCTCGCGATGACTGGTGTTGTTGGGGTATCGGCTTCGAAATTGTGGTGTGCATGAGAGTTGTCGGTGCTGACGTGTGGGAATTGACGGTCGAGGCTGAAACGTTGGTGGCCGGTGTAATCGGTGCCGTCAGAGCCGTTGTGTGACCGGGGGTTATGGGTTGTCGCGGTAGGTGCGACTGATGGAGGGTACATGGGCCGCATGTCTTCGCTCATCTTGTAGTCGTGGCTCTTAGACTTGTCACTGGGCTTCGAGATTTCCGAGGACGATGCAGAGCCAGCGAGTTTGTCGGCTGAAGCCAGAGACACATTGGCTGGCTCGACGCCCTTGAGATAATCGAACTTTCCCTGGCGGATCTGCTCGCGGATGATGTCGACATCGCGAGGGAAGTAGATCTTCTGAATCGCCTTGGAGAGGAAACGAGGCAGCAGACAGAGGATGACCGCGATCAAGCAGATTGCCCAGAAAGACAGCTCGCCAAAGACCTGGCTGCCGGCTCCGTAGAATGTAAAGCCCGCAGTGAAAGACGTGTAAACGCCGGTCCAGAAGAAGATGAGAAGGGTGGAGATAACGGCAATCAGCATCATGAACCAGTCCCACCGGTAAGTGTTGAGCATGAGATAGGCATTCACCACGATAACTGCGGGAGTGGCGATGTAGACACCGAATCGCTTGTAGTCGTTGATGTTGAGTCCTTCCTCAGTCACGAAGTTGCCGACGCGGAAGAGCAGGTAAGGGAAGTAGAAACAGATGACACTCTGGTACAGACCATCGATCATGTAGATCCAGAACTTGAGCTGTGTCCATTCCTTCCTCTCGATACCGCGACGGTAGAGCTGAGGCACGGCGATAGAAACCTTGTCGTCAACGTCCTGGTCGAGGATACCCATGAAGATGACCAGCAAAGACGTGAAAGCCAGGTTGTAAAGCAGAATGTAGGTGTAGTCGAAGGCGTAAGAGCAGTCGAAGTTGGCGTAGATCTGGTACCAGAACAGGGCGAAAGTCCACACAATGTTCTAATGATTCGTCAGTATGAATGCGGACACTTTCTAACGGTTGACTGCAACTCACCTTGTAGAAGAAGTTGGCAATGGTCTCCGACAACCTTCGGTAACTCCAGCGACCGTGCACCAGGACAAGTCTGGTCAAGAACCTGAACTGTCCAATGGCATAGTCTGCACTCATGACAGCCTGGCGACCTTCCTCACCAGCAATACCGACACCGACGTGAGCTTCTTGAATCATGGCAACATCGTTGGCACCATCACCGATCGAAAGCGTCATGACCTCGAGGCTATTCTTGACCATGCGGACAACGGCGGCTTTCTGTGCAGGCGACACACGACAGCAGAGCACCGATCGACACTCCTTGCACAAGAGCAGGAACTTCTGGCGGATACGGTCGTCAAGGCAAAGCTTGAGAGAGTCGCCATCGATGACCAAAGCGTGAGTGGGCGCAGGAGGCTCGTGGTTCTTCTTAGCGGCCTTGAGCTCCTCGTCAGACCCTGTCTTACCGAAGTTTGCGAGGTGCCTGTCCAGTTCCTTCTCTGCGAAGTCGACGCTATCTTCCTCGAGTTGCAACAGGATGAGATCCATGTCGTTGTCGAGCAAGTTACACGAGAAACCAATGTTGATTGCAGTCTCGACCTTGTCGCCAGTGAGGACCCACAGCTTGATACCTGCTTGGGCAAGAATGGCGATCGAGTCAGGCACACCATCTTGCAGTCTGTCTTCGATAGCAGTGCCGCCGATCAAAGTCAATTCGCGCTCAATGGCATCGGACACGGTCTCGAGCTTGTCCTCGCGGTCCTGCACAGAGGCAGCAGCAAGGTCGTGCTCAACGTTCCACTTCTGGTACTCCTCTTCACCAATCTCACGCATGGCAATACACAGAGTACGCAGACCCTCGCGGGCAAACATCTCCAGATGTTCGGCGGTGGTCTTGCGCAGCTCGGCTTGCTCGCCTCTTTTCAATCGAGAGTAGATGATACTATCGGCACCCTTGCAGAAGAGAATGATCTTGCCGTTCGGCATCCGCATGATGGCACTCATCCTCTTTCTTGTGGAGTTGAATTCAAGGGTGTTCAGTACAGTGTACTCCTGCTCAACGCCATGCTGGTTGATAATGATACCGTCATTGGAGCGACCCATGACGGTGAAGCCGACGTCCTTCGCGGTCGCGACCAAAGCAGCCTCATCAGGAGATTGGGCCTTGAATTCGATACTAGGAGGATCGCCAGGCGTGCGCTCAGTGATGACAGTATGGCAGAGCGCCAAAGCAAGCATGAACTGCTTGTTGGCCTCCTTCTGGACATTGCCTGAGTCGCCTGCCATATCATTCACGAAATCTGGCGCAACAAACGTGATATCCTCATCTCTCAGGTAAGGGTTGTCATGCATGCGGCGGAGATCTTGGAGCATGCGCTCGCGGTCACGGGCGATCTGCTCCCTTGCTTGAGCGCCTGCCGTGTCGGTGTCGATTCCTTGTCGCTTTTGCATACCAGCCTGGGCCTCGGTATACGCCTCTCCGTACGGGACTCCGTTGATTGTGCACTTCTTGAATTCCATGACGTTTTGCGTAAGGGTACCGGTTTTGTCGGAGAAGATGTACTCGATTTGGCCGACATCATCAGAAATGTTCCACGACTTGGGCGTACAAGGGTAGTCGATCTTTTCGTAGTACATGAACGTATCACTGTAGATGAAGAAAGCTTGCGCTGTTCTGACAATTTCCAGTGAGATATACAGCGAGATTGGCACCAAGTTCTGAAAGAGAATAACGGCAGCCCAGAAAGTGATGAAGCCGTTGATTCCAGGGTTGCTGCCATATCCAGGTTCGCCGCCAGGTTCTGACACTTCGAAGTAATTCAACGATTCGTTTCCTCTGCCGAAAGTCGTTCCTTGTACCACGGCTGCGACCAGACACATGATGAAGAGAATGACGAAGTTGTAGAGGACGTTGCCGTTGAGATCCTTGGAAACCTGCGCACGCTTGGTGGGAGTGATGCCGGAATTGAGCATAATCTTCGTCTCCTCTCCAGTAAATGCGACGATACCCACGATCCAATCCGTGTTGCGAAGTGTGCAACCACGCAGAAGCATGTTGTTGATACCAACAGGCTCAGCCATTTCCTTGGGTTCAGCGCCGGGGTGAGCGGCATCTTTCTGCATCCATCTCACGGCACCAGAGTACGAGTACAAGTTTGCGTGTGGCGGTTCGCTCTCAAGCCGGAAATGGGTTCGCTCGCAGTCTCTTGCTCGTCGGACTTTTCGGCCAGTATGAAGAGCTTGGCGGACCTTGAGGTTAGTTTCACCATCCAAGTTCTTGGTTTCGACGTAGCATGCACCATCAGCGTCGCTGGTGGACAGGACGATGATATCGGCGGGGATTTCTTCCTCGTTGTACAAGCGAACGAAATCGCCGACCTGTACGCTTTTCCAGTAATCCTTCTTGAACCTGGCGGTCTCGGGCGCATCGATAGAGTAATCCACCAGGCTTCCATAGAACCTCTTAGGGATCGGTGTCTTTGCAGGGGCTGGGTTTCCGGGTGCAGGGACTTGGAGTCGCTGGCGCGCATCGCCTGGTTGAGCAGCTGCGTTGTCCATCTCGCGGACCATGTCGTTGCCACTGATGTACTCATTGCCTTCGTGCTGTTTCTGGTTCGGAGACGGAACTGGTGTCATCTCCATGTCACCGTTCTCGTTCTCGCGGGCCTCCATCTCGTCATCGTCGTCCAATGCCCGGGACCAAACACTGTATCGCCTATCATCATGTGCGTCCGCAGCCTGATCCAATGCGCGGTCAGTGTAGCCCTTGCCCTTTTGCTCTTTCTTCTCCTGCTTCTTCTCCTTTTGGCTCTTCCATTGTTGCCAGATCCAAAGGATGAGGCGGGTGTTGGCTTTCTTGAACTTTCTCCAGGGGTTGATGACTTCGTCTGCAGTGTTCACGTTCTGCCAGTCTACTAATCTGTGGACAGGCGCGTTGTTGAGTTCGTTGTCGAGCACTGTACGCCGCCAATCTTCGATTCCGTCTTTGACGGCTGTGACAACAATAATAACAATCAGCGGCACGGCTGACAGACCTGGATTCTCTGCACCGAAAATTGGGAAAATCTACGTCGATTGTTGTCAGTATCCCGCCGCAACCAAAATTGAATGCGTGATTACGTACCGAAAGGATAATAATGAACAAGAAGTACACGTTTGCAATGTTGTGAAATTGGAGCCATAAATTCTTCGGGATGAAGCTTATAGGCGTGTACTTGGCCGTCCTGATTTTGTTGCGCTTGTAATGTACAAGCGGGTGGCCGTCGCTGTCTTTTGCTTCGGGAGGCAAGGGCTGGTTGAAGTAGATGACCCGATTGCTGGGCTGTTCTCCTGCGGTTTTCTCGTCCTCTTCGGGTCCGGAGCCTTTAAGATCCTCGCCGGCGGACTCACGCTTCTCCTTCGTGCTGCCCATGCGATTGAGATGCCGATTGAAAATGCTCTTGCGCTTCTGCGTGCCTGAGCGTCCGCCGACGCGCTGGGTTGCCCATCTTATGCGCTTCGTCGGCGCGGATCGATCGGGCTGGTCGGCGTCGGCTTCCTCGTGTGGTGTTGGAGCCATGGCAGGCTTGTTGGCGATGTGTGGGCGACCAGTCGAGGGATAGATTGTCTCATGCGGCGAGACAGGGCCGCGGGACGAACAAGAACCCGGGTGATGAGTCGGATGCTATGTCCTGTTTGCGAGCATGTGATGGCGATGGCAAGCGCGTCGCGGCGAGACAACAGGCTCGAAGCAAAGCAGAACGAGAGGCCGGCGCACGGTCGAAGTCGGAGAGGAAGAGGCGGAGCGGTGTGGTGCGGCGACCTGGCGGAACGGAGGGGAGGGCGAAGGCAGAGAGGCGAAAGCGTGTCTCAGAGAAGGGTCCGAGATGACGGGTCGCCGTGAGAGCAGGCGGGAGCGGTTGCTGCACCAGCGGAGATGGGCAGGGCTGGGAGAGGAATCTGGCGGCGCGCAGGGCGTGGCGAGACGGCGGATGGGCCGGAATGGCAGCGATGATGTTGGACGAGGGCGACGGCACCGCGCAGCGAAAGCGAAGGGTAGACGGCCGCACTGCAGCCAGACAACTGCCACCTGTGTCCGCTCGGGCAAGCTGAAGAGCGCCGCCCGATCTCACGTAACTTGGGCGTACGCAGCTCAGGGCGCGCTAGCACCGCATCGACGTCTGCGTGCTTACACCATTAACGCCGAGTCCGTCCCGCTCGCTGGCCCCCAGGGACTGACGAAGTGCCGGCATCCGGGCGCGGGAGGAATAAAACGCACGCTACTTTACTTATGAACGCCGCGCCGCATCGTCAGCAGGCCGGCGGTGCGCGCACTGCACTGCTGCCAGCGCCATCGTCTGCGCGCGACGAAATGCCTCCGGACAGTCGAGACGGCGTGGCTGTGGGCATGCGCTGCGTCCGTTGCGCTACCGCAGGAGGCACGCCCCTGATTGCAATCCTACACCTCCATCCACCAGGCGTGCGCGTCAGGCTGCTGGCCCCTCGCACGCCAATCCCTCGCATCTCCACTCTCCTGCTGCTCTCCACAGCGACCGTGGCCCCGTCGCGCACTACTCGTCGCATCTCGTCAGCGCAGGCCAAGCGCAAGTCCAATTTCCCTTCTTGCGCCACTCTTAGCTGCAATACGACGCCAGCCTGTGCCAGCCTGCTGGTCTAAGGGTGCACCATCTCGCTGTCAGCGCCGGGAGGGCGGGAAAGCCACCGCCATGTGCTTGGTGCGCACTGTAGGCTGTATCAAGTGGCGTCCGTGTGCACTGTTGCGACTCGCAGAAAAGTCTAGACGTGGTTGCATCGCATCGCAGGCCATGGCCGTCGCCTCGTGGTTACGGCGAGCGTGACCCTAAGCGATCGTTGCCGAGAGACTAGAGCGCTGTCAAGCTCTCGCGGTACGGGCGTTTGGCTGTCGTTTCAGGGAAGCGTGCCCGAGCACCGGATTTTGGAACGGAGATTGATCGAGGGACGAAAAAACATTCGGCTAAGGTTCAGGTATCGCTTTCTAAGCTGCTACCATCAGGCCTAGACTGCTGAGCAGTCATCTCCATGTGCGCGAGGGACTGGTTGATGCCATTAGGAAAAGCCAGACGTCTCAGGCAGGAATTCGCCCTTTCGCTGCTCTCACCGCGCATATTTTTATGAAGAGAATGCATGCCGCTGAGATTGATCAGTGGCCAAGCATTCTGAGGGGTTTGGACTTGCTGGTTTTAGCCGATCACATGACCTCGTGTGTGCTTCCAGACGCGCCGCATCGCGTCCGTTCCGCGAGACAGCTGGAGCGCATCGGCTTGGAGTTGACCCCTCTGCGCTGCTCATTTCTCCGCCGTGTCGCAAAGCGCATGGCGCGCGAAAATGTCCAAGAAAAAGGGCAACATTACTGATTTCTTCAAGCCGTTCACGATCCCAAAGAACCGCATTCCACAGCAAGAGGAGGAGGATGAGATAGTCGTGGCCCCGCCCAGCTCATCACAAGCTCAAGCGCTCGACAAACCTCAGTCGCAACATGGAAAGCCATCATTTTCACGGCGCATATCGCAAGAGCATGCGGCTCCTCCAGTGAAGCGCGGCCGAGGTCGCCCGCGCAAAAATGACCCGAATCCTCCTAGCAAGCTGCAAACCACAGCTTCAGCCTTGCACCAAATGGGATCAGGCAACTCAACTCCCACGCGAAGATCGCCTCGGAAGCAAATGGCTGAGCTAGGAGCATTTGGGAATGATCCACCACAAAGTTCGGGCCAAACTACAGTACGTTCGCCGTCCCAAGCGACGCCTCAAAAGGTGCGGACGGTTCAATCAGTGGATATCCCCTCGCCTGTGAGGATCGTTTCTATGCCAGCCCCGACTCAGATGCCCAAACAAGAGCCCAGCAAGGCACCTAATACTTCCTTCTCGTCCTTCTCCACGCTCACTAGCATGTCCGGCATGAGCTCGCAGAGCTCCAGCAGACGCATCGTGAAGAATGGCATCCCAGCGGTGACGAACTCCGATTCTGCCAGTATGTCCTCTGCCAGTAGCGATGAAGAGCTTGCGGACTTCGATTCTTTCGCGCCACGCAAAAAGCGCAAGCTTACTCCGCCTGGACCGGACACAGACAGCGGCTCCAAAATGTCCACTAGCTCGAAGCCGACGAGAGCCAGCAGCCGATTGGAGAAAGAGAAGATCAAACAACGAGCGAGGGAATCATGGAGGCCGCTGTCACCTCCGCCTGCGACAAGCTACAAGCACAGCTTACTCAGAATTGCCAAACAAAGTGCGCGAGAAGCTGCCAGCGATGAGAAGATCGCAGAGCTGGAAGCCTACGTGGAGGAGGCGGAGAAGTCGCGAGAATTGAAAGAGAATACCGCTTTGGAAGAGGCCGAGACCAAAAACGTAGCTGCGGCTCTGGCCGAAGACAGTGACGAGCAGGAAAGAATGCTGATGGCTATGGACCGAACCGAGGCCCTGCGTGGAGAGGAATCTTTTTACTTTTTCCGCGAGGGTGGACAACCTCCTATTGACATCGACCTTCCTGCAGAAGAGCTGAATGAATACGGCTTGGGATTTATGAGAGATGAGACGAAGAGGTCCTTGGCGTGCAGCTCTGGCTTCCTGGCAACCGTGGCTTCGCAGAAGGGACTGCCGACGTGTATGACCTCCTGGCTGCAACGTCGTATACCCCTGGAACCCTCTGAGGAGCTCTGCCAATCATACGTCACGGTTCTAAGTGCTCTCGTACAAAGCCAGCAGCTTTCTGAAGAACCGGCTCTCTCCCTGAGCGAGATATTCGAGGGCCAAACGATTCGAGATTGCGAGGATCTCCGTATATCTGCAGCAAATGCCTCGGTCCCACATAATCTCCCGCACGTTCTGCGGTTGATGACTGTCTTGGCTCCTCGAATCTCTCCGGTGAATAAAGCGTGCGCCTTTGCCGAGCTCATCTTGTTGAGCAGTGACGACAACGTCCGCAGAAACGTCGACTTACGACTGGACATAGAGCAGGCCATGCTCTCAATCCTGGATTCTAGCGAGGATACGGATCTGCAGACGATCTTTCGAGAAACAATCCGCCAAGTTCTTGATCCCTCTCTAATCTCTCGATACCCTATTTCGCGGGCCATTGCTGCGCTACCAGCGACCTCCTATCGTCTTCACGAACTGCGCCGCAGACTCGCTCTTCACATCCTCCTCGAGGCATCTTTAGAGGAAGCACTCGACCTCACCTCTCCCTCCACAGGCGTTCGGCTCTTAGCAAGACTGAAGAAGCACCCATCCTTTGCAATCTCCGAGTCCACAGACTACAACAACCTGCACTGCCTCACAGACCTCCTCGACATCGCAATCGACGCCGGCTTCTCCGATTTCGCCTTCCTCCACGAAAGCCAAAACACTCAACCCAAGCAGCAATCCACGAGCCTCTTCAATGCCAAACCAGCCCCCCAGGCGCCGGAAGAGGCGTCTTTCAACGCGCAGATCGACGCGCTGACCGCGCAGCTGAGGTTCATGAGCAGCAAGATTAGGGACGCTGGCACGAGTCACCTCAAGCGCACGGAGGCGAAGAGCGCGCTTGAGAGGCTCGTTTTGCGGTTGGAGAACGCTGTGAGGACTAGGCTGAGGCCTCGGAAAGGTGTCTTTGACCGGCCGGGGATGGGTGCTGGTGCCATGGAAGGCTTCGTTAAGAGGGCAGGGGCGGGGAGCGTGACCATTGATGAGTCTAGAAGCGCGGAAAGCGAAGAAACTGCGGATTCTGGCGAGCGGGAGGAGGAAAGTGGCCCAGAGAGAGCCGCGTTTGGAAGCCCTGAACACTGTCGTAGACCTGGGAAACAGCACAAGGTCACGTGGAAGGACAAAGTGGTTGACGACGCCGAAGCGGGCGCGGCGGACGAGAACGCTCATATACATACTTGACAGAAGGTAGTTTTATAGAGCAAACATGACTATCAAAAAGGCAAGAACAAACAAAATTCAACCCCGCGAGGTAAAACATATCTACAATGGCCGAAGAGCCTTGCGTACAGCAGTGCAACTGTCCCTAATCGCTCACATTCTATTCGTACTGCCGGTCCGGCAATTGAATCATGGACCCACAGCCCGCTTAATCAGTGAAGCGGCGGTTCTGGTTCTCGCCGAACAGCGACAGACGGACGGAAGGCAGAGCGTCGGTCTCGAGCAGCCTCAGACGCTCCTCGAAGGTGTTGTTGATTTCGATCTTGCCGGTACCGTTGAGGATGGATACGCCGCCAGCGCTAGATAGTCAAACAAAGTCAGTCGTCTGTCGAACTGTACTGAGAGCAGGCCAATGGCGCTCGAGGATAATCAAAAGGGAGGGACTCACGACTCTTCAGGAAGGCTCTCCTTCTCGTCAATCACAACCTCAACCTCCCTGCCCTTCATCTTCTCCGAGTACTCCTTCTTCGCAGCCTCAACAGCCTTCTTGACAATCTCGTTGTCCTTCCTCCTGCACCTAACCGAGACCTTGCTCTCTACCAGCGCATACAAACCCTCAAGGACGAGACCCTTAAGAACGCTCTCGTAGTCCGCGCCGCCCTTGCCCTTCTTGCCACCCTTGCCGCCCGAAACCTGCTCGGAGAGCTTCTTGCCGGCGTCCTCGAACAGGCCGTCGAGCAGCTCCTGCTTGGCGCTGAGGATGCGCAGGCGCTGGCGGTTGGCGAGCGTGGAGGCGGTGATCTGCTGGCTCATGCCAGCCTGCGTGTTCTTCTTCTCGTACTCGGCGTCGATGCGCGCCGTCTCCTGCCGCACCAGCTTCGACTTCTCGATGCTGAACTCCTCGTCGGCCTTCAGGTGGATCTCGCGCGCCTTCTCGAGCGCTTCTTGCCGGATGAAGGCCGTCATTTTGCGCAGCTCCGTGTCGACTTGCGAGTCGGACATGCTGTGTATTTGGGACATGGTGGGCGAGTTGGGTGGGGGTTGGTGTGCGTGGGTGGGTGATTGGGCGGTTGTAGGGAGGTGGGTGCCGGCGACGTGGTTGTTGCTGGCTGACAAGTGACGTCAAGTACGAGATTGAGGTTTAGCAGTGAAAACCGTGAGATATGGCGATCCCGTGGCTGATGTGTGGTCGGTCGTTGTGCTGTAGCAGAGGCGGACTGTACTCGTTGCGGCTGATAGAAGATGTATGTCATTGCCCTCTGTCTACTAAGGTCCACAGAAGGTGTAGGAGCTTCCTCGGGAGCTTCCGGCACTAGGCCTCACAGAGACCGTGGCTCTGGCCATACCGTTGGACCCTCAAAGAGTGCAGAAGGACTTTGTGAAGCCTCTCGCCGAGTCACCGGCCCCGAAATCAGAGGGAATCGACTTTACTTACGTAGGTTCTAGCCCTATTCATCACGAAAGTCCAGAGTCTCTGCAGCGCCCATCACACCCGTTATGCCAGTGACGGCAGAGGCTTTCGCGTGAACCTCACTCTAGAGAAGGTGGAAGAGACAGGAAAACAATATCCAGCGAAACCTTCAGAAGGTCATCAAAGGCGCTCAAACGTCTATTGTCAGGGGCAGTCTGCAGCGAGAACGTGTCAAATTCCTGCTCAAAATCAACGATGTAATTTCACTCAAGTTACATGAAGAGGGCTATTGGGAAGATCTCGCGATTAAATGTCTGTGGGTTTCTCCGAGCTAACTGTCATTGAAGCTTCGTTCGTCGAAAACTGATCCCGTCGGATCGTTCAATGCAACAGCGACCACCTCTCGTTTACATCCTAATCGTTATCTTTGGGGCTGGAATTTGAGGAAGAAAGGATCATGCATTGGTGGTATGGAGTTAAGGAGAATGTTATGGCACCTCCCGACCCACGTGTCGAAATCGAACCAGCAAGCGGCAGACCCATGCCTAACCATAGTCCTAGTTCGCTTTGGCTACGAAACTCCAGTCCTGTTGCTGTATCCACTCACGAACGCTTCCTAGCTTAGGACATTCTTCCAACTATTACTAGGTCAGCGCCCCTCCTGAGGTTTCATTTACCTACGGCCTGACATACCTGATTTGGGTGAATCACAGTTGGGTCATCGCGTGCTTCGTATCCGCACTCATTGAAGTATGCCCAGTTATCATCCAACTCCGCTTTCAGGCCTTCAGGAAGAGGAAGATCTGGTTCCCCAGCGGGTAAAGTTACGTATTGAGCGGACAGACCAGTAACCTTAGCGAATATTTCAACCATCTCCTCTAGAGACATCCATTGGCGATAGGCTATAAGATTCTTGCCAGGAGAATCTTCAAGCAAAGCTTTGACAAGTGGACCAGAGTCTTCGTCCGGAGCGATCAAGGGCAGCTTCAAATCGCCTTTGACGCTACTGGCAAATACCACGACGTCGTTTTCCTAAAGCAGAAATTGTTACTGCGTGCGTTCAAGATAGATGAAATCTCAAGAAATATCACTTACACGTCTAGGCTGGACCAGTGGGTTGCTGAGGTAATTGCCCAAGAACCACCCGGGCTGGAAGACGCTCGTCTTCGCCCATAAGTTTGGGTAAGCTTGTTGAGCATACTCGGCGGCCTGAGCTTTGAAGTCGAAGTGATAGACGTGGGTGTACTTTTCACGAGACCACTTCGAGCAGTTAGGCAGACTGGACAAGACCAAGCGTTCCAAAGAGGGAACTTTTGAAGCAGCGTCAATAGCGTTGACAAGTTGCTGCTTCTCAGTGCGCGCAGCCCACAAGTTCAAAGTCTCGCCTTGGGCAGGTTTTGTAGCGTTTGCTGGGTCTCCGTAAATGCCCCAAAAGTCGCTGACGATGAAGATTGCGTGCGCGTCCGCGAAAGCTGCGTCGAGAGAGTTTCCATCGTTCAGGTCAGCAGTAACGACCGCAACGCCACGACTGGCGAGCTTTAGAGCTTTCTCGCTGTTGGGATTGCGCGTCACACCGCGGATGCTCCATTGACCGGCTTGGAGGAAAGTCTCAACAACTGATCCGCCTTGGTTACCAGTTGCGCCAAGGACAACTATCGTTTTCTTGCTTGCCATGGTGAGTAGTCGTCAAGTGAAGGGAGTGGGAAGTAAGGGGAGAGTGAAGAGAAGAACGTTGACACTTTCGCAGATGTTTTCGACAGCAGGGTGCTCCGGCCTTTACCCACGTTGACATAGTTACACACAGATTGGCGATCAGCAAGGCAAATGATTACTAACCTTCCAAAATGTGCATATATTTGGTCGCCGGACATAGCCGCCATGTTCCAGCGATGAGAAAATTGGCAAAGTGTCTCGTAATAATCAAGCTACTGACCGCGATAGGAGTGACGTTCGTCGCTGCAAAGACAGGGCTTGTGATCATCGACTGAGCTCAAGCAGACTTGTTTGCATAGAGGCGCCGTCAAAGCCGTAGTTTCACAATGCTATGCATATGTTATGGCGGGCGACGAGCTAACCGAGCTCGGGATCGGATACTTCTCAGCCGAAATATCAGCTCAGGTAGGGCAGAGCTCTTGTCTTACCAATCTCTAGGAGATACCGTCCCCTGTGCGGAAATCCTCCGCGTCACCGCTCATGCACTATACTCCGCGAGCCCATTATGTATATAACCTGGAACAAAATGTTCCATCGGTCCTAAACAAGACAGTTCAATACAGTACCTCGCCCAACGATCTTGTCCCTTCGCATAGGGCAGAGGTCAAGCCCTTCTACAGAGCCGCGTCAGTCCGCCAAAAACAATCAATTCAATTTCCTTTCTAATGCTTATGAATAGATGATCAGTGGTCAACATGGCTTTTCCAAACCGCTTACTTAGCCACTCAACATGGCGACATGTGGGTCTGGGCGTCACTGGCCTTGTCTTTGGCCTCGGAGCACTCTCGATAATTGCACCGTCGGCCGCAGCAGAATCTCTAGGAATTACGAATTTGACAACAGAAGAGGGGCGGCTCATGAACGTCAAAGCCATGCAATTCCTTGGTATCCGTGATATTGCAGTGGCAGGAGCCCTTATCTGGTTTCATCGGGAGAGCAATCAAAAGGCTATGGGGGTGATTCTGACTGCATGGACTCTAGTATGTGTGACGGACACATGGATTGCAGCAAAGGGTCCAAGAGGCTTCGATAATGGCGTTTGGGGCCTAGTTGGTGGGTCAGTAGCAATGGCTTTCGTCGGATCGGGGCTTGCCCAATCCTAGCCTCAGAACAAGTTAATAAGCCCCTAGCTCTAAGTCTAATTTCATCATGTCGTTCTACATTCTAGTATATCGCTGTGGCGTTAGTAGGTAAGTAGTAGGGGCATCTCCGTTCTGCATATGTAAGACTGCTGCAATTAGAGAAGGCAAAAGCAACAAAAAGATACCGAAGCCAAATCAAAGAAGACCAAGAACCACAATCATGCTCTTACTTCCACAAATGATCACCGTGGTAGCCACAGGTAATCACCGGACCTTTCAAGGCCGCTTTGTAACTTGGGTCAAAAACCTCCTCACGATTATCGCTTAAGATTGATAGACGATCAGGAGGGATTAATGGACTGATAGAACGGAACGAGGGAGAGAAGCAGGTCGTCTCTTCCGTTCGAGTACACAACAACCTGGTGGAGTACCCATTGTACTGAATGACTTCAAGCCGATCGAATTACACTTGTTTCCGTGGAACAAAGTCTTCGAGCGAGAAGACAAGCCATTTAGATCCAACGCCAGGGCTTCGAGTCAATGCTCCGAGGTGAAATCCCTTCCATCGACGGAACATGTAGAGACAGGTTACTTCACTTGGTCTTCGGGATCGTGAAGGGCTATTGGACGTACTAGACTTCTCATGCGAATGAGTATGCTATCACGACGTTGGAAGCGACAATATTTGACCAGGAAGCAGTCGGTACTTCATCTGAAGGATGACGATTCCTATAAATTAGCTATCTTAAGCGACAATTCACCTTCCTGCTTCTACCGTAATATAATTGGTATCGGCTATGAGACTCGACAGAACCGTATAGACATACCGCTTGAGTACGGAGAAATACCAGACGGAGACGCCTCCCAGCACATAGCGGACGCCCTGCCAACAACCGAGACCTCTCCTCCGCCCTTTGGAATGGATACCAGGATTTTCGGCCTCCCGTAGCTGCAGTCCGCGATCGATGAGGTGGGCAGAGTATGATTGCTGGACGCAGACGCGATGTTTCAAAGAAGATAGTCTCACGAATTGATCGGATAGGGTTTATGCGTGGTGTGCATTCCTCAGTTATTGTAAAGCGAGACTTCAAGGCATGAGAAGCAGGTCTCACTTGGGATTTCGCAATATATCTAGGTTCTCTGGATCAATGGAGGTTGTTCTATCAATCGCTCGTAGCAAGCTCGTTGTTGGCGTTGGAGTTCGGGCACGGGCTGGCTGGCACCTGGGTGGCGCTGGCACTGACGCAGCACCAATCGGCCCAGACGTCGCCTCCAGCTTGCCGCACTTGTCTCAATGCGGCCACTGAGACAGTTGCGAGTCGTCACGAGTTCCAAGCCATAACACACAATTCCCACATCATCTGCGCTCGCCGACACGCTTCTGGCCGTGTTTGCTCGTTCTACTCAGCTCTTCGATATTAACTTGCCGTCCGCTTGTCGGCTACTGTCGCAAGCACTCGCCTCGTACCGTTGACAACATGGACCGCTCGCAGCGATAATACCGGCCGCCTCCACCCGACAACCACTTAACAACACACCGCCCCTCGCCCAAAATACCAGACAATACATATTCAATATGGGCGATATCTCACCCGGCGCCGGCGTTGCGCTGGGCATCATTGTCGGCTTATTGTCAACATGTGTACAATCGATCGGCCTCACACTTCAACGCAAGTCGCACATGCTCGAGGACAGCAAGGAAGACACCGAAATACGTCGCGCACCATACCGCCGTCGGCGCTGGCAGGTCGGAATGTTCCTGTTCTTGATTGCGAACATCGTCGGGTCCACCATCCAAATCACGACTCTGCCGCTGCCGTTGCTGAGCACATTGCAAGCGTCCGGTTTGGTCTTCAACAGCATAATGGCCAGTTTGATACTGAAAGAGGCTTGGACTTGGAGGACTGTGGCAGGCACAGCATTGGTCGCTGGAGGCGCTGTACTGATTAGTCTGTTCTCTGCGCTGCCGGAACCGAGCCATAACCTGCAACAATTGCTGCTGCTGCTATGGGAGCCCAACTTCCTGATCTGGTTCATACTATCTTTGGTATTTGTCGTCGGCATTTTGGTTATGGACTTTTCCCTGCGGCATTTTATCGCCGTTCACAAAAGAGACAGCCCGAAGATTCTATTGATACGTGGCATGGCATATGGAATGCTTTCGGGAATCCTTTCCGCGCACTCTCTCCTTCTCGCGAAGAGCGCAGTGGAGCTAATTGTCAGGAGCCTGACTGACCGAGTCAATGAATTCCGATCATACCAAAGCTGGCTGCTCGTGGTCGCATTCCTAATCTTGGCTCTCACACAACTCTACTACCTGCACTTGGGACTGAAGCTCGTCTCGACGAGCGTTCTGTATCCCTTCGTATTTTGTATTTACAACATTGTCGCAATCTTGGACGGATTGATCTACTTCCGCCAGACAGATCGCTTGCCGCCGCTCCACGCCGGCCTCATCGCGCTCGGCACGGTCATTCTTCTGTCGGGCGTTCTGGCTCTTAGTTGGCGTCTCGAAGACGAGGATGACACTTGCGACGATGATCACCATCACCACCATCACCAAATGGCTCAAGCCGAAATCCCCCAAACCGTGCTTGCACCGGGCATGGGCTTCGTCGGCGAACCGGACACCGACACCGGCTCCTCCACACCCACGGACGAAGAAGCAGGATCAGAAGAAGATCTGCAGCGCTCGGCTCACAGTGAAAGAAGCCCGCTCCTCAGCAAGTTCAGATCGGGCAGAGGCAGCAATAGCGCACACTCCCCCGCGACTACAAGGCGCCGCAAGCGCGCATCTACCCTGAAAGAGGTGTACAATATCTGGGAGCACCACGGCGATGACGATGAAGACGACGCGGACCATCACCACGAGGCTTCCAACCACCGTCGCACATCAGAAGGCTCTGCCCGCCCTGCTTCAGCATCAGCCGCAGGCGAGCGACCGCTTTCAAGCAGCACTCAGAACGTCGCTGTCGCAGACGGCACGGAAGATGACGAGAACGCTGACGCAGACACCGAAGAGCCTCGTACCGCTCTGCAACGCTCGAACACCATGCCTTCAGGAAGGCGTTCACGGAGCGGTCGACGTCGCAGACATAGCCGGTCGGGCCAGGGTGCGTTGTTCAGTGACATGCTGCGGGTAGAGTGGTGGCGATCTCGGAGACGACGACAAGGCGTCGAGAACGGCGTCGAAGAAGAGGACGAGGTGGGCCCGCAGGACGAGGCTGCAGAGCATGGACGATAGCATTTATTTCTTTGAGTTCGTACGATTGGTCTACCGAGTTCTTGAATGATGATACCCGCATACATGAAGGGAGATTTTTTCTGGTCGTTGACATGTCTGAGTTGCGTCCGATGTCATCCTATCTACCTCGTCTTTCAGAGCTTCGCTCCCTCGCCCTCAAGAGCAACCACATTCCTGCCTCCCTCCACCGTCCATACTTTGCCCTTCTTGCCGATTTGCTCCTCGGTCATGCTGCTCAGTGCCAGCAGCGTATGCTCGTCGGCGTGATTGGCGATGAAACGATGATTGTTCGATGCCAGACGGCCGACAATATAGCCGCACTTCGGAGCGCCATTGCGCGCATATTCCACGGTGTAAGTCTAGAGATCGGGGTCAGTCGTCGAACACAAGCGTTACAACAAAGAGTGCTAACTGACCTCGATCACGGCAGCGCCCTTCGCTTCAGCCTGAATCGCAGGCGCAGGGCTCGACAGTATGTCAGGCAGAGGATTGCGCGAAGGGTATGGACTACCGTCTTTCCTCGGCGAAGAAGAGAGGCAGACGACATGCTGGTACGTCAGCACGCCACCGTTAGCGAGGACCAAGCCCGTCTGGCCTTTCTTCTGCCGGAGTTGACGTGTCATCTCGGTGAGAGCGTGCATGCTGTAGTTGTTCCCTGCACCACCGAAAGACGTGAGGCCACCGAGAAGAGTGATTGGCTTGGGTGGGCTGATAGTGGGGAGAGAGAGGTGGTGGCAGGCTAGTTTGGGGACGATTGGAAAGCAGCTGGAGGTTTGTCAGTGAATCCTTAAGCAATTTAGGTACGGATAGATAGACACGTACGAATAGAAGTCGAAAAGATCGATGTCATCTTTGCTTATGTTCGACGCTTGGAGAGCCGCTGTGAGAGATTGGGTGATCGATGGGCTCGAGTGGAAGTCGGGGCGATGCCAGACTGCGTATCAATTTGTCAATAAAGTGCAGGTTTCTCAAATGGTGCGAATCTCTTACAGTCACTACTGTCTTGAGTACCGGCGCCGCCAAGAGGATAGATCCATTTCTCTTCAGGCACGCCTAATTCGCGAGCAAAGTCTGTCGACGTGATTATGCACGCTGCGGCAAGGTTGATGTTGTTGAAGGCGTTCATCAGCAGAGGGTCTGACATAGTTGTCAGCTTGAGATGTCATTAGCTTGATTCCGGCTGAACGAACATGGGTGGCAGATCATCCGATTCTTCGCACTTGGTGTTCCAATACTCTGTGTTGTTTCTGCCTTTGTGCCGTAATTCCAAGCGTACTTGTTTGCCTCTGCCACCTTAGCGAACTGTTCATAGAGAAGGGCAGACTCATGGTTGTTTGAGGACACTGATTGTCCACGAAACGCACGGAATCCATTCTCGTAGAGGGGATAAATGTGGATCGGGTTTCCTATGGAATGTTTCGAGCCCAAGTCTGTGTACGTGTCAGAGATGGGAGGTTTCCAGGCGCCAGGTAACGCACCTGGCTTCAATTCTCGTGTGGTTGGCGAGAAGACCTCGTTCACGGATTCCTTGATTGGTGACCATCCTGGCGGAGGGAGCTGTCTCTTTGCAGCACATGAAGCCACTCCGATTTGTTAGCATCGAAGAGATGATGGACAAGGGACCAAATTCTTACAGGAAGCCAACGCCTCGCCTCCCGTCACGATCGCCACTTTGCTCTCGCCCCTTGAAATTCTACGTGAAGCTTCATCGAAGACAAGTGCTGGTTGATTGCCGCCGTGATCAGTGTAGTGCTTTCTTTTTGGCGCTATACCCAGTCGATCACCGATAAGCCCGGGCAGGTCGGGATATGGCCATGTCCAGGTTCGAACGACATCGAGACTGTCAATAGCAAGCAGCAACTCGTTCGCGGCTGAATCTTGCAGGCAAGTATCGTTGATGGACTCCTTGATCGCATTGAGCATAAGTTCTAGGGGTTCTACTGCGTCTTCAACGAGCCTTGACCTATTGACGAAGTCGCCGACGCCGACTACCACAGGAGTGAGCGCCATCCTATGCAAATACAGTCGTGTTTAGCCTAGCACATTTGCCGACATTGAAGGATCAAGTATGACGAGTATGTGCGAGAATTTATCAATGTATTTGTATATCTTGATCCAAAGATTGGATGTTCTATGGAAAGGACTGCGTGAGGTGTTGGAGTTGGAGATGATTCAAGCACAGCCTCGGCTGTTTGCTGCCGAGAACAGCACCTCATGAGCCGAACGAGCAGATGTGAGGCTAGAAATGAAAAGCTGAAGGTATGCGCACAAAAGAGAGCCATCGAAAACTAAACTACCATTTGGTTGATTAGGTATATTTGATAAATGGACCATTAGTCTCGTAAATGGACTCCCAAATACAGAAACTCCATGCCATGCATACTGTGATTCGCCTAGGTTTTCATTGCGGGTTGTTGCTGCAAGTTTAAGCATTTGTTGCTCTGAATCTCATTCGTACCTTGATGTAATGTAGATGCGATGTGATCATATGGAAGTGCCTCGCAAGAGCAGCTCGTTGTGTGAGAAATAACAGTAGAGAAGGCTCGAAGTTCTTCGGTTGCATTCATTACGATCGCGGCCTTGTGTTGCATTGTAAATGTTGCCGTAGGCTCTGATAGTATTACCACACCAGTGTTAAATTGGGTTTGTAGCGACCCATGGCTGACGTTGGTAAAGTAAAGTGTTCCGAGGTGTCATAGCATGCCAAAGCACCAGAAAGTTCATTCATCTAACGCTCCGTCGCAAATAGTGGTTTATTGCACCTGGATTGTAGCAGAGGGGAGGTAATGTTGCGCTTCTGTATATTCGTCATGGATGCTGGAGCAATAGCATAGATGTTGCATGCTCTCGTGTCGCTTTCTTGGTGACGCACGGGTTCGATGGTCGAGACGAATCAATGGACCGGGCGTGCTCCGAGCATTCGTAGAAGTCGATCCCTGTGCATCCAGCCTTGCCAGATCATTCTTGGAGATGTGGCTATATTCGTCGGTGTGCATCAAGAGGGGCTTGAGCGCTTGAACGTGTCACACTCTTGCAATCTCAGCCTTTAAATTCAAGAATTTCATCGAGCGTGAACTCAACATCTTGTCCTCCGATCTCGCCTGCTGCCTTCCAGAACTTGCTCAAATGCCGGTTGCCGCTGTCACAAATCACTGTGACTATTCTCTTGCCCGGGCCTTCTTGCCTGGCAATGGTAGCAGCGGCCACGCAGTTCACTGCGCTGCTGGCTCCGACGAACAAACCTTCCTTCTCCACCAGCCATCTAGCCATACGCATGGCTTGCTCGTCACTGACCTTGACCGCGTCGTCGATCAAATCCATGCCAGCAGAGAAGTTTTGCGTCAAGCGGTTGACACCGACGCCTTCGACGATGGTGTCGATCTGGTGCCTCCGACGAGTCCCCTCCGCCTCAGTCGGAGAGAACATAACGCCGAATTTGATCTTGTTGTATAGACCGCTGCCTTGTGGGTCTGCAAGAACAACCTTCATCTGCGGCAGAAGCGGCTTGAGGGCTAATGCAACACCGCTGATCGTGCCTCCCGTGCCTGCACCAGCAATGAAAACATCTAACTGACCGTTTGTTTGCGCGTAAATCTCCGGTCCTGTCGAGCTTTGGTGTGCCAAATAATTCGCAGTGTTCTCGAACTGGTCAGCGAAAATGCCGCGGCCGGGTCTGTTAGGATCGTCTGTGTGCTCTTGAGCCCTACGGCGGGCGAGATTCACGAACTGGTCTTGATCGACTATGCTAGCAGGCTTGACACGCTCAACAGTTGCACCCAGTTTGAGCAGCAAGTCTGACTTTTCAGTGGCAACGTCGTTGGGCATACAGCTATATGGAGATTAGATAAAATGGCCTTGGTATATGATTGTATGATTGACAACACGCACATGTATGCTTTGTAGCCTCTAGCTCGGCAGACCGCAGCTAGAGAAATGCCGGTGGAGCCAACGGTGCCTTCATAGACAGTGTCTCCGCGATCAGGTTTCAGAAGTCCTTCTTCTTCTGCCATGTTGATCATTGAGAGCGCCACGCGGTCTTTAGGAGAGTTTCCGGCGCCGTTCAGAAACTCAGCCTTTGCGAATATCTCACATCCAGTTTCCTCAGAAAGAGCCCTCAGCTTGAACAGTGGCGTGTTTCCGATGAGACCTTCGATACCGACAGAGATCAGCTTCTCGTCCGGCGCCTGGCTTCTCCTAGCGTCAGTCTTGTCAATGACAGCCTTGGAAGCCTTGCGAGTGTGATCTTCCAATCGGACATAGTCTGGCTGTCCTGGCAATGGATGGCGGACATCCTGGTGGCGAAGCTTGCGTATACGTTTCTGGAAAGAATGCTCTAGGTCTGGGTAGAGGTCTTTGAAAGTAAGGGTTAGGATGATGCCGACTAGGAAACCGCCCGATGCAGTGAGTTTGCCCTTGTTGTCAAGCATACTCGCCCACAGTTGGGCCCACACGTCCGCGAACACGCCCATAGCTCCTACAATGTTGGGAATTCTCGCGCCGTCTCAACTATGCGCCCATACAATGATAGCAGAGACAAGTGTGCTCTTCAGCTAAATGGTTTCGAAGTGATAGTGCCTTTTTCAAAACAGACACGAGGTTGAAGGCCTGCGATCGCGTCTGTCCGCGAGGGAACTGGAGGCAGCTTCACCTCCGCGGAGCAAAGCTCCAGCGACAACACCTCTATGCTGTGGTGTTGCTTGACAGCGCTTTGCGACACGCCCCGGAACAACAATGGACTCTCCAGCCGTCAACGGACTCTTTCGACGTCTTGCGACGCACCGCTTCTGCCAACAAAGCCGACACCTGCAGCCAGTCGTCTGCCACCAGCAATGGCGCCAAAGTAGCACCGGACAGCCCACCTCCCCTAAACGAACAACAGCACCTCCACCGCCGCCAGCTCCAAGGACACGATCACGGAAGGATGTCAAGACGACAAGCGAGAGTAATTGGCAACAGCGAACGGATGCGTTCCCGGAGGACAGGCAAGAGGAGTTCAAAAAATACCCGATGGTGACGGCAGATGCGCTTCGCTCGCGAAAAGAGCGGCCCAAACGAGTCAAGATGCTCATGAGAGATTTTATCGAGGACAGTCTGTACAATCCGCACTACGGGTACTTCAGCAAAAACGTGTCGATTTTCAGCTCGGGCGCGCCATTCGAATTCAATCAGATCAGAGACGAGCCGGAGTTCCATCGCATACTCGGAGAGCGCTACACAGAATTTGAGGACAAACTGGACGAGATTGAATACAACGAGGCTAGGCAGCTCTGGCATACCCCAACTGAGCTGTTCAAACCGTACTATGCAGAGGCAATTGCGAGATATATGGTCGCGAACTACAAGATCAGCCTATTCCCCTACCACGATCTTGTAATCTACGAAATGGGTGCCGGAAACGGCACCTTGATGTTGAACATCCTGGACTACATCCGCGCGACCGACCCAGATGTCTACGCGCGCACCAAATTCCGCATCATCGAGATCAGTGCATCTCTAGCAACCCTCCAGACAAAGGCGGCCAGCAAAGGGCACGCCGACAAGGTCGAAATCATCAACAAGTCCATCTTCGACTGGAACCAGTACGTCCCGACGCCCTGCTTCTTCCTCGCCATGGAAGTCTTCGACAACTTCGCGCACGACGTCATCCGCTACGACCCCTTCACCGACGAGCCCCTGCAAGGCCAGGTCCTCGTCGACGCCGAAGGCGACTTCTACGAGTTCTACACCAAGCAGCTCGACCCCGTCGCATCTCGCTTCCTCCGAGTCCGCGACGTCGCCTCGCGAGACCGCAAGTACGCGCACCCGCTGCAGAACCCGCGCTGGGTGCGCGACCTGCGCCACCGGATGCCGCTCGCGCCCAACCTGACGCTGCCCGAGTACATCCCGACGCGCCTGATGCACTTCTTCCACATCCTCTCGCGGCACTTCCCCGCGCACCGGCTCATCACGTCCGACTTCCACTCGCTGCCCAACGCGACGCCGGGCTTCAACGCCCCCGTCGTCCAGACGCGGTACCAGCGGAAAACGGTGCCCGTGCGGACGCCGCTCGTGCAGCAGGGTTACTTCGACATCCTGTTCCCGACGGACTTTGGAGTGATGGAGGACGTGTACCGCGCGATCACGGGGCGGCTGACGCGGGTCTCGACGCACGAGGACTTCTTCGCGCGGTGGAGCTATCCGGAGGAGACGCAGATGCGGAGCGGGGAGGATGCGTTGTTGGGGTGGTATAAGAACGCTAGTGTCATGGTTACTGTGTGAACGAGGTCGACAAGCCGCGATATCTTACAATATAATGAAATTTGTGGGCATTTGAAGCCGTTCATGTGCGAAGCGAGTAGTGCCTCGGATCCGCTCATTCACTTGCTTATCACTCGGTGTTTTCCGTCTCATCAATGATTTGAGCATTCAGGGACGGATGAGACAGGACCAGCCACGGAGAGACATGAGAGCTGCCATCAAGCCGGCATATCAGAAGTAGACAGATTTCAAGATCACGACACTAAATCGACGATAGAACCCCCCGCCCACCTCAGAGACACAACAGCAGCAGCAGTAGCAGCAGCGGCAACAGGTTCCAATAATGTTTTTCCCATTTTCCCACGGATCCGGTCGTTCAGTAAGACAGGCAGACAGACAGACCACCAAAGCAAGCTTGCTAGCCTCACCAAGTGCTTTGGCCAAAAGAGACACAAGAAAAAGGAAAGAAGAGCAGATCAGAGGAAAGAAGGAGAACAGCGTGAAAGGAGTATAAGCAGATCGACCGTCCCGAACCAAATCCGCCTGTCCTGTCCGTTCGGGGTCGGAAATCAAAGAGAGAGCGCCAATATAACTCCCGCTAATAAGGTTCCCTAGGTTGAAGCTGGCGAGAAGAAAAAGAAGACTTTCTTTCTTGAAAGATAAGAGGTATAAAGATGGCGGGTTTTCGTCTGGGCGTGAGAGATCGGTGATTTTTTGTCCCGGGTGGGTGTCGTTTTTTGGTTGATAGTTTGGTGTTGAAAGGCGGCCAATGTCGAAGAGTCTGATAGATTTCGTGAAACCTCAGCGGTCATCATAAAATGCCGGAGTCTT
Organism: Cladosporium halotolerans; assembly: GCF_011745625.1. Taxonomy (NCBI): domain Eukaryota; kingdom Fungi; phylum Ascomycota; class Dothideomycetes; order Cladosporiales; family Cladosporiaceae; genus Cladosporium; species Cladosporium halotolerans. The sequence goes on along the minus strand of NW_027191468.1, from coordinate 88,102 downwards.
TGAGCGCGTTTTGAAGAATGGTCTCCTTGACGGCGGCAAAGACAAGGCGGATGTTTGAGGTATCGGTTGCTTGCGTAAGACTGCACGGTTGTTAGCACGATCGAATTGTGGAGACCTGGCACGAAAACTTACTGTGGATAGAGGTTGAGATGAGCACGATTCACTTGATTGAATCGCCAGAGGAGATATTTCGCAGCGCGGTTGACATCGTCTCCACCTGAATAATCAGGGAAGTATTCACCCAGCGGTGACTTTTTCAGTTTCTGCCGGAAGAGATCCACTTTGTTCAGGAAGAGAACGATGGATGTTCGCATGAACCATCTTGAGTTGACGACTGAGTCGAAGAGTACAAGAGATTCCATCATGCGGTTCTAAGCAGGGTCAGCATATCAGCATACATCACTTGTCTGTCAATTTGAACCACGTACCTGACTGCTTTCTTCAAGCAGCACTTGATCGTATTCGCTTAAAGCCACGCAGAAGATAATCGATGTGACGTTCTCGAAGCAGTGGATCCACTTCTTCCTCTCGCTTCTCTGACCGCCTACGTCGAACATACTAATAGGAGGTCAGCACAATGCACATGCTCGTCTCATCGTCGTGGTCTAGTTACTGTATGCTGAGCTGTCCCATCTGGAATCGTGTCTCGTAGATACCGGTGGTCTTGGTTCTTGCTCTTAAGACGTCCGCTTCTGTGGGTGCATAATCTGGCGCTGCAATTCTGTCGACTTCGTCGAAGAAACTGTGCTAGTGTCAGTCTCGAAGATTGGCAACCTCAGTACATCAGTAGCACTCACTAGGGAGCGGAGTCCATCATGTAGAACTCATTCGCGTGGTCAAACACCTTTGAAATGCAAGGGTCCTTCCAAAGACTGGCGACTGCCTGCCCTGCTCTAGGATCCAAGGCCGAATGTGGATCAGGATCCACCGAGTACTCCATCAAGAAGTCGCAGTGCTCTTTGTTCGCCGGGTTCTCGACCTCGATCTCGAATTGTCGCATGGCGCCTATGAGCGCTTTCGCGCAGTCGACCAGGTTCTTGTATATGGTGTGGCGGTATAGTGCGAGCTCGTCATTCGTGTAGCCATTCTGGTGTATAATCTTCATCTGCTTCACGATGGTGCTCTTGCCGCTTTCTCCGGAGCCTGTGAGGGGGCCGTTAGCACGACTGGCAGTACATGGGTGCCCAACGCGTGCGGCATCATTGCAGCACATGCGTGGTGGCAGCGTCCTTACCGAGCAGCAGAATCTTGCATTCGCGGCGCAGCTTCTTGGAGTCCTCCTCCAATCCCCGGTCAATCATCTGGCTGCGCTTCTTCTGGTCGCCCTCATCGTTCCCTCCGCTTGACATGCACGCACCCATCCTTTCTGACTACGGCGGCCTGAAGCGGCGACCTGAGACGGATGGGCGCCAGACCCCGCGCGGGCGGTGGTGGGTTTCCAGCCCACGGTAGCCCGTGGCGTCCAGGCGCGGGCGAGAGCGCTCGGGGGGAGTGCCGATGTTGACAATGGGCGCTCAGACGAGGAGGCTGGCGGCGGGCGAGGAGCGGCGGGCGAGGAAGGGCTGCTGCGGAACGCTGCAGCTTTGGCGTGAGGTGGTGCTCGTGCGAGTGGACGAGGGCCGGAGCTTCGCTTTGTTGATGTCAGAGAGCTTGCGAGGGCCGCGTGCGGGAGGAGCGCCAAGCTTCGTCGCGACGGGCGGCGGCGGCGGGGCGGCGGAGAGAGGCGGCGTGGCGGGAGGGGAGCGGCGGCAGTGAGGACGAGGGCGGATTGATACAGAGCGAGAGTATCACGGGCGCAAGGCGTAGCAGCCAAAGCCATGATGTGAGAAGGGAAGCTCGGGCCTCGAGCCTCCGGCTGGCCTGCTGGCGCGGGCTGGAGCTGGCTGGCGCGGGCTCAGGCTGCTGCACCCACTCGCTCGGCTGGCTCAGGCACGCAGGCACGCAGGCACGCAGGCGGCATGCCTCGCCCGACCCTAACAACCGCGCGCTGCTGCAACATCGCCCACCGCCCGTGCCTCGAGATCCGCGCTGCACGCACACGATCCCCACTGCTTCACTGTGCTGTACCGCCGGGCAGCCCTCCCACACTTCCTGGGCACCATCACCCGTCGCCGCGATGCGCGGGCGCGGCACTGTGTGACAGACGGCTGGCATCGCATCGTGGCCGCCATTTGATCACACCCTGTGCCGCCCCACGAGCGAGCGCCCTTCGCTCTCTCCTCCGTCTGCCACCCAGGTGCTCACCATGATACCGCGCCCGCTGGCCAGTCGGGGAATTTGGACGCCTGCAGCCCATGTGCGACCCTACATGCGCTTCCCGTCGTGCGTCTCCCGGGACCTGGTCATATACGTCTCCCTTGTGTCTGCCCGTGAAACACCACCGTCTCGCCGCTGGTCAGTGCTCGCAACTTGATTCACAAGGTGGATATTCTCCTCGCTTCCCCACAGTGATGACGGAAGATTGGGACAGACCGCACACAGCCCTTGGAGTAATCGCGAGGCCTTGACGTGCCTTGTGCGAAAGAGCTGGTGACACCGGGGAGACGGATCGAAGAGCAAACGATGCTGCGCGAGTGACAAAAATACTCCGTCCGTGTACCTGGCCGAGCTCCCATCGCTTTCCTGCTTACGGTAAGATGAAGGAAATCGGGGATCTTGGTCCCGCCGTCGAACAATTCTGCATCTCGACTATCACAGGATATGTATCGGCGTTCCAACTTGGCATGCGGCTGAGAGAAGTACCGTCATACCAGCATTGCAAATGTTTTGCCAAGCGGATCACAGCCGCTCTGTTTGCAAGCATACCTCTCTAAGCACCACGCACGTTTTGCACAGTACTGCCTGTGGGCAGGTCTCGTACCGTGGATATTGGAGTCGAGGCAAATTCGCTGCCTTTCGACGACCAGAGGCTTCGATGAAGTGCTAGAATGCTGTTGCCGATGAGAAACCTCGATTCGGTAGCACTGTCGATTTTCCGGAAGCCGCCCCGACTGCGTGAGAAACGTGCACCAATCGTGGTGTGTTGCATCCGAACAGATTAGCGAAACCCGTGAGCGTTCTTAGGCTGGTCAGAACTACTGATGCTGACGGTAGATCGCGGCAGGTCACGAACGATCTCGCTCACACAATGCCGCTCATGGACAACTTTTCATCGTTTCCGGCATTTTGATCGACGTCTTGTGACACAACAACCGACAGCACTTACTACGACTATGACCAGAAGTCAAATTTAGAGGATCAAGCTGTCAATTTTGCCGACTTCAAGCCTCTCATGAACCTTCGAAAGACTGCTTCTTCGAGATGCAATACTGTCGCGGATGGCCCTGGCAGCTACGATCGGAGCCAGGATCAATCAGTTGGCTCGACCAACTCTAAGACTGTAATCGACCCAACTCTTCCGTGGAGGCCCTCGTGGAGCATGAAGGAGATACTAATCGCACTCGCACTCCATTGAACAGACTTCGCCATCGGTCCCAGCCCTTCCACCCAGCAACTTCCCTCCTCTAACCCCCCAGCACATTAACCTCCCATCACCAACCCCCCAAATCAACCATAACCCAATAAACCCACTCCCCCTCCCTCCCCCCCAACCGCGCACACATCGCCGCGCTCGCCTCATTCCCCACCATCACATTCCCATGCGCCACCCTCTCCACGCCCTCCTCCCAAAACCTCCCCATCTCCTCCCGGAACAACTTCGCGGACAGCGCCCTCCCCAACCCCAACCTCCTATGCGACTCCTCAGCGTGCAGCGTCGTCAGGCTCCCGTCCAGCCCCACGAACGCCCACGCCACGGGCGCCGCGTCCTCCTCGTCCGCGGGGAAAACGGCCAGCCCCGGCAGCCGCGCGAGCGTGAAGTCCTGGCGCGCGATCCCCGTCCGCGAGCGGATGAGCGGGAAGTGCTCTGGGCGCGGGCGGCCCCAGCGGAGGTTCGGGGGCAAGGGGGTCGGGGGCGGGAGGGTTTCGAGGGGGAAGAGGAAGGTGTGGTTGGGGGTTATGGGGAGGAGGTGCGTGGCGAGGAGCTTGAGGGCTTGGAGGTGCGGGAGTGTGCGGGCGTGGATGGCGCCCCAGAGCATTGTGTTGGGGTCGGGGAGGGAGGGGGTTGAGGGGGGAGAGGCGAGCTGGGTTTGCGCGGTGAGGATGGAGGCGCTGGGGTGGATTGAGGGTGGGGTTGGGACGGATTTGATGGTGCGAGTGAGGGCGAGGAGGAGGGATTGGATTTGTTTGGCGTGGGGAGAGGATGGTGGTGAAGATCCATTTGGTTGGTCGTTGTTGGTAGACGAGAGACTGCTCGGAGATCGGGCCTCGACTTCCCAGCTGCCGAAGAGCCAGACCTCAGTCTCTGGCCTGCAGCCGCGGTCGACGAAAGCGTAGAACCATGGGGAGTCTTCTGGGTTTGATGGTGCTCCCGCGTTTGTTGTGCGATCCAAAGTCCGGTTGGTGAATAGATGGCTGCTCTCCAAGAAGCGTCCGAATTGCAAGCGGCGATACAACGGCAGAGCCGTCTCGAAGTATTCCGGCTGCCGTAGATGTTGCAAAACAGGTGCAATCACCTGCTTGGCGGCGACTGGGTCCGTCAAGCTATGCACTGAAATCATGGTCGCTTAAAGATGAGTTGGAAAGGTTCCAATGTATGCAAGGCGGAAAATCCGACGTCGCAGGTCTATAACTCTATCATGATTGGTCGTTAATCAAATGTCTGTAGAGTCATCAGTCGCTCCCCACGATGCAAATAGAACACAAATGAAACCCTTGCCTGTTATGGACGGATTAGGAAGGTGCAATTCTCCAGCACGTGTGCAGTCGGCCGGCCGTGCGGTTTTGGGAGACGTCAGGAACTCTAGGTTGAAAGCAGACAACCATGATGGACATTTCACCTCTTCCTACATATAGTGACCGTGGGTGGAGATGATATTTTCGTTCCAAAAATTACAGCATCCCAATTCTTTCTCGCAGGGCTACCTCGAGGCATTGGAAAAGAAGAAAACCATCAGTGATCTATCGGAACATTAAATCCACACCTGGAACCCCTCACGTCTCTGGACGCCCAAAAGGACCGCCAGGCTCCGGAGGCTTCCAGGCGCGCACGCTACCAAATGCATACATCATTTCTAACCATCGTAAACCCTTGCTGACGCGACGATGAAAGGGAGGAAGGAAAACCAAACAAGCAGACCGCTCCCTCCAAGATGCTAGCAACCGGACCAAAAAAACAGCAGGAAAATCTCTCTATCGGGAATGCTCTTGGCGCGAGAGCAGCTCAAAGCAGGAAAACGACCTGGGCTTGATACGGGAATGTCGCTGTAAACTCAGGTTCCCCCCGGTAAGAGAACGGGGGTGTGGTATCTTGGGGTGTTCAAATGCTCATGCTCGCCTGCTCTGCACCTTTTTTCAACGGCAACCTCCTCCGACTCGCGGGGCGCTTACTGCGACGCGCACTGCACGCGCTCGCCGCCGCCGCCCATCTCGTCGTCGTCGTCGTCCATGTCGGTCATGCCCTTTGCGCGAGAGCCCTCCATGGGGTCGACGCGCTCGAGCTGGAAGTCCTCGGTCATGGCGTCGGGTGGAGGGATGGCCTGGGGCTTCCGGGGAGGAAGGACGGACTCGAGAGCCTTGATCTGCTGGGGGGTCATGGTGGTCGGTGCGCCGTCCTTGTCGGCGGGGCCGTTGATCGATTGCGGGAACTTGACGTCGAACTGAACGTAAAGGTTGCCGTGGTCGTGGTGGCGGTATGAGGGCATACCCTGGCCGCGGATGACCTTGACCTCGCCTAGAAAATCACAATGTCAGTTGACTGGACAGCAGAGGTTATATTAACTTAGGAATGCTTACCTGGTGAGATAACCTCGCCGGGCAGGATCTCGACAGTCAACCAGCGCTCGTCAAGGTGCTCAACGTAGATGGCACCACCAGCGAGGGCAGTGAGAAGGTCGATCTCGGCGTGGAAGTAAAGGTCGTCACCCTTACGCTGGAAGCGCGGGTGAGGCTTCTGCTCGATCTCGAACTGCACGTCACCGGGCTCGACGCCAGGCATCTGGTCACCTTCTCCTCGGAAATCGATCTTGGTGCCGCTGGAGACACCCTTGTCGACGTGGACGTGCAGGACCTTGCGCTCGATGATGGTCTTCTTGCCGGAGCACTGCTTGCACTTGTCCTTCTCGCGCACCTGCTCACCCTCGCCATTGCAGTCGGGGCAGACGGTCTGGAATCGCTGGATCATGGGGCCCATCTGGCGCATCATGGTCTTCATACCCGAGCCCTGGCAGCCCTGGCAAGTCTTCACAGCGCCCTCCTTGCCGCCACGGCCCTCACACTTGGAGCAGATGACGCTCTTCTGCAGCGCCAGCTTGGAAACCTTGCCGCGGTAGATGTCCTCGAGAGAAACCTTGTGAACGTGGTGGATGGTGCGCGCCTTCTTGGGGCCAGGGTCGCGGCCGCCGAACATGCCACCCATGCCGCCGAAGCCACCACCGCCGCCGCCGAAGAACTGAGCGAACAAGTCCTCGGCGGCCATGCCACCGCCCATTCCACCGCCCTGCTCGAGGCCCTCCTCGCCATACTGGTCGTAGAGCTGGCGCTTTTGAGAGTCTGACAGAACTTCGTATGCGTGGGAGATCTCCTTGAACTTCTCCTCGGCTTCAGGCGAGTGTGCGTTCTTGTCGGGGTGGTACTTGAGGGCGCCTTTGCGGTATGCGGTCTTGAGCTGAGACTCGGTCGCATCGGGCGAGCAGCCGAGCTGGTCGTAGAATTTCGTGTCCTTGACCATGATTGCTGTCTGTAAAAGTGTTGGTCGAAGGGGAGTGCCGGCGGTCTATAGTAGTGCGCGACTGGTCACTCGTCACTCGTCGGCAGGCGCGAGTTTATGAGGACAGGAGTGAAGATGGTGATGGGACTTTCTAGAATTGTGGTCAGCGCGCTTGTGGAGAGCGAGCGGGCAGGCAAGGCGGAAAGGCTAGGGCTATCTATAGGTAATCGTAGCCGGCGGCGGCGACGGCGCAGACGCTGCGCAAAGCCAGCCTTCACCGAGGGAGCGGTGCGGTGAGCACGAGGACGTACCTGTTGCAGCACAGAAGCCGTGCGGGTGTGAGTGAGGGGGGTTGGAGGGGTATGGTGGGAGAGAAGGGAAAGGCCGGGCAGGCGTAAGGTAGGAATAGATCTGGCGGCGACTGTACCTCGACAACGATTTCGTGCCGCCCGGCGGCACCAAATCAACGTCAGAAAGGCTGTGCGGGTGCAGCCGCAGCTGCTTCTATGCGCTTCCACGCCTTCCACGGCCCCAACGGGACAGCGTCAAGCCAAGCAGAGCAATCCTCACTACGACCCTTAGGTACCTACTCAGCAAACATGTGCGCGCCTCAGGCTTCTTCTTGCTCTGAGTACTTCATTTCAGCATCAACTCGGATAACATCATTCTCGAATGCCATCTACGGCTGGTGAGATGGCTCTACATCGCATGAGGCACGAGCCCGTCGGAGGCGTTGAACCGCTTCCCAAACTTCTATGCCAACCATCCAAAACCTGATCAGAGTCACTTCATCACTTGATAAATTTCATGCAGACAATTTTCCAAAATTCGATCTCTTTTATTATACAGAACTCGCTATTTTCCGCTATATTCGACTCGACAACCACTTGAAGCCGGAGTGCCGACTGGGACTCCGACTGTGCCTCAACCCTCAGCGTCAACCGTGTACGCCGCTTTCGGACATTTCGAATTCCATCTGTTCCATCTTCACTGCCACTTCAGGCTCGGAAGGAGCGGCAAGGAAGTTGGTCTGAACGATGCCTTCGAGCAACGACGAGGTATCGTTAGTGTCAGCCTTAAGACCCAGGACCAGCAAGGCGGTAACGTACCTGTTCAGAGCCTTCCCCATCTTGCTGCCTGCGCTACTCGCGACAAAACTTGTGGCCTTTGGGGTGTGGCTGTCAAATCCGGTGATGAAGCTCCTCGTCGCCTTCGGAGCCTTGACATGCGGCACGGCGAGATGGGAGCGCAAGGCCGTCTTCCCGGGCCACAGCTTCTTGCCGTATATCTTGATGAAATCGAAGATGCACTGTTCCCTCGCGGCGTCGTTGACTGTCCATTCAGCGACATTCGTGAACCCACTCTGCTGGAGGTGAAACAGCATCAGAGAGCGGAAAAGGCCTTCGCGGTGCATGTCCTGCTCCGAGGAGTAGTCCTCTTTAAACTTGAAGGTGAGTGCCATATACATCCTGTGCAGGCGAATCTGGGGTGTCGAGTGCCTGCTCCCTAGACTAGACCCCGGGTTGAAGCTCACGACGTTGCTCGAAGGGGCAGCCATGGTTGACTTACCTGTTTGCGTGATGTTGATTGGTCCCTTCTCTTTTGACCTGAGGGCTTGTGATTTTCTTGCGTTGCTCCAGGCAGCCGCAGAGTATCTCAAGTGGTTGTTCGGTGAGGAAAGAAGAGGATGCACAACCATGGTGCAATCGAGCCCTGATATAATCATGCACTCGATCTCTACAAAGCCATTCATCAGTATGAACTGCAAGTCATTCAGCTTGGGCTACAAAGCACCCAGTCATTCAGCGAAGACTACAAAGGCATTGTACGGCTTACTGAGCACAATGTCCTCGTCGTTTCCCCGACCAAAAGGCCAACTTCCTTTGTTCGGCATTACAAAGAATACTCTCTATCACAGTGGACACACGCGCCGGGTGTATCTTGGATGTTGAGATTTTGGAGGTGAAGGCAGTCCGCGTTTGTTTTCATGGCATCTGGGAGCGGGACACTCAACGATGATGTCTTGAGTTCGGCTGACCCATAGCGGCTGCTTGGAGCTACGCAGGGAAATCACAAGCCCTCAGGTCACAAGAGAAAGGACAAACCAACATCGCACAGACAGGTAAGTCAACCATGGCCCCCCATTGAGAATCTGAAGAGTGGCTATTCGGGCACCGTACAGGCTGGGGTTAATACCCAGACATTGCTTTCTATGCCTTCATTTTCTTGACCAAATTGCACTGTAGCTTTTGATAATCAACATCTTGCTTTCCATGTACAACAATTGTGCGCACCAGCGAAACGACTTATGCATACATGCTTAGTAAGACCCGGAGCGAACAGGATTATGTGAGCGGGTGGGGTGGTCGACCAGGGCAACCATTGGATCACCTTGACTGCTTCACACGAGGCATTCAGACACCGACAAACGAAGCTCCAAACACATCACTATTGAAAAACGCGACCCTACCCACCATGGCACCCAAACTATTCCTGTAAGATCTGCTCGCTCCGCCCATCTCCAAACCGAAGACTTCACTAACACCCCCACCCCAGCACCGGCGGCACAGGCTACATCGGCGGCTCCGTCCTGCACACCCTCGCAACCGCCCACCCCGACTACGACATCACCGTCCTGCTTCGCAACATCCCCCCAACCTTCACCACAACCTACCCGCGCATCAACGTCGTCCTCGGCGACTACGACAGCGCGGACCTGCTCGCCGCGCACGCCGCGGCCACCGACATCGTCATCCACAGCGGCGACTCGGACCACGAGCCCTCGCTCGCCGCCCTGCTCTCGGGCCTGCGCCGCCCGCGCCCCAGCCCGGGCTACCTCATCCACCTCTCCGGGACGGGCATCGTCGCCGACTGGCAAGACGAAGCGCTCCTGGGCAAGCTGAACCCGAAAGTGTGGTCAGACGTGTCGTCGCTGGGGGAGATCCAGGCCCTGCCGTGGACCGCGCTGCACCGCAACACGGAGCGGATCCTGCACGCGGAGGCCGCGCAGGGCGGCGGGCAGGTGAATGTGGCGATCATGTGCCCGCCGGACATCTACGGGCGCGGCAAGGGGCTGGGCAAGGCGCGCAGCGCGTTCGTGCCGTTTTTCGTGCAGGAGGCGCGGAGGGTTGGGCGGGTGTTTTATTATGGCGAGGGGGCGAATACGAGGAGCTGGGTGCATATCGATGATCTGATGAGGGTTTACTTGCGGGTTGTGGAAGCGGCGGTGGCGGGTGGGAGTGCCGCTGTTGACTTCTTCAATGGCAACGGGTATTATTTTGCGGGGACGCAGGAGCACTCGCACCTGGAGGTCGCGAGAGTGGTCGGCAGGGTTCTGCATCAGGGAGGCGTGATTGAAGATCCGGAGCCTATGCAGGTTAATTTGGAACAGCTGGATCTGATGCTCAAGCCGATCATGCCGGGGCTGAGCAGGTATTTGTTCGCCAGTAATTCGCGGACCAGGGCTGAGAGGGCTGAGAGCCTTTTTGGGTATCGCGGCGAAGCACCGAGGTTGTCGGAAGCTCTACCACATGATGTTTTAGATTGCCTTCATTGACAATCTGGAAACTGATGAAGAACCTCCTTCCATTTTGGTCGATGGCAATGGGAAAACGACTCTGTATGGACAACGTTGTGAAGTGTAATCGATTGGGATGGAAAGAACTTTAATACGGTCGACAGTGTACGTATTATTGGGAGACATAATGACATCAAGCATCGCAAGCATCATTCGTGGTCGCGTATGGCAAAGCAACTGGTAATGACTAGTCGTCTTGAACCTAGACACTTCAATGTCAGTCCAAGTCCGGTGAAAGCTTTTGTGATAAAAGTGAAGTTGAGTAGGACATCGTAGATCAGAAAAAAATTAGAGTGTTGTTGTTGCGTTTTGATCCTCAGCGCCGTGAGGCTCAGGGTTAAAAAATATTCATCAGGTGATTGCATGCGTGCTCAGTGGGGTTGAAAACAAGAATCAACGTACCTTCTTTGTCAAGCGTTCGCAGACTGCACACGTTGGGGAAACGGGGCTGTCACAACGAAACACGAGATGCACTGAAACAATGCGTGGTTTGTCGTATCCACATCAGATACTTTGTCGATTTCTGTCTGTCTACAGAGCATTGAGCAAAAGCGCACGCTTAGTCGAACAGACCGAAGCCCATGTCGTCGTCCTCCTCGGACTCCGGCTCGGCAGCCTTCTCCTCCTTGGGAGCCTCGCCGCCAGCGGCCGGGGCAGCAGCAGCCGGAGCGGCAGCGGCGTAAGCATCCGGGTTGGCAATGCGGTCCTTGAGCTCGTGGATGGCCTCCCACTCGTACTCGGTCTCGAGAGCGACAGAGATGGCGTTCTTGTAGGAGTTGACAACGCTGTGCATGACGGACGGCAGAGTCGGGTAGTTGACGGCCAGGGAGATGGACGCAATGGTGGTGATGGCAGTGGTGAAAGCCTTGAGGAGCTGGGACTCCTCAATGTCGAGCACGCTGCTGTCGAAGGTCTGGCCCTGGTCGTAGATTTGCTGAACGGTCATACCGAAGGTGAACGGAGAGATGTTCAGCAAGTTGAGGAGGGTGGCCTCGGAGGCACCGACCTTGTTACCGGCCTCAATGAGCTTCAGGTCCGAGGTAATTTCAATGGTACCACGGGCAATCTTGGTGGGGACACCAAGGGCCTGGAAGAAAGAGGTCTTGCCAGGCTCCATACCAGTGTTACCGGCCGGGATGTAGACATCACCGGGGGCGACGGCACCGGCACGGGCGGGGGCGGCGACACGGTTGCTCAGGATGAGCTCACGGGTCTCCTTAAGGTCGGCGTTGGTGAAAACGAAACCGACGTTGCCCTTGACGTAGGGAAGGAGACGCTCGTACTCGGGGTGCTCAGAGATGAAACCCTTCAGGGCGCGACGGACCTGGGGTATGTCAGCCATTGTTCCCCAGCTCTTTTTCATGGGTGCGCGACGCAACGTACCATGGTGTTCTTGCCCATGAGAATCACACCCCTACCGCGCATGGAGATACGGATCTCGTGCATCTGCTGAGACGAGACATTGTCGACACCGACAATGAAGATGCTGTGGTACTCCTCGAGGAGCGCCTTCAGCTTGTCGAAGTACTGACCCTTGGTTGCGGACTTGCCCCCCATAGCGTCGGTGCGGTATAGGTAAGTTTTTAAGGCTTGTTGGTGATTTTGTGTTGGTTGTAAAAGGTAAAGACGCTGCCCGCGCGCAAAACGATCGCCAGCAAATTCGGCGGACAGCCCGCGGGCTGTGGCTGCTGAATCTTGGCGTGCAGCCTGAGGCAGCATTGACCCCAGACCGCATGCATCGCGGATGAAGCTAAAGCAGACATTTTCGCGATTGGCGCGAGGCGTTTCAGAGGTATAGCAGTTAGACGGTCACAATTGCAACTTTAAATTCATTCATAGCGGCCACAATGCCTCACCCCTTCCAGTTAACGGCTGGTGCGACGCCTTCATCAACAGATGGCAAAGCCTTTCTCCTCGCGGCTTGCGGCCCTAAGCTCCTGTCGCTGTCTATGAGCGATGGCTCGATTGTCTCGCAATGGACTGCGGATAGTGTTGTAAGTCAATCAAAACGGCAGCGATTGTTGTCACATCTAGTTGAGACGGTCTCACGAAAATAGCATTGCTGACAATTGTTTCAACAGGGTACTGCACCAGTCGAAAGCACATCAAACAACGGTGCTGATGCCGAGAACGGAGAGCGACCTGCTAAGAAGCAGAAGACAACAGCAAAGCCTCCACCTGCTCTGACGAACGTCATCAAGCTCACTGTTGCAAACGACCAGCAGCATGCTGTCGCGGTCACTGAAGACAAATGTGTCCGCGTTTTCAGCATTCAATCAGACGGCAGCCTCGTCGAACTGAGTCAACGGACGATGCCGAAGCGTCCCTGCGCGCTTGAGATCCTCCCAGACAACGAAACCATCATTTGCGGCGACAAATTCGGCGACGTCTACTCCTTGCCACTTCTTCCCACGGACGAGTCCGAGAAGAACGCCAGTGATGCGAAGGCTGCCGAAGAAGCGCAAGCAGCAGAAGCTAAGGCTCAGGCTCAGACGTCTGAGGCGAACTTCAAGCCTTCGGCCACAAACCTGACTGTCCACACGAAACGCAATCTGAGATCTCTGGAGGCGCAACAGAAGCAGAAGTTGTTTACGCCGAAGAAGGAAGCTTTGGCTTTTGAGCACAAGCTGCTCTTGGGCCATGTCTCTATGCTTACTGACACCAAATTTGCGCAACGAGAGGTCGACGGCAAGACTCGCCGCTACATCATCACCGCCGACCGAGATGAGCATATCCGCATCTCACGAGGGGCTCCTCAATCACACATCATCGAAGGATTCTGTTTGGGTCACAAGGAGTTCGTCAGTAAGATCTGCTTGATCCCTGGCACTGATCTCCTTGTCAGCGGCGGTGGAGATGACTGGATTGGCATCTGGGACTGGCCGAACTTCGCCTTGAAGAACACCATCAACATCCGAGAGCTTCTCGCTAAGTATGTGGTTCCTACGCCAGAAGAAAAGGACCCTCACATCTCTGTCTCGGGGATTTGGACGGTACCTATCGAGAACCAGCCTGGCAACAGTGCGGTCATCATTGCTTGCGAAAAGATCCCGGCTCTTGTGGTTTTGTCGTCGTCAAGTATCGGCGACCCTACGGCGAAGTCGACTGTCGTTGAACGACAATTGCAAGAGAGATACCCACTGGACGTGGCTTATATTGACCATCACGCGGTATTGTCACTCGACGCTCGCGCAGGCGAGCAAAGACGTCTCATTGCCTTCAGACCTACCTTGGACAGCAGCAGCCAGGTCCAGCTCGAACGAGACGAGACTTTCGAAGGAACGCTGGCGCAGCTCAACGATCTTGCAGGAATCGAGGAGGACCCTAAGACCGTCGACAATCTGCTCTACAATATCAAGAACCTCAAGAAGCGGACCGGCTGGGGTGAGCCGGAGGAGCAACAGCAAGAGTAAAAGCCATCTAACCAATATAGAAGTTTCGACCGTTAGTGTCATCATGTATCCCATCCGACCCAACACGCTCATGTCTCCACCGGCGCGCCACCCTCCATTTGCAAATTCTTCTTCATCCGCTCAAAGCACCCGCGATAAGCCTCCCTGATCTCCGCCACATCCACATCCACGCCTTCGCACTGATACTGCTCGACCAGCTGCATCAGCCTCGTCGCATCTAGCTCGCAATTACTCCTCTCCGCGACAATCACCTTCGCCTGCTCCTCGAGCGAAAAATTCTTCCACTCGAACTGCGGGTCGACTATCTCCTTGTAGAGCGCCAGCACCTCATTATGCGAGATGGCGCCCGGGTTAGTGAAATTGCACACGCCCGTCTCCTCGTGCTCAGCCATGGCGACGACCATCGGCAGCAAGTCGTGCAGGATGGAGTTCGAGTTGGGGATGTTGACGACGCGCGCGTAGCGCGTGATCTTCGTCACGAAGGAGCGCGGGTGCAGGTCGTCGGAGATGGGCATGCGGATGCGCAGGGTTAGCGAGCGCGGGTACGTGGCGCGCAGGAGGTCTTCGGCGCGGGACTTCGTGAAAGAGTAGAAGCTGCCGCCGAAGTTGGCCGGGTCGGCTTCGGTGAAGGGCGCGCTGAGGAGCTGCGTGCGGTCGGCGTTGTAGGTCGAGCTGTAGATGCCTGTAGGGAGGGTTGGAAATGAGTCCTGAATCGCGTGCGTTTTCTACATGAGCTTTTCACTTACAACCCGTCGCAAGGTTCGTGAAATGCACTCCCCTCTCGTGGCACAGCTCCGCTAGCATCAACGTGCCGATAACGTTGCTACGCACCGTCTCGACTTTGTGGTCTTCACACCAATCAACGTTCGGTCGCCCAGTCTTACCAGCACAATTGATGACGCGAGTCGGCTTGAACTCATCGAAGAGCTGGTTCATGCGCGCCGAATCTTCCATGCGATAATTAGTAGCGTGAATTGTCTTGCCCTGCGACTTGAGCAGTGCCTCAAGCTGCCCACAAATCCAGCCTTGGCTGCCTATGAGGAGAAAACGGTTTTCGGAGTCCATTGCTGATAGTATTTGGGGTGGGTAGGCTTTCGGGTCGGTCAATCCAAAGACGGTCACGGGAAGTGGCGTGGCGAAGCGAGGGAGAAAGATTTCTCTGATTAATATGCTGGCTATAGAAAAGACGCCGAGGAATGCAAGGGATATCGCGCGTTACACCAGGGATAGCGATCTGCTCGAAAGAATGCCAAACGTTCATATTTCGCGTTTCGCGTCACTTGCGCGCCGCGCGCTGCATCGCAACGGAATACCTGGGCTTTTGTCAGTAAGGGATGGGTTAGGCTGCGCAAGGGATTGTCAACTCACGCGATGATGCCTCCAAGGGCTAGCAAGATGCCGGCCAAGCTGCCGTCGCTCAGCGACTTGCCGCTGTGAATCCAGCCCGCGGCGACGATGAGGCAGGTCTTGGAGTGGCCTACTACGGTGCTGCTGACAGGGCCGGCTTCTTTGATGATGAGGAATTGTGACAAGTTGATGAGGCACGCGAGCACTCCGCTCTGGGGTTGCAACGTCAGCAGGTTTCCTTTGATGCGGAAGCTCTTTGTCTTACCAGTAGAACAAGCATCCAGGTAAATGAATCAATGGCCACCCAGACGGTGATATCGTCTGAGAATGGAATGATGAAAAGCATGATAAGCACGCTCACGGGCGCCTGATTGAGCAAGAGCTGCATGCTCGAGCATTCCAGCACACGGTGGTATTTGTCAATCCAAACAGTGTAGATTGCGCTGGCGAAAATGGCGGAGAATGCGAAGATGACGCCTATTGGTGCAGTCGCCTTCTCGGCGGTGCCAGACTTTGGCGCAGTGTCGAAGTAGCTCACCACCGCCACGCCGGCACAGACGGGTATCAAAGTGAGTGCTGCGCGGACGGGGATTGTTGCTCTGGTGATGATGTAGTTCATGAGCGCCACCGCTGGCGTGATGAGCACGCGAACGATCTGGTAGAACTGAATGCTCGAATAGGCCAGTGAGAGGTTGAGGAGCACCACGTTGCAAATCATAGCGATCGCCAGAGGGAGGATTCTGGCGATTGGTACTCGCTTTGCTTGGAAAACGTTGATCTGTGGCCTCGAAACCGCATAGAGGGTCAGACCGGTGACGGCGAAGTGAAAGGCAGCAATCGTGACTTGATCATGTCGAAGACGTTCGTGCTCGAAGATTCGCTTGTTGACGAAGACCTGTGAAGTGTTAGTATGCCGGCTCTGCGCGTTATCTAAGGAAAACCTACAATACCAGCCGTGCTCACACAGTTGAGAACAGCGGCAAACCAGAATCTGCGACTCAAGCTGGGAGGCGATGATTTTTGCGGATAGGCTTCATGCTCTGGTTGCTCGTGTGAAAGGAACGCTTTCTCCTCGTCGTACTCCTCCTGATGCTCAACCGGGCTGTTCTCTTTGATCGCGCTCATGTCGATGTCAGTATACCAACGCACAGAACCAAAGCAACGCGACGCGCTAAGATGTGGGAGGAATGGATGAAATAAGGACTGCTGTGTTCAGAGTTTTGTGGAACGCGCCAGGACTCATCCCTTGCGGGCAGATGGCGGCCTCAAAAACAAGACACGGCGCAAGCCGGAGTCACTTCGTATGGCGGCGGTGCCTGCTTACGCTCGTACAAAAGCTACAACGATGGCCGTCGACGATTCAGCCTGGGGTACAAGCGGTAAGGCCGGCCGTTCAAGCATATGCAGTGCGATGGCGAGCAAACAACGTGCTGACGGGCGGCGGTTACTGCGCTGACAGGCCCATCAAGCCTGGAGTCGCGCTTCTTCGTGGACGACGGCATTTGGCGCGACGCGCCTATCCTGACCGGGCAGACGCAGTGGCAGCCGCTGACAGGCGTGAAGAACATCCTAGTGACTGGCGGCGAAGGCTTCATGTAAGCAAGCTCGCGAACCCCGGGTCGAAACAAAGCCAAACGCGAGATGGTGGCTGCTGACTGCGCCAAAAATAACACAGTGGCTCGTGGCTGGTGCGCCACCTTACAATAAAGTATCCCGACCATTACAACGTCGTATCCTTCGACAAGCTGGATTACTGCAGCTCGCTGAACAATGCGCGCATGCTGGAGTCGAAGCCAAATTTCAGCTTCTTCCACGGCGATGTGACGCGACCAGGTGACGTGCTGAAGTGCCTCCGAATCCACAGCATCGATACCATCTTCCACCTCGCGGCCCACACGCATGTGGATCTGAGTTTTGGTAACTCGTATACCTTCACCAAAAACAATGTGCTTGGCACGCACGTCTTGCTCGAGAGTATCAAGGAGTATGGTGGTATCCAGCGATTCTACCACATCTCCACAGATGAGGTCGCCCTACCTGCAGTGAACGTCCGCCTAATGTGTAGAACACATGCTGAACAACAGCCCAGGTATATGGCGAAGCGCTTGCGGCGGACATGGCCGAGTCCAGCACTCTGGACCCGTCGAATCCATATTCAGCCAGCAAAGCAGCCGCAGAGATGATCGTGAAGGGGTACGTCAAAAGCCACGGGCTCCCGGCAGTCGTAATCAGGCTGAACAATGTCATGGGTCCGCATCAGGTGAGTCCAGCTCCCATTCGAGCAATCCCAGGCGAAAAATGAGCCCATCTAACCCATCCTCCAAGTACCCAGAGAGTAAGCCACGCAACACCACCATCTCCCCCCAGCCCTCAAAACGAGCCTAACCCCTCCATAGAAGTAATCCCCAAATTCATCTCTCTCCTCCGGCGCTCCAAGCCCCTCCTCCTGCACGGCGACGGCCGGCACACGCGACGCTACCTGTACGCGGGCGACGCGGCAGAGGCCTTCGACACGATCCTGCACCGCGGCACGATCGGGCAGACGTACAACGTCGACTCGCACGACGAGGTCTCGAACCTGCAGCTGGCGGAGAAGCTGCTGGCGCTGTTCGGGCTGCCGGCCGGCGACCGCGACGCCTGGATCCGCCACACGAGCGACCGCAAGTTCAACGATAGGAGGTACGCCGTCGACGGGAGCAAGTTGCGCGCGCTGGGCTGGAGGCAGCGCACGGGGTTTGATGAGGCGTTGAGGGTGACCGTTGAGTGGTATGGGAGGTTTGAGGGGTGGTTTGGGGATATTGAGGGCGTGTTGACGCCGCATCCGGTTGTTGGCGGCGGTAAGGTGGTGAGGTCGGGTTGCAAAGGGATGGCTCCTGGAATGGAAGAGGATGCAAGTACCGGGGCGTTTGAGCGGCCTGCTGGGAACGTGATGGAATGAGGCGGAGAGGATGCCGGTTGGAACTGTTGTCTTTCAGAAACGGCCAATGCGGGTGATAATAGGGCGTCGTAGGCCGGCGCCTTGGGAGTCAGATTGAATTCTTGTCGTCGCAACAGTGCTTTAGCTGATTACGAGATCTGCTGTTGTCAGTCATTCAATTGAACGCTTACCTCGTGCTACGAATGGGCTCGAGTAAGAGCGGCAGCCTGGTCAATCTCAATTGTGCGTACTCGCTGGCACTTTCGTCCAGGGAGCCATTCTTACGGTATCCATGGTGGAACACCACCAACACACCTCGACCTACCGTCTCGTTGCGGCAAAAGCGTCAACATGATCGCGAAATCTCTCACGAAGCACCTCCCCGTCAGCCCTTAGAGTGGAGCCACGTCCAAACCCCCTATTCGCACCACCACACTCACCACGTCCCACACCAGCAATCAATATCCGCATGACCGACCCTCCCAAGCCGGTCATCAAAGAATAGGCATTCAGGAAGACGAGTAAGGTCCATACCGCAGATGGTTACGTACTCCCCGTCCCGTCCCCACCAACAAACACCACTGACTCGCCTTTCGCTCCGACAATAATCCCGGCCGCGCATCAAACACCCTTAGGCCGCCCCCCTTTCGTTTCGCCTACACGAACTGCCCTTGATGACTTAGTAAGGGACCTTACACACGCGTGATCCGAGTGCGGGGCCGGGAGCGAGAGCTTCGCGTGCTTTTTTCCTTGGCGACCTGAGGGCCTTGCACGTTTCTCCACGGTTGATTGCGTCATGGGCTTGGCGTCGATGATGAGTTTAGGCGCTAGATATGATGTATGCTGGGATTGAGATTGGGTGGTGGGTGGAGGTTGCGATGTCATGGCATGGGGGTCCCGTTGATGCGATGCGATGCGGTGGATGACGGGTGCGCGTGCGCGCGTGACGATGGGACTTTTGCGCCGTGGTCGTCACGTGTTGAGTGTTGGTGAAGGATGGGATCAGGGCTGGGTAGAGGGTTTGCGATTGCTGGGTATGTGTGAGGAATGTGCCGCAAGCGAGGCGCGTGCTGCTGTATGTCTGTGTGTGTATAGCAGTGGCATACCATGACGATGATCCGTTCCTGATCGTAAGACTGCGACTACATGACCGAACACACTCAACCAACCCAGGCGTCTGCGCCCAACCTGAAGTCCTCGCAAACCCCCCGTAACCCTACCTATATCAGCATCTCTGCCCAATCCCCCAAAGTCCCGTCCATGTGCACCTAGGTATGATAGATAGGTAGACAAAATAACCTCTCGCCTCCCAAACTCTTCCCAACCGCAGCCCAACCCACCCGATTGGCCGAGCCCCCAAAAACTCAGATAATACACACGAGGATCGCATTGTGATGACACGACCCCTACGTACCCTACCCTACCCTCCCAGCCCAAAGCAAAAAAAACTCTGCCCGTCACTATACCTACCTTACCTTACCTATCGGACAGGACACAGAAACGCAAAGCGCACCTGCAGGGTCCAGGGTCGCGCACAAGCGAAGTCGATGAGGCAGGTGGCTTGCTCGTTCCTGCGCGCAGGCCTGAGGCACGCGGCTCAGCTGAGGATTCCCGGCGGCGGCGGCGGGCAAAGCTTTGGATTGTGGAGGTAGGTGGCTTCGAGGGCTGGGCTGGGTTTTGAGACGGACGACTGTCATTAGGCGAGAGGAATGGATGCGGAGGCGTTTGGATAGGGGTGGCGTGGTTGGGTTGATTAATTGGGGGTTGATTACGACGACGGTGTTGATCTGATCGGACTGTTGCGCGGCTGCGGAAAGGCGGTGAGATGACTTGGAGCGAGTTGATGATTGATTTTGTAGATGGGCAGGCAGATTGGTGGATAGTTGATTAGGCGAGGTGTGTAAGCGAGAACTAGGTAGTAGGCAAGATAGGTAAAAGCAGCAAGCAAACAAGTCTTTTTCCCCCGTCCAACTGTCTTGTTATGGTACATGGTAGCGAAGCCCATCCCAGTCCGTCCCATGTATCAGAAGAACAAAAAATATCGTGTAGCGAAAGACAGAACAAGGACGCAGTTGAACTCTTTTCTCTTTTCAGCGCAAGAGCCAAACCTCGGTGGTGGAAAAACAAGCAATTGATCGTAATCGTACAGCCTAGGTCACCGAGTCGACCTGTTTCCGAAAAAAAAAGAACCCAGAGAACCTCTCTCATTCTCTCCCTCTTTCCACTCCGTTCCTTTCATAACGCCGCGCTGATCGTCTTCAGAATGTGACGACCAAGCTAATTAACAAGTAATTCCTTCCCAATATTCCATTCCCTTGCTCGCAAGAAAGCATTCGATTTCGACAAACAACAAAACAGCAACAACGCAAAGGTTGTGGGGTATCAAATAGGAAGTAGCGACCGACGTGAAATAAGATCCCTCAGGGAGTCCCAGTTAAAAATAGTAGTGGTGTTGGTAAAATTCTCGAGTCCGTCGAGTGTCGGATTTTCGGGAATGCGGTGTCGTTTTCCGGTCCTAGCGCGGATGCGTTCGCAGCTCTAGATTGGCTGAATGCATTTTTCGCGGAATCATCCAGTTGGTATTAGGGAGATTTGGACGGATGCTCGTTATGCGGAGATAGTAGACGTTTACTCGTCGTCAACCGGGGACGGGTGGTCGCGGCCCTCGCCCTTGTGCACCTTGCGGTGACGGCGAAGGTTGGAGACGACGGAGAAGTGACGGCCACAGCCATCGACATCGCAGGCGAATGCTAGAAATGGTGTTAGTGACTGGTGCATACAAAATAGGCCAACGATAACGTACGCTTCTCTCCGGTGTGGCTGTACATGTGCGTCTGGAGCGAACTGGGGCGGGTGAAACGCTTGTCGCAGATCTTGCACTTGTGCTTCTTCTGACTGCTGGACGAGACCTTCGAGCTGAACTGGCCCATCATCGACTGAGGCGCAGGAGGCAGGTTGCCACCGATGAGGCCTGAGGGACGAGGGAGGGTGCGGGAGTTGGGCATATCGACAGACTCGCTCGCGGAGCTGTAGTCGCCAACTGAAGCCTCGCTGACAGAGCTGTTGTAGTAGTTGCCATATGTGCTTGCAGAGGAGATCGATGAGTGCGCGGAGTGTGCAGAAGGGAAGCCGTAGGAATCCGAAGATGCCCTGTTGTTGTTCTGCTGGCCGTAGATGTTGCGCGGTGTGATGTCGCTCTGGGCCATGGCAACCATGCCACGGCTGGCATCAAGCGCATCGCTAAAGCTTTGACGCTCCGCTTCAGAAGCAGAGTGAAGCCTGTCGTTGAAGTCAATAAGAGAGCTCTGGCGTTGCCTTTGAACCTCGACTGGGTCGCCGACGAACATGGTGGAGGCTACTGACGGATGCGATGAGCGGCGATCGTAGTTGTTGTACGGGCTTCCCCTCTGCAGAACCTCGGCGGAGTACTGAGGCTGAGGCTGCGAGACGGGAGCGTACATGGCGCCGTTGGGAGCGGCGGTGGTCGTGTAAGAAGCACCATAAGGCCTGGGAGCACCCATACCATCTTGCGCGAGTTGTAAGCCCGACTGATCAAGTAGTGCTGGATCCATTGGGATAATACCTGTGGGCAGAGTGGGAGCAGAGACTTGGCCGCTGGGGTAGGCAGCAGAAACACTGGGTGCCGGAGCCTTGTATTCACCAGCAGGCGCAGGCGGCAGCGAGGTCGCGTACGGATGGCTCTGCGCGGTGGGACCGGACACCCAGGGGTTCGTGAACTGCGGCGGCGCGTACCTCATGGTGTCGTAACCCATGGGTGCGGCGAACTGAGGTTGCTGGCGGGAATCAACGGCCATTGCCATTGCGGTGACAGTCGAGTGGCGAGGGAGTCAGAGGTAGAGGTGGTGGTGGTCCAAAGAGAGGGCGTTGTGCAACGCGAAGGAGTCTCGTCGAGTGATCAACACCGAGTGAGGTTTCGAAAAACGTGGAGAGACGATCGATCTTGGGGATGGGCGGGATCAGCGTGCTTAAGTGCTGGCTGCCTCGAGGCTGGGGAGGTGCGGGCGAGTGTGAGGAGGGTTCAACGGGCAGCACGCGTAGGCGCAAGCTGAGGTGGCTCCTTGGGGGGTAGGCGGGCGGGCTGTCAATGGGCGGAAAGTGGACCCCTATGCGACTAGCGGAGGGCAGCTGGAGAAGGACGCGCACACCGGCAGCTCGTTTCAGGGCGTGCGGAGGGCAGAGGACGCTGGGTCGCTGGGTCGCTGGCGGGCGGCCGAGTCGGGGGCGAGATAGGCGGCGCGGTGCAGTCGGGGCGAGAGAGGGAGGGAGCCGAAGCGCGCTGGGTTGGGTAATGATATGAGGCTGCGGGCGATCGGCGGGCGGGCGGGCAGCGTTTCAGCGACGGCGCGCGGGCTCGTGAGGCTGGGAGAGGCAAGAGTTGCGGTGGATCGGGCGCAGATCGCAGAGACAGAGTGCGCGGAGGCTCGTAGATATGGACCCGGCGAGCGGGCGTCACGACGGGCACAGGCAGCGCTGGGTGGTGCAGATGATGAAAGTGGAGGAGGGAGGACTGACGTAGGCGGGCGGGCAGCGCGCAGGGGCCCACGGCGCCATCAAGCCATCGCCGCAGCAGACGCAGGGCAGCATTGACACCAGCTAGGGGGGAAAGCTACCTTAGGTGCCTTAGCACGCATGCACACAGACTAGCAGCTAGCAAGACTAAGGTCGCCAGACTAACACCAACACACAGCGAAACAGTGCGCGCGGGCCTGTCTGTCTGCCCGCCTGCCTGCCCGCCGCTAGCGCGCGAGAGTTGTAGGCCCAGCGACTAGCAGCCTCACGCCTCAGTAGCCTACCGGCGGAGACTCACGAGCAGCAGTGCCGGTGCTGGCACGGCGGGCGAGTGGCAGTCCAGCAGACGAACGCTATGGGAACACGGTATCCACTCTGCCACCGCGACCACCACAGGCCGCTCGCGCCTCTGTCTAGCGCGCACTCCTGGCCTCCACTGCCTCTCAACTCTCCCCCCGCACGCCCGCCCGTTCGGCGCCCGTCTGCTGGGAGCGTCTCACGCGCCCGCTCGCTACTCGCTACTCGCTCGCGGCGCCGGCGTGGGTGGGCGTGATATGCCGTGTACTCGGTCGGGCAGCACGCCGTCGGCAGACAGCCGGCCAACGACAGCCGCGCGCCGGACCCTCTGCCCTCCGCTATGCCATCATCCGCCAGCCATCACGACTGTGGCTTCGTGCCTACATCCACCCGCATGCCTGCCTGCCTGACGGCCTACCACCACATGCCGGTATGTAGACGCCAGTGGTATTCTCAATACCACTGTGTGCGTGTGTGTGTGTGCGTGCGGCCTCGCCGCGCAGGGGCTGCTAGCGCATCACACTGCTGCTGCCCATAGTCCGCTGCTGCCCACCCATGGCGATGACGCCCCCGTGCATGCCATGTCTCTCGAGCTCATTTCCTGTGTCACGCCCGCGACGACAACAGGCGCTGCTCTGCCACCTGCTCGGGCGACGCGCACGCACGCACGCCCCTCGCACGCCCGTCGCCCGCCTCCACGCTGCAATCTGAGCACAAGACCACACAGCACCACGCCTGTGCGCGCCGCCCGTCCCAAGTCCCAACGGCCGGGCGCAGCCTGGTGCGCCCGCCGCCGCCGTGACAGCGCGCCAGCTCTGATGCTCTGCGATTTGGCTTGCGCTTGTCGTGGGCTCGTGAGGCCGTCGGCCTCCCTCGCTGCTCCCCCACACCGTCATGGCGCGCGCTAGAGACAAGCATGCTGCCGCCAGCCTGCCATCCGCCTTGCCCGAGGCGGCATAGCGCGTCTGCCCCCGACGAACGCTCTTGTGCCCGCGACATACCCGCCCGCCAATCGTCAAACATTTCCGCACAGCGCTCACCGCGAGCGCGCACGCTGCTGCTGCTGCTGCTGTTGCCGGAGTGTGCCCTCTTATCGCATGTCATCTGCGCTGCGGCGCGCGCTGGGACCCGGCGCCGGCGCCGGTGACGGCAACCCGTCCCATCCACCCTGCTGCGCGCCCGAGTTGTGAGCCTCGCGCATCCTCTGCCTGCAGCGCAAGCCTCCCCTAGCCCACGCCCGCGACGCCCGCGACGCCCTCGCCGGACCCTGTGTGCGAAGGCTCCGGGAGACCGACCGTCCAGCAGGCGGATGGCGCTGGGAGGCGCACGCCACCTGGGAGCACACTTGCCGTGGTGCCGGACGTGCCAAGCGGCGCCTTGAGACAGAACGCCACCGCGCTGGGACGAGTGGGAGTGCTGGCGCTGGCGACTAGCGACTCCTCCCGGTATGCTTGAATTAAGCGCGAGACTCTGAGCTTCGTCCGTCGACGTCGGCCCCGATCGGCTGCTGCACCTTCCGCATCCGTGCTGACCCTCCCTCCTCCCACCTCCGACTCCAACTCCGCCTGCTGCACCTCGGCGCCTTTCCGCCATCCTCCACCGCTGCGCGCTGCGCGCTCGGCCGGTTCGATCTAGCAGGAGCCGTAGGATTCCCACTGCGCTACGCACCCCCGGCCCTGCAGAGCCGCTGTGATTCGCGGGCCCGACACGAAGCTTCGCCCCTCTCCACCGCGCGCCCACGCCTCCTAACCAGAACCGCTCTCCGCTGTCGCCGTCGACCTCGGCCTTTGGTGCGGCGAAAAGCCCTTCCGACGGCGCACGTTCAACGTAGCATTTCGCCATGCCATCCGCCGCGCCTAGCTCGCTGGCACACCACCCGCCGTCACCGCCATCTGCCCGGGCTCAACGCGCAACGTCTGGGTCATGCGTGGGACTCGAGGTTCGCCCGCCAGCGTGTTGTTTGAAGGTAGGGGACTTGTCTCGAAGTTTATCCATCCTAATCTCCAGATCGACGCTCGCCGGCCTCTGGAGACGGGGGCGAAGATCTTCTGCGTAGATCACCGATCAGTTACTCTTTCCATCGCGGTGAAACAGCGCAGCCACGTGAAGAGGCCGGCAACAAAATCCTGCTGCCCGTATGTAAGCAACCATCTACCGTACCGCCTGGTGTTTCAAGGATCACTTGCGCTCAACCCCTCGCGCACCAGCCCGGTGGCGGCGGCTGAGGCAAATCCCACTCCACGACCCCAGCGCCACACTGCTACCCAGCTCAAGCCTCACCTTAATGAACACCCGGAGAGTCAAAGCACAATCACACTAGCAACCAAACAATCTCAACCTGCTGGACCTTCCACCTCCCGGATCGAACAGATGGCGGTCTCCCTTGTGTCCGAACCGCAATTCACCCTTAGCCGCAGCAAGCGTATACGCAACCAACGTCCACTCCACTACTGTCCACAGCGCGACGGGACACAATACCGGTTCCCCCAAACCCAATCCCGCTCCCTCTCAGCGAGCGCATCTCCCGTCCGTCGTCCACGTGAATTTTACCAAAAGCTCTGTCCACACAGGCTCCAAAGTCCCAGGTCCCTGTGGCGGCTTACACTAGCGCCCCTCCAATTGTGACGCCCGCCGAAGTGCGGCCACTCGCAAAGCCGGCCAGTGGGAAACGGCGCCGCCCCACCGCCCTTTTTCTCTCAGCGCCCGTGCTTTTCTGTTTGCCAGTTCCCAAGGCGGCGGCTGGCGCTTGCTCCCCTCAACCTGAAACACTCGGCGGGGACGCTAGCGCGCTTGTCCGCTCCCCTGCCCTGGAATTGCGCTCGCGGTCGAAGCTGGAGATCGTTCGGGCGCTGCTTGCTGGCTTTGGCTTTTTTGGCTGGCCTGCAGCTTGCCGCGCTTTTGCTTTTGACAAACGCTAAAGGAGTCCGTCCGTTCGTTCGGCTGCCCGAACCTGACCTTCGTCAAGTTGTTGTGCTCCACTATCGGCTTGCGACGACTTGAGCGGATACCACTACCTCTCTCACCACTCACCACTCACCACTTACCCTCACCCATAGATCGCGTCACGTGCCGGCGTTGGGACGCTCGTGCGCTCGTGTGGAAGATGGGCTTATTTGCCACTCCGGCGCTGCGCTGCGGTGGATAGGGTGAGCGATTGCGAGCCGAGTTTGATGGGCGCATGGGTTGGATGTAGGGGGCTTGTGGTTGTTGGTTTGTTCGTTTGTTAGGCGAGGGAGGAGGCGCGGCCTCGTTCGTCAGCTGGTCGCCTCAAGGATCGTGTGGTTGGGCGATTTGATATCGATGCGGTTGGTGAAGTCATGCGAGGGACTCGGGCCAATAGGTAGGTTGGAAGGGATCCCCTCGCTGTGTGTTCATCAAATCGCGAAGGCCTAGGGCGAGGCGACGATTGGAGACTTCGTCGTCAGTACCTTTCGACTGTCTTCGGTGGCTTCGTTCAATCGATCCACCTTGTCGACGACGGCTCCAATCCTCGATCGAGCCATGAAGCCGCCGCTACCCTCGCGAAGATAATGCCTACTGTAAGTGACGACGGCCCTCCGCGACCTCCTCATATCCGATCCAACTCTCGACAATAATCTCCCGAAGAACCCAAAGAATCTCAAACCCATTCTCCTCCGCCGCTTGCTTGCTTCCATTCCATCCCTCTCGCGAAAAGCACCCGCATCCGAATCGATTCAAAGACAGCCTCCGACGAAACGCGAACATCGACTCGTCGCGATACACACATGCCCATCACCTCCCATCCCGTTCGCCCGAGCCACCTTCCGCTGCCGCCTGTCAATCGCAAGGCCTAACAAAAGCTCACCTACCGCTCACGAAGAAAACAGTACCTTGGCTTCCCCCTAGCGATCCCGAATGACCACTCTCGCCCACTGCCTCGAAACAAAACAACCCCTTTTCCAAGCGATCGATCGGTCTCAAAGAAAGCCGTGGCCGTCGATGCGGCCTCCTGCCCGTCTGGCTCCAATTCCAGTCGAAGGATGTTCACGTGAGCGCGATGCTGTCGGACAGCTGGCCTTGACGCTTGCTGCGCTTCTCGGTCCCTGTGAGGTGCAGCTTGGGGTCCTCGAGGAGTGTCGTCTTCGTTGGCTGAGATTTAGGGCGATGGGAGGCGATGAGGGAAACGTGAGTCTCGCTGAGAGGAGGCCGGTGCAATGGTTTTGGAGACGATTGTTTGGCGCGCTCGTCGGCTTGGCCTGGCTGGTCGGAATCAGGATGCCGGCCGGGTAGGGGATCGGCTCGGATTGTGTTGTGGCGTTGTGCTGTCTCGTGAGTGAGTGAGCAGATTGAGGGTCGATTGATGGCGACTAACGGTGGGAACAGGTAGGTGCGGTGCTGGATGCTCTCTTTTCTTTCCTTTGTCCTTTGTTTTCAGTCCCTCTTTGACCAAGTGGTTGGTGGGAAGGACAGAGTGGCGACGTCTGAGGCCTGATGCTTACTACCGGAGCAGGCCGGACGGACGATGATCAATCTTCGTCCGTCTAAACTCCATGCTGTTCGATCGGGAAGGGCTGAGAGGACGTAAACGAATGTTGCGTAGGCTTCCGTTTCGATTGGTCGGGGCGTAAGAAGCCAAAAGTAATGGCGAGCAAAGGTCTCTACGCTTACACGCCGATGCAGGCTGGTCTGTGGTCGATGTCTGGATAGTGTCACGGCTGGCTCTCTCGGTCTAGCTGGGGTGAGGTCACGGGAGACAGAACACGAGAAACGTACTTCAAGACGAGCCGAGACGACGCTCAGCCGAGGATATGATCTAGTGTCGTCCCGCATCTCTTCCAGGCTCGCCTTTTGTTCTTTCAACAAGCACAGGCGAGACGACCAGCGATGAAATTTCGAAAGGCTCACACGGACTTCCAGAACAATCACAGGGACGAATAGATGGGTTTCCTGGCAATGAGCGATTTTGATACCGACTTGATGTGAAGACATGTGCTCGATCTAGACTCAGTACCCTCTCGGCCCCGAACATGAAATGGACAGCTTGTGCCACGAAAAGTAGGGCGGATTCGGCTACGAGTGGGTCCCCTTTGTCGAATGCTTTCGGATATGGGGTCACGGTGTCGGCCGATGCCGGTTGTCTACTCTGTGCATGCTGGATGGCTGCAGCGCTGTTTTGGTCGGCTGGGAATGGGTTTCGACTGTTCGCTCGCCCAGCGCTTACGTCCCGCTCTATGCGGCCTTTTTCGCTGCGATGCGTGTGGAGTTGCACGCCATCAAGAGCGCGATTCTAGGTCGAAAGGTGGCGAGTACCGTGTCTATCGCGCCTCTCTACCTGCTGCTCCGTTCGACCTAATTGTTGGCTGACGGCAATGACACTAAGTCGCATGGTCACGGACGAAATAGCTCCATGGACGGCTTAGTGCAAGAAAACGAGCCTGATGGAGGTGAGATCCCGTCCTTCAACTGTATACGAGGAAAAGGCTACCAGCTGCTGGGTAAGAATCGTGATTGCGGATTGAATGTCCGCTCTCGGGTCAGGAGCAACAATTGGTGCTTGAGGCACGTGACGGTATTCGTTTGCAGACGGAACGCTCGTGCGGACGAATTGCTGTGAGGCGAGGGCTAGGCGAAGAAATTGTATCTGCTCGTAGGGATGACTCCGACCGTACCTGTCCGCCCTTGTCACAGGTACGATCAGAGTCATCCTTACGACACAAGGATCCGGCTTTCTCACCTTGGTCACGACGCTGGAGAAGCCATCGTTCCGGGGGGCTTCTTCACTTTTAGGAATGATGCTTGCGACGGTGCGGCGACTCATATGGCTATGCGGCACATGTTGGCACGGTATGCAAAGGGTACTTGCAAGGCATCAACAGTCAGGAGAACTCAGTCGTATGAGCAATCTCCATGAGTACGCGAGTATCATTGATTACCATCTCTTCGTTTCCTTTGAGACTTGGAGCCCCGGTAGTGACCGTGGGCCCATTGGCTTCTCGCAAAATGGCCTCAAAATGGCCTCAAAATGACTCGTCACATAGCAAGTAGCGTCGACGTCAAAGCCGCGATGATCTCTATCGAGGTCCTGGCCGAAGTGAGCTATTCGTGGCAAACCAACACTCACTTGGAATACGAGACCTTCAGCACAAAGCTCGTATTCTCAGCATCGGGTCACTAGCCGGGAAATCATGCACGATTCTATAGCTCTCGGGATTGGAGTTGAGAATCTCGACTCAACCTGCCGTCGGGTGAACGGCAAGCTAGCGGCAGACAACGTGAGTCCATCTTGTACGAACCCTGTCAGGGCTTCGAGAAGGACTTACACCAGGACAAATATACACGGGCAGACGGGCTAGATCCTAGCATGAGATCACCACTCCGAGGATGTCCGTCTCAGGTGACCATCTTGATGACTGTTGCGATGCGAACAGCATAATGATGATCGCCTAGTTCAAAACGATGGCTGTGGCTGAAGCTACCCCAACCCTAACCCTGGTAACCACATGCCGTTCAGCTGCCCGATCACATAGGTCTGAATGCAATTTATCTGCGTTTCGAAATCGCACTGAGGCCCAAGGGAATTGAATATTGTTTTTCAAAGAGTTTTGGGCGCTGAAGCAAAGTCGTTGGTACGATCAAAAATGACATGTCAACAACCAGGACGTATTTGTCCATTGCATCGATTGATACCAACAAAGCCGCATGACGTTCCATCGACAAGAGGACGCTCTTCATCAAAATCAATTACTGATCATGAGCAAGGGTACTTTTAGACCTGTAACACGGATGGAAAATAGCTCAAGAGCCGATGATCAAACAATACGGCTGGCCTTGTACTGTAGCTGCACTCATACCCAAAGCCCACGGACGACACAGGGACACGGCGATAACCAGGAAACCGTTTCCTCTCCATCTGTAAGCATCACTAATACGATAGACGAAGAGTCCTAGATCGACACTGCGCCTTCGAATGTACCTGGGGGTCCTGCAGGTATACCCGAGCGGCTCTGCCGATACAGGCGAAGACGAAGCGAAGATTGTCGCTCAGCTGTCGACGGATCCTGGCGTTCCGCTTGACTTCGCCTTCGCAGGCGCCACAAAGCAAAATCCAACTTCCCCAAAGTGAAGGCGAAGATAGCTATTGGATGACTCTGCTGTGAAGGATGCCAATCCTGGCGAGGATCATTTGTATCAGGAGTCGGGCTGGTAAACGCAAGAGGGCTTTCGTTGCAAGTTGAACGGAGGAAAGTTATGTTGCCTGCAGGACATATTCATTTACAAGAGAAGTACGAAATTAAGTATACGATCGATCGTCATCGTCCAATCCTCACACTGCAGTATTCATCGCCAGTGTGCTCATTCTGAAAAAGGTGTCGTTGGAATACTCCAATGATTTAAGGAGCAGCGCAGAGAAGACCAAGGCCGGCCTGCGGGAGTGTTTAGCATGTGTTCGAAAAGAGGGTGTTTACCAGTGTTGACTTACGAGGGGGATGGTGCAGCACATGGCGGTGGTGCCAGTCTCGGCGCAAGCAGCGTTGAACTCGTCGAGGGTGGAGACGTCGCCGGCTGTGGAGATATAGTCAGTTGGGGTCGCTCAGTGGAGAAGGAGGGGAAGAAAAGAACGAACGGGAAGCGCAGGTGGCGTCAACAACGCCGTCAACGTCGAGCTGGCAGCACTGAGGGGTGTCGATGGAAGGGCAGACGTCGCTGGGAGCGCGCTTGTCGATGGCAGCGGCGGAGGTGAAGGCCGTGAAGGCAGCAATGGCGAGGACGGTGAACTGCATTGTTGCGGTTGGTGGTTGGAAGTTGTTTTGAAGATGAGGTGATTGTTGGATGGAAAGGTGTGATTGATGAGGTGATTGATGTGTTGGATGATGAGCTGGAAGGGTGGATGAGAAAGGGTTATTTATACCTTCTGGATGCCCTTGGGCTCGTTGTCTTGATCATCTTCCCATGCGATCCATAACATGAAGCCCTTCCCAATCTTGTCGATCGCAACACCTCGCTTCGAACAAAGATAAGGCTCTCATTGGGAGATGATGCATCTCGTTTTCGTACCCGAGGACGATTCACAGGGTTGGGTTCGCCGGAGGTCCAAAGCGTTACTCATAGGTCTGGCCAAGAGCCATTCTGGATGCATAGGTGACGTTCGTTATGCCATGGCTCGTTATCGTATTGCTCGGATCGCGCGCTTCCGCATAAGGTTCACTGTCGTTAGACCAAAGAAGCAAGAGCGCTAATCGGTAGCGTAAGGCAATTGCACCTAATGCTCTATGGAGTAGCTACAACGAGAAAGTGATCGGTGCCGGGATCCGTCGATCAATTGCGATCGTGGCGCGGAGGTGGACGTGGAGCAAGGCTAGATGCTTGGAAGACGTCGGTACTTGCTTGAACTGGAGTTGAGGGCTGGAGAGATAAGAAGTGCTGGCACTAGACGGAAGACATGACGATCGACCCTTGGCGGAGCTTGCCATGCTTGTGATGAAGCAGCGCTCGGTGGAGGCGCCTGTGACAGACGTTGCCTGCAGGAACGGTAGGAGAATTAATTCACTCTGTTATGATGCTGTCGTAGATAACGAAGCGAAGAGAACGTGGAAGACGTTTTGTCGCTGCTCGTGAGACAGGTTCGCGCACACTCATCGAGCTGATTTAACGCTCTCTTCGCAAGATAGCGGCAGGCTGGTTGCAGTTGGATCTCATCGCTGCACGCTTACGAGTCATCAGGGATGCGTTGGCCAGCGGGAGAAGCACTTCCACCCGCCCGACGAAGTCCGTTCAGCAAGTCCAATGTTATGCCAGGCATTATGCGAGTATTCGGGCGTCCAGTAGCCTGGTTAGCGGGTGAGAAAGGACCGACAGTTCCTGCAGTAGCCGTCCCGGAGGAGCGGACAAATACAGCAACTGTCCATGCGCCCGCGAGACACCGTCATCTTGAGGTTTCATTCGTCTGCTTCCACATCCTCGGTTCCGAATATGTGGGTGGATCCTCCAAGCGAGAAAGATCCCCCATAATTATTGTCGGCCCAGGAGCCGCGTGAGTGGGGAGGTTTCTGGGTCACAGATAAGGAAGCTGGGCGCCCTAAATTATGATTGGGAGAGAATGTGCGCCGTTCCTGTCGAACGCACTGGGGTTGATAGGGTTGCTGGCGCGCGGGAGTGCTCTCCGTTGCTAGGATTCGTGATCGACAGGCGGACTCAAACCTACGCATCGACTGAACAACTCCACGGCTGGACATCGTGATGCGAATTTCCCGCGAGAGTTGAGCCATTATCTAAGATTATGGCAGGTCCATGATTTGGAAAACCAGAGAGATGCGATGCGTCGAGATGCGCAGTTCGATTATTTGATATTCAGACCAACCGATCTAGTGAAAACCGTTGCTATCAGTACATGCGACGATCACCGAATGGCCGCGTGGGGGAGTTACATGTTGACCATGACCGCGCCAAGCCTCCGCTTTGCAAGCGAAAATGGAAGGCACGCGGCTTTGTAAGTGAACGGGATTCCCGAAATCAATTCTCAGCCAATTTTGGTCTGAAAAAATCGAAAAAAACACTGTCTGAATGAGCATGCGATTCTTGAACACGTAGACCAGTTCTCCCTTCATCAATCATTACCCTTGCCGGGGTAGCTCAATCGGTAGAGCGTGTGGCTCTTAGGACGATGGTACATCGCAACCTCTGGGTGGTGACTGGTGTCGATTCAAGAGATCAACCTCAAGGTCGTGGGTTCGAGCCCCACCTTCGGCTATTCCTATCAAAGTACGAGTTCAGAGATGAACAGACCTTTCTTTTGCGATTTTTGGTGTTCGGAATGAATATGTGCATTTGGGGGTCATCTGTGTACGTTGCTGCCGACACTTGGCAAGCTTTTGGCTACTATAAATGAAGTACGGATATAGATTCACCTCTGGCCTATTCCCAGTACATTTTATTCACATGTAGCGCTGGTGTCGCTGGCCTGCACGGAGTCAGAGTCAATTATAGCAAGACTGCATTGTGGTATTCAGGTAAAGCGAAGCCACCGAGGAGAATGTGTCACCGTATACTACGGCTCGGCTACAAGAGATGGTAAACGTTGGTATAAGATCGTTGGATTTATTGATCTGTCATTCATTATTCGCTACAAAGCATTTGTGTCCTTATCCCCAGTCACAGATTAGACTTGAAAGCAACCTCGTTATCGAGTCACGTAACGTTCTTGTCCAGCCACTGCTGCCAGTCATCCTTGGAGAAGCCGCTGGAAATGCCACCCTCAATAATACCCTGCGAGATTGTTAGGACTGATCACCTATTGAGATTACTGCCACCTACGTTGAAGAGAACGGTCGGAGTCACGTGGACGCCAGTTAATCGGTTGGCCTTGACCAGCAGCTTGAGGTCGTTGGTGACCTGGTTTCCAGAGTTGAGACTGCCGTCAGGGCCCGGCTTGTCAGAAATCTCAAGCAGACCATAGATCTTCTTCTCATCAAGGCCGACATCACCGGCAAGCTTCGACAGCCTGGAGTAAGTCTGGTTGCGAGTCTCGTTGACGACATTAACGTCGAAGTATTCCTCCTGCTTGTCAAAGAGGGCCTTGCTGAATTCCCAGAATTTGTCGGGCTGGGTCTGGAGCACGGCAACACCGGCTTCGTGTGCGAGCGTAGAAGATGGGTGCCATGGCTGGATTTGGTTTCGGAGAATAAGCTGAACCTTGTCTGCGTACTTGGACTTGATTAATGGAATCACGGAGTCGTAGACCGTCGTGAACATCTTCTTGGAGAACTGATCCGATGTGAGTAATGCGTTAAGTGAGACATATCATCGGTCGCCTTACTGGGCAGACATAGTCAAGGTCTGACATGGGAATCAGCATTTTATCTCCTTAAGCATGTATCTATATATCATCTTACAGAGTTCGAGTGTGTGCAGTGTCTTGGGACTAGTAGCTGCGGCGAACTTCTGGCCCGCGAATCGAGGGTTTAGTGCCATACTTGCAAGATGCGATCAGTTTTCACAGGTTCAAGTTGAGAAAGAGTGCACCAGCAGATTATTCTAATGTGGAAGAGAAGTGCTCGCGATATCAAGTGGACATGTCGTGCTATAGATGATGCAGCTGCGGACACTCAAGACGACGTCATGGTTGAGCTCCAGTGAGCTTCGGCTTCTGACTGCACGTGAATTCGTGAATCTTGCAGCACAGAGCGCGTCGCTTTTGACGCGCTTTCCATTTGGGTGGCGAGCATATTTCAACCTCATCTCATCCGCATTCTGCACCGAACTTGCATTGCATCTTCTGTCCAGACGCACTTCTAGCGATGCATTGATTCCCTCACAGCGTAATTCTACAGTAGACGATGCCACCAACATGACCATCCAGGCACTGCCGCAATCCACTGTTCGCGCCATTGGCGCGTCGCAAGTCTTGACTGATCCAGCGGCAGTGGTCAAAGAACTCATCGACAATGCTTTGGATGCACGGGCAACTTCCATTGCCATCGAGATTCACGCAAACACACTTGATGTGATCCAGGTCCGTGACAATGGACACGGCATTCCTCTGCCAGATCGACCATTGGTCGCGAGACGTTACTGCACCAGCAAACTCACGAACGAACAAGACCTCGTGAACATTGGTGGCTCATCCCTGGGTTTCCGTGGGGAAGCTCTCGCCAGTGCTGCAGAAATGAGTGGCAGTATGACAATCACTACCCGCGTCGAAGGCGAACAAGTTGCGACTGCTCTCGAGATTAGCCAGCAGGGTGAAGTAACCCGCCAGGATCGAGCATCAAATCCCGTGGGCACTACAGTAAAGATTGCAAACTTCATCAAATCGAATCCCGTAAGGAGGCAAGTCGCACTGAAGCAAACTGATCTATGCTTGAAGCGCATCAAACACATGTTGCAAGCATTTGCATTTGCACGGCCCTACGTAAGACTGTCATTGAGGATTCTGAAAGCCAAGAACGACAAAGGCAACTGGATGTATGCGCCGAAAGCTGGAGGCAATGCAGAAGATGTGGCGTTCAAGACTGTCGGAGCCGCTTGCGCTTCTCAGTGCACATGGTCCGTAATCGACGAGAGTGGCTTTTCGTTGCAAGCATTCCTGCCAAAGCCCGATGCTGTACTCGATAAGATCAACAATATCGTCCCTTTTGTATCCGTCGATCGCCGGCCCGTCACTTCTCAACGGGGAACGCCAAAGCAGATCGTCAAAATGTACCGAGAAGCTTTGAGGAAAGCGAATCCGCGGTTTGAGGGTATCAAAGACCCTTTCATATTTCTCGAGATCTCTTGTCCAGAACGCTCCTACGATCCCAACATCGAACCTGCGAAGGATGATGTGCTGTTTGAGGAACCAGAGCACGTTTTAGCCGCCGCTAGGAAACTTTTTGCTGCCGTGTATCTTATCGATGATGAGCCTCCGGCGACACAGACAGCGCCTCGAGAATCAAGCGTACCAGTTCCAGACGAGACCGGCTCACTACCCGTTGACGATCGTGACGATTTCGTCACATCTCTCGAACAACAACAGATACATCCCGCAACTGAACAAGTTCGCAGGCAGGAAGTAGGGATCGAAGAACCTGAGATTGAGCTGCAAAATGCCCACACAAGTGGCTTTGAACCTGTGTCACTATCGCGAAGAACTTTCAGATCGAACATGTATGGTTGCGATGAGGAAGATATTGAAAAATTGGACGTTCGTCCTCACACTGGACGCACAGCAGCTGATCTCGAAGAGCTTAGGGACGCTCGAAACGATGTCAGCGTCTGTAATCCCTGGATTATGGCAAAGATGAATGCACTGAACAGACCCCTCGAAGGCACGCAAACAGCTCTTTCGTCCCCGGAAAAGCGAACGCTACCTCGACAAAATTTGGCTGAGACGAATGTATCAGTCGATGATCTACTGACACTGCCGACGCCGCGTGCGTCATCTCCGACAAGCCCTGAGAGACGCTTTCATCTTCCCGACTATGAACCTGATATTGGTCTGGTGAATGACGGTCGGGCCGTTTACACTTCCTCTCCATCATCACACCTGATGCACGAGATGCTAGCGAATGATCTGATGGTCACGCCAAGCCCATCTCAACGACAGCCTGAGCCCAGCCGTGGCCACGGACCCAATACTTCCGAGAAGCTTCAGCTGGGGACTCCTCTGAGTGCCATTCCCATGGCAAAGATGAGAGGAGGTGCCCACAAAGACGGCCATCGAAATATCAACAGGCCATTCATATCGCCAGTCGTGGATAGGCCCCAGAAGGAGAAGGTCTGGTTTGATCATCTCGAAGGGATCGAAGAGCGTGGCCAACAAAGACCGAGACGCCGCAACAATGAGGCTTCATCTCAAGGACTTGTCCAGCAAGGTGAGATGGAGGCAATTACGAAGCCATTGACTCCACCCAGACGAAATCGCGACATCCGAGATTTTGTTGCATCCATCGATCTGACTGGTGAGGCCCGAAGTTCTCCAAATAAAGGTGGGAGCGAATGTCAGCCTCGGCGTCCTGGTCGAGCCGAGATGATCGAAAGCATCTTCAAGGATCAGAACGAAAATGCGACCAACAACTATGGTGCCCTATCCGGCCGTGGCTTTGTGCCTGCGAGTGAGCTGGCAGCTCTTGAGGCCCGTGTTGGCTCGATGAACAAGCAAATGGCTCCACCTCCCAAGCGGCGCAAGACAGGTGAAAGGCCGTTACGCCAGATCAGCGGCAATGCACCTCCGGTGCTTGAGGATACTGATGGTGATCGAGAGTACCGCCCTGAGACATTGAAGCGTCGGCGGTCTTCAAAGAAACTCACACGCACGAAATCGTCCCGCTTGCCTTTGGAGTGCATACCTGATGGCAAGGGCACTTACAACTTGCTCACAAAGTTGATCATCACTCCTGCCAGCGTGATGTCTCAAGGGGAGACAATAGATCTAGCCAACTCTATATTGGGCTGGAATCAGCCGGCTCTGGACGTCTACGATGGTTTCGCTAAGGCGCAGAATCGAGAATGTCTGCAGCTCATGGCGGATAAATTGCGTGAGTTGTTGATAAACAAGGTGTCGGACGGGGAGATGAGGCAGGATCTGGGAGTTTCAGTAAAGGACGCCATGGTGCGGCATGCGGAAGTAATGGCTGCTGAACAAGAGGAGATCATGCAATTGCAGGAGATGCTGGAGATGCCTCAAGAGTGAGAAACCTCACGATTCTGTGTTGCTGGTCATCACGTTTGCTTGCTTAGCGTAGGCGCCGGAATGCCGTTTTGCTATGATAGTTCTATACCCATGTCGCTCAGATCTTCGATTACGAAAAAAACCCTCATTAGTACCTTAAGAACCTTTGTCAAGTTGAAGAGTGATGGTTGAGGGCAAGTGATGTGGCATGATCGGCAAGCGGCTTGCTCGCTGGCTGCCCCACGAAGCGAGCCAGAGCTTCAGGCACCTCAATGCACCTACGCTGTTGATGCCACAAGCACTCTAACAGACCAGCCGACAACTAAGAGCCGCTTTGCAAGCAGTGAGCGGCTGATTCTCGAGTACATCAACACATCGGACACATCAGCAACCATGGCCGACCCTTTCGACGCCGCCCTGTAAGCCAACAAACCCACCCAACCGCATCAACACCACGTTCCAACTAACCGTCCAACCCCCACAGCGACCTCCTCCGCCGCCTTCCTCCCTCGCAAACCCAAAAGAACCTCGCCGGCATCATCTCCCTCGTGCCCGACCTCGAAGAAGAACTCCTCTCCTCCGTCGACGTCGGCCTGACCGCCAAGCACTGCCCCAAGACAGGCCGCGACTACCTGTGCTGCGACTACAACCGCGACGGCGACTCGTACCGGTCGCCCTGGAGCAACGACTTCGACCCGCCGATCGACCCCGACGACGTGGCGGATCTGATCCCGCGCGGCCGCATCCGCCGTATGGAGGAGGCGCTCAACGCCGCCGTCGACGTCTACCGCGAGCTCTACTACGAGGGCGGCGTCAGCAGCGCGTACCTCTGGCAGCTGGACGAGGGCTTCGCGGGCGTCGTGCTGGTCAAGAAAGGCGCGAGCGCCGGCGCTGCGGCTGGCAAGGGCGGCTGGGACTCGATCCATGTGCTGGAGGTCACGGAGGCGGCGAGCAAGAGAAGCGCGCACTACAAGCTTACGTCGACGGTGATTTTGGATCTGGGGCTGAAGAGCGAGGCGGTTGGCGGGTTGGAGCTGGCGGGCAATTTGACGAGGCAGCAGGAGCAGAACCTGGCGATTCATGGGCTGAGGGAGGCGGAGGTTGAGCAGAGCCATGTGGCGAACATTGGACGCATGGTTGAGGATATGGAGACTCGCATGCGCAACTTGCTGCAGGAGGTGTACTTTGGCAAGGCAAAGGATGTCGTGGGAGATCTGCGGAGCATCAGGCCTCTCAGCGAGGCTGAGCAGGAGAGAGCCGCACAGAGGGAAGTCATTGGCAAGATGAACAGGTGATGAGCCGCCTGTGAGATACAACCTCGTAGTTTGCATGAAAGGACTATAGACGAGGACGACGATACGAAAGAGTAGACCGAGCCGCTGAGGCTGGCCCGCAGAAATGCATATGACAATACCGCCTCGACTGGAGGCAGTAGAAGCCAAACAAAACACAATTACAGGATACCAGAGCCATTCGTTGTAATTGCATCAACCATGTGCCATGTGTGTGTGCGTGGCTGCTCTATGTAAGGTAGACTTCAACCTCTCGGAATCGGCCCCAGGTGCCGACCTTGACTCGACCCGCCGGTTGATTCTCACGTCCACGTAACCAAATGACAACCTAACGCCATCGCTTCCCAGAAAGACATGTGTGGCCATCTCCTCAAATGTACGTATCGCCCGCAAATCCAAAGCTGCCTTGGGGCGCATGGC
The DNA here is from genome assembly GCF_011745625.1 of Cladosporium halotolerans. Taxonomy (NCBI): domain Eukaryota; kingdom Fungi; phylum Ascomycota; class Dothideomycetes; order Cladosporiales; family Cladosporiaceae; genus Cladosporium; species Cladosporium halotolerans. The sequence continues at coordinate 49,457 of NW_027191468.1, read as the reverse complement.
CCGCGCCCTTCCAAAGCCACTCGCTACACAGTCGGGTCATGGTAGAGGAAGTTGATGTCCCTCGGCCTCTGACGGTTCGAGCGCACGAACTCCTTATCGCCTGGCGGTCCTGTTCCAGCAAAGTCAGCCATAGGAAATACGCGCCCGCGATCCACGCGCTCTGGCTGCCAGCGCCGAGCGC